>NC_056758.1:28850466-29166299 GCF_018687715.1 Carya illinoinensis | reverse complement strand
AAGTACATAATTAAAATGAGATTAGGGCATGGATAAAAAGGTAAGTAAAGCTTCAGGCTTCCATCAACCGAATCTAATACTCTAACTTTTTCAATCCAACTATATACACAATTAAAAATTATAGCACCAAATTCTTAATTGGAAGATATGACATTCTACTTTCTAAAATTTAATTATAGAATCTATTCCCCTCTTTACAAACCACAATTTTCATATATATAAATAAATATCAGATTTAGAGATGACACTATGTTCGTAAACAATAGTGCAACAAGAGACCGCATCAATGACATGAAAAACAATTGTTTAAGTCACAATCATATATTTATGATCCTATAGCTTACGAAAAATCATAGCAAGATGTAATATAATTGTCTCAAATTTATAAAAATTCAAAATAAATAGAGAATTCAATTCTAGAATCTTAAACAATAAAACTTAGTCTATGAAAAAAAATACTTTTATTAATCAATCTCTACTCTAGGTTTTATCCAAAATTTAGTTTTCCATGGAAGAACTCAAAGTAAAAATAAAACTAATTTTTCTTTCTCCACTCCTTCATATTTGCTTCTACCGTACGTCTCAAACCAACAACTAAAGACAAAAGCTGCCTCTTCTGTAAAAAACTCAAAAAGGCCCTAGCTTAGCTCGTGTCCTGCTTGTGCTCTAGTCCAAACAAAATCCAATTGAACTCGTCCGTCCATTCAAAGCGGAAAGCAGGATACTATGTTGCATCCTTAGTGCGAATGAAATGGACCCACCCTTTGCTACGTTGCATCCATTGGTCACATAGCAGCTCTAGCTTCCACACGTCCAAAATAGTTTTGTGTCCCACGTTTAAGAGCAAATAATGATGATGAGTCCGTTCCCCAACAACCCCAACGTCCAGGAAAAATCAAATTTGAAATATTCTCTATTGTTTAGTCCAAAACCAAAAACCCTTGTTGCGTGAAACTCTCCCTTAGATTTTATTTTTCAAAATACCTGAAATTAAACATAAAAAAAAATCTACTTAGAAATATCTTAAAATAAATAAAAACTAAATTCATGAATATAAATGAATTCTTATGATTTATATTCATATTTTAACATTTTAGTCTAATAATAGGATATTTAGAGTACACTTTTATAGACTCATTAGGAAGCTTCAAAGTAGCATTAATAGAATTGATAATAAAGGTAAAATAATCAATAAAAGAAATCATATGATCAATGGCTCCAGTATCAAGAATCTAGGAATTGGAATTTAAATGTAGTAGATTGAGCAACAGAAAAAATAGAGTATTATCATGAGGAAAAATAATACCAGAAAATTCTTCGAAACAACTGTATTGATAGTAGAAGAAACTATATTAGCAAATTTAGAAGGAGAAAGTATGGACAGAAGCTGCTGATACTGAGCCTTAGTTAAGGAAAAATGAGAAACATCATAGGAATTGCTATCACTAACGACATCAGTATTAATCATGGACTGTTGCCTCTGTTTCAGTTCATAGCCTGGGGGAAAACCATGCAACTTGTAATATTTTTCAATCACATGACCAGTAATTTCATAGTGTTTACATACTGGTTTATCCTTTTTGGAAAAGGATTTAACAGATATAGTGCCATCAATATGGAAAGCAAATACATGTGAATCAACATGGGCAAAGAGATAGAAGATATTTCTCGTTGCTGTTCCTCTTGTAAGACAAGATAAAAAAAAAAAAATTATTAAAAGGAGGCAGGGGCTCCAGAAGCAGAGTTTATGCATGAGCAGGTGCAAAAGATTCATTCAATCCCATAAAAATTTGTAAAATACGATCTTTTTGAACATAGGAGTTCAACGTTTGTACAGCTTCAGAAGAACAAGCAGGAATAAGCTTGTAATTAGTAAGTTTATCCCAAAGACCCTTAAGACAAGTAAAATAATTACTCACTGAAAGAGACCCTGAGAAAGAGAGGAATCGATTTTTGCAAGTGAAAAATACAAGATCCATTTTTCTGAGAAAATCATTTCTTAAGATCTGACCATATCTCACAAACAGTTGTAATATATAATATATTAGAAGAAGTTTCAAGAAAAATGGAGTTTAAGATCTAAGATATCACCATATTGTTACATCATAGCCATGGAGAAAGTAGAAAATTCGTCGGATTTGAAGGTTTAGGAATAAATCCCTCAATGAATCCAAACTTGTTCTTCGTTGAGAGGGTCATGAACATTAAACGGGACCAAGCATGATAGTTCTCACCGAGAAGAGGCTAAGTGACCAAAAGGACACCAAGACTATCACTAGGATGAAAAAAGTAAGGAGAAGTAATATCCTTAGAAACGGATTTGTGAGATGATGCCATGGAAGCGATTTAAAAAAAAGGATGTTAGATACCATGTATAATGTAAACCCTAGAAAAATATAAAGGGGCAAAACGTAGCACAGTAGGGAATGAAACCCTAGCTAAGCAAAGGTCAAGGATGAGAGAATCTTCTGGAAGAAAAAGAATCAATTGAATTATATTGTGTGTCTGTACAATGACTAAAGGCAAGTATATATAGCAGTACATAGGGAAATAAAATAGATGTGACTAACATGTGATACAAAGATGAATAAAACACTTAAAAGAATAAAATTAATTCATGATAACCTCAACACCTAAACACAGCCTTATTATTTTTTGTAACTTATTCTTGGAATTTTAGATTGTGATAGCAGATATGTTGATTTTTATTTTTAATTTTGCCTAGATTTATATATATATATATATATATGAATTTTGGTTTTAACACCGCACACAACCCTTTTATCATCCACCTAAATGTTACTAAATGGGCCATAAACAATGGCTACTAATAATTTTTAGCTTCTATACGCCTGACAGAAAATTCATTTAATATTAATTCAAAAATAATTATTATCATTTCTTACATGATCCTAAAAATCATTAGTAATTACTTTTTTAAGCACTTGGATTATTACATGTAGAAGTTCTACAAACAGATGGATGTATTGTTTCTTACTTTTCACATATTTAGATCAATTTTTGTCATTTTCATTTTAATATTATTAATTTATAAGTTTGGTTTTGTTTTTTTAACTTGAAATTGTTACTTTATACATAACGGGGAATGAAAGAAAAATTATATTCTTCAGCTGCCTGTGTGTAGACACTACAATATTTTGTGGCTTTTGCCACGAATTCTTTTTCTTCGACTAGCTGTCATGGAAAAAAGTAACTTTTTGTCACCAAAATATTTGGAGAGAATAAATATAGACATTTTTCCATAAAATTATCTTGATCGATAGTGTTTGATGGCAAAAAAATTTTCTCTACCACTTCTATAGTTTTTGTCACCAACTTGTTTCTTAGATAATAAATATGGACAAAATATGCACTTTTAGTAGAAAAATAGTTATTGTAACCAGTTAAATTGACTTTTTACCACGGATTGAAGTCGTCACAAAATTACTATTTAACTTCTACACTCATCATCGTGGCTTATTGTTTTTGCCCGCTACTAAATAAGTAATTCCCACAAATACTACTAGCCATAAAAATTTCTATATATTTTTAAATAGAGGAATACTATATATCAGCCTACTGTATACCTCACACCCACACCTAACGTCGATTATCTTTCTTTTATTTTTTTTTAGAGATTTATTTTAGAGATTATTTTAGAGATTTAAAAGATTAATTCTTTTGGTACGCTTAGGAAAGTGCTTATATGGTATAAGTTAATTTGAAAAATAAAATCTTACAAATCAATTTTTATAGTTTAAATGATGTGCGCTGTACACCAAGTACTTGATAATAAATTAAGTCTAATCAAACATGTGCACGTTTAACTAGTATGTGTATCTGAATTAAAAATGAAGTACAGGAAACCGAGTTGCTAGAAACCGAGTTGCCAGAAAATCCTGCAAATGAAAATGCATAGAAAGATATGTAACCATTTGGATTAGATATTTATCCAACCTTAAGAAATTTCTCCACAAAGAAAAATTAATCTTAAATTATATTCTTGATATTTTGTAAAGGAAAATGACAAACAATCATTAGTCTATAATTATTTTATTACTCTACTTAAGATTAAAGGTAGTTAAGTAAAATGGAATTTATTTTTTAATGAAATGTTACTGTTAAGGACGTGTTTTATATCACCAACCACATGGATGACTTGTAAAGAACAAAGGGGCTGTACTAGTTGCCCTAGGGACACTCCGATGCCTAAGTTAGAATAATAATACGAGGGTAAATATATGTAGAAGATAACGTAAATCAAGTCCAGTATTTATTACCTCCTGTAGGCTATTTATAGAGGTTATTGTCTTGGAAGGATAGAAATCGAATTAGCCTTGTGAAGCATTTTCCTTTTAGGAGTCTAAGCCTTTCTCCTATTAGGAATCCGAGTTAACTCCATCTTAGGAGTTTGAGTCCCTTCTTGACTTTATCTCTTAGCTAAAATTATGGGCAATGGGCTTGATTACTAGAGGGTACAAATATCCCTTCTAGTTACCTTGCTAATTTTCTTTGTACTGGCATATGGGAAATTATACACTTTGCATTCCCTACACCTGCCTTTTACCCCGCCGGCTTTTAGGTGATTGCTTGCTTTTTGTTTTCCCCTACTCCACTAAGGGTCCATACTAGTGAGTATATGGGTGTCTCCATACTCTTGTGAAACCTTAGAAGGCCTTGAGAATCTTCAAGTCAATAATCTACAAAATAAAATTTGAAAATTGGTCTCTAGTTTCCTGTGTGATTCCAAATTTTCTGTTTGATTCCTGATTTTCTGTTTGTTTTGTGCCAAACGGTGAAGAGCTCAGTTTGGGGAGATAAGTGAGAGATGTACTTAACCGCATATGTGTGAGCGCATAACTAAATTTAGAGTTTGTCTATTTGCGTAGGTGTTTGCCTGAGAGATTGTTTATTGTCGGCAAATAGTGCATATTTCTATGACTGGTTTTTTGTGTATATTTTCTTAGATGTTTTTGCTATTGTTGGTAGTAGTGAATTTTCTGCCCCTTGGTGTAAATTGTTGTTGGTGTTCTCATTTTGTTATTGGTGTTGTAGTAACCAGCGATTAAGTGGTTAGGAAGCCCATCGACTCCCTGGGTCCACATTAGGAGGCTGTTGAGCCTGTCAACTCATTTTAGAAGGAAACCCGCGCGATTCAGTTGTGGAGATTGACAGCTCGTTCCCGTAGGTAACCCATTGGCAGAAGTTGTGGCACGAACATAGACACTCGGTGTTTGCTGGACAAGATGTTGTGCTCATATTTCTGTCCAAGTGAGACAGGTTAGACAGTCCAGTGAGCTGCCCACATGTTAGGTGCCTGAGAGGTCGGGCGGTCCTTGACCTTTTTTGCCTATTTGCTCGTCACAAGGGAGGTCGAGTAGTCTGATAACTTGTCCCGCCTGTTGACTCTCAGCGATGTGTGAGTGGTGTCAGACGGTCCCTGACCTTTCCTTTTTTTATGGGCATCGCGAGTTTTAAACTCGAAATTGGTGGCTAACAGTTGGGGGGAGTGGGGTCTTTTGACCTCCACGACCATTTTGGTTGCACCACGACTATGTAATGCAAGACTAGTGGCTAACTATTGGAAGGTCATGGGGTCTTTTAACCTACATTCCCTTTTTAGTTGCACTGCAAGTGTGTAACTCGACTTTTGGTGGCTAACTGTTGGGGGTCGTGGGGTATTTTAACCTCTACGCTCTTTTCGATTGCATCGTGAGTGTGTACTCGACACTGGTGGCTAATTGTTGGGGGGTCGTGGGGTCTTTTGACCTCTACACCCTTTTTTATTGCACCGTGAGCATGTAACTCTACATTGGTGGCTAACTGTTGGGGGGTCATGGGGTCTTTTGGCCTCCACGTCCCTTTGGATTGCACCTCATCATGAGAAGTTTTCACCAAAAACAAAATGGGTAAGTGTAATATAAATTACAAGTTTGAGATTTGTAAACCTAAGCCATTTCACTAAAGTGTGGTGAAGGCTGGTGACGCATGAGCAATGCCCGCAACCAGCCATACTTTGGCATTGATGAAGGCCTCCACGGGCAGTGACAAAACCATATCTACTTTCTACGGAGACCTTGGTCTGGTTCCATGCTGAAGATGTCAGTTCTGTTGCTCGCCGAGGGGCGTTGGTCTTGTTGCTCGTTGAGGGGTGTGGGTCTTGTTGCTTGCCAAGGGGCATTGGTCTTGTTGCTCGCCAAGGGGCATGGGTCATGTTGCCCACCGAGGCGTGCGAGTCTTGTTGCCCACCAAGGGGCGTGGGCCTTGTTGTTCACCAAAGGGTGTTGGCCTTGTTTCCCGCCAAGGGGTGTGTACGTGCAGTATGCTTCCAGCATTCTCTCTCTCTCTCTCTCTCTCTCTCTCTCTCTCTCTCTCTCTCTCTCTCTCTCTTTTGTTTTTTGTTTGTTTTTTTTGCTATGCTCGCTTTTGGACATGCCTCATTTCTGATCTCTTCTAGTAAGTCTAGGTGCTATTCAATTTCGCTTCCTGCCTCCTCGGCCCCAAGAGAGCCTACAACTTGTCTTTAGCATTCACAAAATTGTCTGCTTGATCCATGAACTCCCTTAAGGTGGATGGAACTCTCCTGGCTAACTTCGCCATGAATAGGCTTCGGGGCTAGATGCCCTCCAGGAGGGCGACCAAGGTGATCTTCTCCTCTTTGTCATCCATAGTGAGCCTTTATTTGTTAAAGTGCATCAGATAGGCCTTCAAGCTTTCTCCCTCTTTTTGTTTTACGGTTAGCAGATAGGCTACTGGTCTACAGAGCCTTTTACTGATCATAAATTTGTAAGGAACTGCTTTTCCAGCTCCTCAAGACTTCCAATAGATCCGAGACGTAGAGTCTCAAACCAATCCCGCACTATCCCTTTCAACGTTAGTGGGAAAGTATGACAATCCACTTTCCTAGGAAAGCCGTGAAGGGTTATATATGCTTTGAAATTTTCAAGGTGATCAACGGGATCCTTGGACCCGTCATACAAGTCGATCTGCGGCACTTTAAATTTGGATGGTAGAGGTACCGCCATGGCTTCCTCGTTGTAAGGAAGATTTGTACAGTAAGCAGTTGTTCCACTGGAGAAGAATCACCCATCCCTTTCGCCATCTCCTCATACTTGTCAATCAGACTACATAATTTATCGTGTGACCTTTTCTTTTCTATCTCTTCACTGTATACGCCTTCTGGACTATGTGCATCTCCTTCAACCTGCCTGTTTTGGACAGGAGGGGGGGTCGTCTTTCTATCGTTTTAGTTCTTTGTTCTCTTTTTGCAGTTGTTCGACAACTACTGTCGCCTACTTCAAATTTTCCTCAGCTTCTGACAACATTGTCTCTATGTCCGCCATGCTTGCTTTTGGATCACGGTTTGCGTGTGAACGGAAAATGGTTGGCATGTGAAAATCATGTTAAAATCTATAGAGATCTCATAGACAGTGCCACTGTTGAGGATGTGTTTCACACCACCAACCACATGGATGACCTGCAAAGAACAAAGAGGCAGCACTAGTTGCCCTGAGGACACTCCGATGCCAAAGTCAAATTAATAATATGAGGGTAAGTGTATGTAGAAGATGAAGTAAATCAAGTCTAGTATTTGTTACCTCCTGTAGGCTATTTATAGAGGTTATTTTCTTGGAGTGATAGAAGTCCAATTAGCCTTGTGAAGCCATTTCTTTTTAGGAGTTTGAGCCTTTATCCTCTTAGGAATTCAAGTGAACTCCCTTTTAAGAGTTTGAGTCTGTTTCCTCTTAAGAGTTTGAGTTCCTTCTTGACTTTATCTCTTAACTAAAACTATGGGTGTTGGCTTGATTACTGGAGGGTACAAATATCCCTTCCATTTACAATTGTTGATTTAAAATAAATTATAAAAAGTTATTAAAAAGTTGTAGGTGTATCATTACTTATGTAAACAATAGTGACAAATTTCCTTTATATAAAAATAGTAACCACAAAGAGGGATACATTTAGCCATTGTATTTCATATTTTCACTTAAAAAGTACTAACTGCTAGTCTTTTTTTTTTCTTTTTCTTTTTTTGAATTTTGAAAATTTGAATTTGTTTGAATTTGAGGCACCAAATGGCTAGGAATTTCAAAACTACAAAGCCCATTGGAGAAATATATTAACGGCTAGAATATTCAAAAAGGAGGATACTTTGTTTCATTTATTTTGCAATATTCCTTCATAATTGTAAAACCTTGTGCCTATATAGAGAGAAAGAAACATAGCAGCTCAGAGAGAGAGAGAATGGTATAAGGGTTCGATGAGTTGGTGATGACTCATCACAAATGCTAAAGGAGGAGAGATGTGCAATAGTTGACTCCAAGTGTTTCTATCTATTGGGATTAATTGGCTATCAGTAGCTAATTTGAAATATAATAGTAGAAGCAAACAAAAGAAAATTCAACAATCACATATAGAATACCAAGATTCAAGTGGTTTGACTCAATATGAGCCTAAGTCCACTGGCGGGGTTGGTCTCAATGAATTCATTATCAACAAAAGTGGATTACAAGATATCAATCTCAGAATCTATAATCCCAAAGCCCCAATACACCCAATGAGCTCTCATAATTGTCTACAAAAGAATTCTCTCTCTCTCTCTCTCTCTCTCTCTCTCTCTCTCTCTCTCTCTCTCTCTCTCTATGTGTATAATATGGTTGCTGAAAAGTTATCTAATAAATGAAGAAAAACATGTATTTATAGTCCACGACTTGAGAAGCCCTAAACTCAAACTTCGCTCTAGTAGTGTGTTGAACGGTGCTCAAGCAAACATTAGGGGTAGCATTGGACTCAACATGAGTGTCGAGCAACAAACAAGAGAACTCTTTGGTTGGCACTTGCTCGAGCTGAGTGTTGAACGAACTCACAGGTTGGGTCCTGCTCAAGTTGATTGTTGAGCAAGTGATACGCGAACTCTCTATTCTGAACCTTCATTCAAGCTGTAGAGACATTGCTCAAGCGAACAATCTGTGAAGCCACTTTTTCAATAGGAATCTAGCCACCTCTCAACAAAGCTCCATCTTGACTTGAATTTCGTCAAGCCTAAATAAAATCTATTAACCAAAGAGCCGACCCCTTTGCCAAATCACCTAAGGGAATCACAGACTTTGAACACCAATCAAGTCCAAACAAAACACAATGTCTATCTTTGAAGAACTCAATTTCCACCCAAAAGTCTTCAATTCCATAGACAATTTGACCAAATCACAAGTTTGGTCCTAATGAAGAGATTCAACCTCTTCACACAAAAGCTACACACATTATACGGACGAAGTACTTGAACAACAACTTCTGAATACACATGAAGGCTAAGAACAAATATTCTTTGCCAAAGTAAGGACACCACAAAGTTTGCATGGGCATATCCTGAAGGTGGCCAAACTACCTCCTCTATCTACCAGACGCAATTGAAGACCTACTCTCATAGTAAGCCAATGCCAAAATCAAAATCATGCTTCTTTTCAATAGCATGATCTAGAGTACCAATGCACTCTATTGTAAAACTCTCCCAACAACTCCACATTTTTGCTATAATTATGCTCTCCTTTTCTGTGGAAACAACAACTAAAAAAGTTATGGAAAAATAAAGGTTAACCCAATAGCAAATTGTGTTGACCTTTTGACCCAAATTTGTAGACAAGCCTGGCATTCCAAAATCATATGATGGGCTTTCTCACAAGAGTCAAATTCATTTCATTCAGCTATCTCATTTTTGTGGAGTGGACCCAACTGTACAGCACTTGATAATAACAAAATTCCATCCCAAATGTCAGTACAAAGTAGCTTTACCTTCTTACTTGTCAGATTCTTAATCAAAACCTTCCAATGTTTGAAGATTATCAAACACATCACAAAACAAAAGTTAAAAAATAAATAAACCCAAACTTTTTTCTCAAATGGTCATCGACAAACATGAGTACAAATAGGGCATCACCTTGCACAAGATGTACCCCAAAAATTAGAAAAAATAAAATAAAAAATAAACTGCCGTAAACTTAATTATACACTTTTCACAAGAATACAATGCTAACTCAAAAAATAATCTTTATCTGTCTTCTTATCATACAAAGAAAAAACTGCGCACCCAAAAATGACCACACTCATTCACCCATGTGGCCCAATCACATGTGCCATAAATGAGTAATACTTGAATCTAGAATGTTTGAATATACAGCTGCACCAATCACTGTAACATCAAGAAGAAAAATAAAGATCATTCGTCTTTCTCCCTGTCATTACCACTAAAGAGCCTTGTATACTTGAATGACTCCACCTGCAGTTGAATATTGATAACCAAAGGAGACAAGAATGCCTAAAGATATAAGATTTTTCTTTAAAGTGGAATGTTCCAAATATTAGACAAAGTTATGACGTTCCATCATACATTTTAATCTTGAAAGAATTGATCCCAACAATATCATAAGCCATATCATTTCCAACCAAAATGGAATTACTGTTGACTGATTTGTAGGTAGTGAATCAATCTCTCCTGGGACACATATGGAATGTACAAGCTAAATCTATGAACCACTTGTCACAAAAAGGGCTGCTAGACCGGTTGATTGCTAGGACAATACTAGAGCTATTAGATTGTTCTTCAATGCTAACAACATTAGAGGAAATTTTACCTTCCTCCTTGTTCTTCAATCTGAGACCCTCATTCATGTAATGATCAAATTTGTGATAATAATGACATTTAACATTTTTCTTGTTAAATTTAATGCTACCAATAGAATTACTCCTACTTTTTTCCAAACTTCTTTCCCTAGATCTACTACTAGAAGAACATTTACCAAACAGGCCATAGACTTGACTATCTGTGCCTTGTACACCCAGTTTTATTCTTAACTCCTTAGAATTCAAAGTAGATTTTACATCTGCCAATGAGATCGTATCTTTACCATATAGCATCGAGTTCACAAAATGATCAAATAAAATAGGCAATGAACACAAAACAATTAAGACTTGATCCTCCTCTTCAAGCTTGATGTCAATATTCCTCAGATCCATAATAATCTTATTAAATTCATCTAGATGATTTGAAATAGGAGTATCTTCCCTCATCTTGAGAGTGTATAATCGTTACTCCAAATACAAATGGTTGGCGAGTGATTTCTTCATATAATACTCTCAAGTTTCTTCCAAAGAATAGTAGTGGTCTCTTCATCAGAAACTTCCCTCAAAACTCCATATGATAATGACAATAGAATAGTATTGTGTGCTTCTCTTCTTTTTCTCTTGATGTTGCAAGAGAATCATTAGACACATTCTCATCCAATACTTTTGACAAATCTAGTTGTCGCGGCAAAGCCTTCATCTTGATGTGCCATTAACTGAAACTGCTCTGACTGTTGAAAGTTTGACTACTCCACTTCAAACTTTACCATAGTCATCCCTCAAGGTCTTGCACAAAGCTTGGCACAATGATACCTGTTTGTTAGGATTAAGTGGCTATCAGTAGCTAATTTGAAATATAATAGCAGAAGCAAATAAAAGAAAATTCCACAATCACACACAAAACACCAAGATTTAAGTGGTTTGGCTTAATGTGAGTCTACGTCCATTGGCGGGGTTGAACTCAATGAATTCACTATCAATAAAGGTGAAGTATAAGTGATCAATCACAGAATCTTCAATCCCAATACACTTAATGAGCTCTCATAATTGTTTACAAAAGAATTCTGTGTGTGTGTGTGTGTAATACGATTGCTGAAAAGTTATCTAATATATGAAGAAAAATATGTATTTATAGAACAAGGCTCAAGAAGCCCTAAACTCGAACATTCGCTTGAGTGAATATTAGGGTTGGCATTGGGCTCGAGCTAAGTGTCGAGCAACAAATGAGCGAGCTCTTTGGTTGGCACTTGCTCGAGCTAAGTCTCGAATGAACTCATGGTTTGGGTCTTGCTCAAGTTGACTATCAAGCGTAGGTGATGCACAAACTCTCTATTCTGAAGCTTTACTCGAGCTATAGAGCACTGCCCGAGCGAATAATCTATGGAGGTGCTTTTTCAACATATTTTTCAGGTCGCTCTTGTGTTGGGATGAAGTTGGGGAGAGTAGGGTAATTGGACCCGAAATAATTCTAGAGATGCAAAGCCAAGTCCGGATCATCAGAGATAAAATGGCGGCAGCGCAGAGTCGCCAGAAAAGCTACGCTGATACCAGGAGGAGAGAGTTGTCTTTTGAAGTTGGTGATTGGGTTTACCTTAAAGTCTCTCCCATGAGAGGAGTTAAGCGTTTTGGTAAGAAGAGTAAGCTAGATCCGAGGTACGTCGGCCCTTTTCAGATTCTGGAGAGAGTAGGGTCCGTCGCCTATAGAGTTGCTTTGCCAGATTATTTTGGGAATGTTCATGATGTCTTTCACGTATCATCCCTGAAGAAGAGCTTTGGACCGCAAGAGCCACGCTTCGTCGACCCAGCGGGTATTCAGTTGCAACCGGATCTCACTTATGAAGTTGTTCCGTCGCAAATCTTGGATTGGAAGGAGCAACAGCTGAGGTCCAAGACGATACCTTTGGTTAAAGTGGCTTGGGGAGATCCGTTAGCTCAAGACTTCTCTTGGGAGCGAGCAGCGGACATGAGGGAGCAGTACCCGTACTTGTTCGAATAGAGAAGGTATGTATCTTAATCTTGATCACAGTTGGTTTATGTGCTTTCTTGTGGCTTGCTTTAAGTTGGTGGTTGATCTGCAAATTTCGAGGACGAAATTTGTTTTTAAGGAGGAGAGGATGTGATGACCCGCTTTTGAGTGTATTTTCGCTGAAATGGTTGTTTTTATTTTAATTAATATATTAGTTATTTATTTTAATTTATTTGCGTTTTAAAAATTGTTAGTTTTTAATTTAATTGATGTTGCGTTTTATTTCTTTTAGTTGTTTTGTAGTTTTTAATATCTTCGCGGCGGTTTAGTGTTGTTTTTCCCGGACTGAGGATTAGACCTCGTCTTTTCCCTACATCTTTTTCCTTTTTTCCTTTTCTTTTTCCTTTTTCTCTTTTTCCTTCTTTCTTTTTCCTTTCTTTTTCTTTTTTTTTTCTTTCTTTTCTTTTTCCCTCTCTCTCCCCGCGTCGACCCCCCCCGGCCTCTCTCTCTCTTCTCTCTCCCTCACGCCGGAAGCCTCTCACCCCCGATCTACCGCCGTCTGGCTCACCGCCGGTACCGTTCGGTTCGTCTCCCTCCGGCGCACCTCCCCACCGAAACTCACCCCCAACCAGCCGGCCGTTTGGCCTGAAAATCCCTTTGAAGCCCGCACGGCTTTGGCTCCGATCCGCCGCCGTCGCTCCACCTCCGGCCACCATTTCTTCACCACTTCATCACCGGTCCCTTGCCATCCTAACCCACCTATTTCCGGCCTCCAACGACCACCGGAACAGCTCCTACGAGCTAGCTTTCCTTTTGGGAAATCCGGCCTTCCATCGCCGTTTCTGCCGCCACCCACGGCCAACCACCACTTCCAATAGCTTCACAATCATCCCTAGACCATTCCCTATCCATCCCAAGCCCTAGTTTATCCCCTTTCAAAAGTGGGTTTTTCACAACCCACGGCCACAGTGAATTTTCACTGTGACGTTGCTTTTTCTCCGCCGTTTGCAACGCCGCGTGTTTTCTAAAATTGCCATTTAGCGCTGTAAGTATTTTCCAAACCCTATTTTCAGATTTAAAAATATATTGCTCATTCAATAATTTTATCTGCTGGTTGGTTGATTCCGGACTGAGTCCGAGGAGTTCGGGGGTCGGATGGATGGAGGACGGAGTTGCCTGTTTATTTGATTTATGTTGTTGGATTATTTTACTATGCATTGTTATGGCATTGCATGGTGCATGCACGTATGTTGTAAAATAGTGTGAAAAGCCTGTGTATTGGCGTAAATGGTCTTACGGGTGCGTGTGTATCAAGACCCTAAGCCGGGATGGGGTATTATCTCGGTGGAGCTCCTCTGGTCACTCGGAAGCGGAATAAACTGAGTGATGTCCCCTGGGTTGTCGCTAGACGACGGGAGCGGGGGCTAGGGGTTGCTTGGCGACGAGCGCGCCGGGCGCGGAACCGGGCATCGCTCTACGCACCGACTCCGTGGCCCTTCGCTGGTGAGGGCTAGAGGATGCTTGGCTACAAACACGCGGGGTGTGGAACTGGGCATCGCTCGTTAGGTGTCACATGCGTGGTGGTACTCTGCGGTGTGGCACTGGAGCCAGGGTGTGCGGATGACCCCTAGGGGAGGTCATGGCGCATACGGATAAAATGGTTTTTGGTTTGAGATGAGTAACGGCCAAATGTGACTTTTGGCGTGGTTTTTGGAAAAGAAGTGTTTTTGGGCCAAATGGGATTTTTGGCCTGTGTGGAAAATTATGTTTTTGGGTTTTGTGCATCGGGCATGCTTCATGCATTTTGTTTGAGTTCTATGTGTTTTTATCTGGTAGTGTTTGGGTTTTACTTACCTGCGGTACCATTTTTGGTTCCGTAGCTTTTGGTGCAGAGTTGGAGGACGAAGAGGATGAGGCTGAGCCCGAGGATGCGGCTCCGCCGGGTTGCTGATGCTATGCTTTATATTTGGTTTAAAACTGTATTTGTGTTTTTGTAATATTTTATTTATGTATGTTTTAAACAGCTTGTATTACGTTAAGAAAAATTCTGGTACTTAGTTATGACTTTCTTTATCCGCTGCGTGTTTCTTTGTGCACATATGTTGCCTTGCACACACTTGGCACCCGTCGATAGGATGGTGACCCGGGTTGTCACCATCCGGACGTCTCGATTTCCCCGTGTTCGGGCGTGGGGATTTGGGGGCGTCACAGGTGGTATCAGAGCGGTTTGGCTCTGGGTAAAACCACATGTCCAGTAGGTAGTACCAGAATGTTTTTTTTTTTTTTTTTTTTTTAAGTTGTGTTTTAAAAAAATTATGTTAAGTACAGTTATTTTATTTGTTTTATTTGTTTGAGCTTGTTTGTTTGTTTTTATTTATTTGGTTATGTATTTGCAAGTTGTTTCTTTTGTTTTGGTGTGATGTGGTGTTGGTCTTTGGTTTTGTTTTGTTGGTTGTTGGTTTTATGATGGTTTTATTTGTTTTCTTAAAGGAGGGTCAAGAGTGGTGTTGTGGCAGGAGAATGGGGAGACCAAGGAAATCTACTCAGGAACCACGGGACAATACCTCCAGGGATGACTCCATAGCCGAAGCAATATGGCAGATGATGAAATTTATGCAGCAGAGCGCGAGGTCTCAACAGACAGGGCCTTGGCCACAACAAGGACCTTGGCCACAACAAGGGGGTCCCTGGCCACCATCAGGAGAGCCTTGTCCACCATCAAGAGGGCCTTGTCCACAACAAGGAGGGTTTTGGCCACAACCGGGAGGTCCTTGGCCATATCAGGGAGGGCCTTGGATGTATCCAGGAGGGTCCAGTAGCATGGTGCAAGCCGGATGCACCTATGAGCGCTTCCTGGCGCATAGGACTCCACACTTCACTGGAAATGAGGATCCACTTCAGGCTGGAAAATGGATCAAAGATCTGGAGAAAACCTTTGAGGTGTGTGGATGCACTGAGGCACAACAAGTACTCTACGCCAGCTATCTCTTGCAAGGTACCGCTTCTGATTGGTGGGATACCAAGAGGGTGATGCTGGAATCTGAACTGGGATCTTTCGCTGCGGTGACCTGGCAGCGTTTCAAGAAGGAGTTCAATGACCGCTTCTTTCCCGCATCGGTAAGAAAGCAAAAGGCAAGAGAGTTCTCCAATCTGGTCCAAGGGGGCGCGACAGTGGAACAATACGCCCGGAGGTTCATAGAACTTGAGCGATTTGCTCCTCACCTTGTCGCCACTGAGGAGATGCGAGCAGATCGTTTTCAGGAGGGGCTACGCCATGACATACGCCGTATGGTGGTCAGCCATCGAATATCCACTTTTTAGGAATTAGTGGATGTGGCCACCTTTGTGGAGCGGGAAAATAATCTGAGTGTGGGCTCCCCTCCAGGGCATAAGAGGCGGAGTTTTCTGGTGAAGGAAGCAGCTCGGGTTTGCCCCAGAAGTTTGTTCAACGGACCGGAACTTGACCTCAAACGTCCTCAGGTGTTCGTATGGGAGGACGGGTGCCTATTTGTGGAGCTTGTAATAGAGCTCATGAGGGCGAGTGTCGGATGAGTAGCGGACCCCAGTGTTACCGGTGCGGCCAAGTGGGACATATCGCTCGGGATTGCCCCGTCAGAGTTCAAGGAAGCCGTGGAGGTAGACACGGTGGAAGAACCAACCCGAGACAAGCAGTGCAAGCCCGGGTTTATGCTGTCACACCCGGAGAAGTGGATGATGAGGCGCCAGCGACCCATGATGCTGGAGTAATTACAGGTATGGATTAATTTAATTTTAAGTTGGATTTAATTTTTGGTGTATGTGGTTTATTCTTTGCTTTTTGGATTTCATGGGTTGATGTGTTTGGTTCAGGAAGAGTCCATTTGTATGAGTTTTATGCTTGTACTTTGTTTGATTCCGGTGCTTCACAGTCGTTTGTATCTTCCACGTTTGCTCGGGTGTGTAATTTGATCACGGAACCGTTGCCGAAGTCTATGGTAGTGGCTCTACCCGATGGTGAGATGGTGTGGTGTTCCAAGGTTGCTTTGGGATGCCCGTTAAATTTTGAGGGAAGGTTCTTGGATGCTGATTTGGTGTGTTCAAGCTATTGGGCTTCGACATCATCCTCGGGATGGATTGGCTATACCGATATTCTGCGAGTATTAATTGCAGAAGTCGGATAATTAGCTTTCAGCTTCCAGATGGTGATTGTCTGGAATTTACGGGGAGTAAATTAAAAGAAAAGCCGATAATTATATCGGCGATTCAAGCAAGAAGAGAGATTGTGTCCACGCCGTCTGAGAAGAAGTCTTTGGCAGACATTCCAGTTGTGGAAGAATTCCCCGATGTGTTTGTGGATGACTTGCCCGGACTACCCCCTGTGCGAGAGATGGAATTTGTTATAGACTTGGAACCTGGAGCGGCTCCTGTGCATAAAGCTCCTTATCGCATGGCACCGGCTGAATTGAAAGAGTTGAAGACTCAGTTACAAGAACTGGTAGAGAAGAGATTTATTCAGCCTAGTACGTCGCCGTGGGGTGCACCAGTTTTATTTGTTAAAAAGAAAGATGGAACCCTCCGTATGTACATTGATTATCGGGAATTGAACAAGGTGACCATCAAAAATAAATATCCTCTCCCGCGGATTGATGATTTATTTGACCAGCTTCAAGGAGCAGCCGTGTTCTCAAAAATTGATCTGGGGTCGGGATACTACCAGCTGAGAATCAGAGACCAGGATGTGCCTAAAACTGCTTTCAGGTCGAGGTATGGGCATTATGAATTTAAGGTGATGCCGTTTGGGTTAGCTAATGCCCCTGCAGCTTTCATGGATTTAATGAATCGAGTGTTTCGGCCTTATCTGGATTCCTTTGTGGTAGTATTTATTGATGATATACTGATCTATTCCCGAGATGTTGAAGAGCATGTGTATCATCTTAGTCTGGTACTTGAGAGATTGAGAGAACACCAGCTATACGCCAAGCTCAGCAAGTGTGAATTCTGGTTGGAAGAAGTTAAATTCCTTGGGCATGTAATTTCCCGAGACGGAGTAGCGGTTGATCCTAGTAAGGTAGAAGCCATTTTGTCATGGCAGCGCCCGACTACAGTGCGCGAGGTCAGGAGTTTCTTGGGGCTCGCCGGATACTACCGAAGATTTGTAGAGGGTTTTGCTCGCCTATCCGGACCTCTCACAGCTTTGACTCGGAAGAATACAGAATTTGTTTGGTCAGAGAAATGTGAGAGAAGCTTCCAGGAATTAAAGAACAGGTTGACGACGGCACCAGTGTTAGCGCTCCCAGAACCGCATAAGCCATTTGTAGTCTTCAGTGATGCGTCTAAGTTTGGGTTGGGTTGTGTCCTTATGCAGGAAGGACGGGTTGTAGCCTATGCATCTCGTCAGCTAAAGGACCATGAGAAGAATTATCCGACGCACGATCTAGAATTGGCTGCGATTGTTTTTGTTCTCAAAATCTGGCGACACTTCTTGTATGGGGAAGCTTGCGAGGTATTTACTGATCACAAGAGCTTGAAGCATTTGTTTTCCCAGAAAAATCTGAATATGAGGCAGAGGCGATGGCTGGAGCTAATCAGTGACTATCAGTGTGAGATCAAGTACCAAGTTGCTGATGCTTTGAGCCGGAAGTCACACTTGGAAGATGAAGCCGAGCCGTCAGAATTGGATTCGTTGCTATGTGGGATGAGAAGGCTCCTTATAGAGAGTTCGCAGCAAGTGGAGATTTTGTCTTCAGTTCTTGATATTCGGGTAACTGATTTTGAAGAATTGAAAACTCTCCAAAGAAAGGATCCGAAGCTGCTGAACATCAGGAAAAGAGTCAGAAAATCTCGAGGGCCGTTGCATTATAGCATGGATAACGATGGGATACTTTAGTTCCGAGATCGCAGAGTGGTCCCCAAGGACTCTGAATTCAAATTGCGGATCATGGCGGAAGCTCATGCGGCCCCTTATTCAGTTCATCCCGGTAGTACAAAGATGTATCGGGACTTGAAGAAAAATTACTGGTGGGATGGAATGAAGAAGAACGTTGCCTTATATGTTGAGAAATGCCACACATGTCGTCAGGTAAAGGCCGAGCATCAGAGACCTGCAGGTATGCTCCAACCCCTCCCTATTCCTGAGTGGAAGTGGGATGACATCACGATGGACTTTGTAGTGGGTTTGCCGAGAACGCCTAGTGGGAAGAATTCTGTTTGGGTGATTGTGGACCGGTTAACGAAGAGTGCTCATTTTTTGCCTGTTAATAACACCGACTCTTTAGGTAAGTTGACCTGTTTGTATGTCAAAGAGATAGTGCGGCTACACGGCATACCAAAGAGTATAGTGTCGGATTGAGACCCGAGGTTTACGTCGCAGTTCTGGAAGAGTTTGTAGGCAGCTTTGGGTACTAAGTTGAAGTTCAGTACTGCTTATCACCCGCAGACAGACGGCCAGTCAGAGCGCACCATTCAGACCCTGGAAGACATGTTGCGAGCATGTGTCATGGAATTCCAAGGGAGTTGGGAAAATCATTTGCCGCTCATCGAGTTTGCATACAATAACAGCTTCCATGCGACCATTCAGATGGCTCCCTATGAAACTCTTTATGGGAGAAAGTGCAGGTCGCCCTTGTGTTGGGATGAAGTTGGAGAGAGTAGGGTAATCGGACCCGGAATAATTCTAGAGATGCAAAGCCAAGTCCGGATCATCAGAGATAAAATGGCGGCAGCGCAGAGTCGCCAGAAAAGCTACGCTGGTACCAGGAGGAGAGAGTTTTCTTTTGAAGTTGGTGATTGGGTTTACCTTAAAGTCTCTCCCATGAGAGGTGTTAAGCGTTTTGGTAAGAAGAGGAAGCTAGATCCGAGGTACGTCGGCCCTTTTTAGATTCTGGAGAGAGTAGGGTCCGTCGCCTATAGAGTTGCTTTGCCAGATTATTTTGGAAATGTTCATGATGTCTTTCACGTATCATCCTTGAAGAAGAGCTTTGGACCGCAAGAGCCACGCTTCGTCGACCCAGCGGGTATTCAGTTGCAACCGGATCTCACTTATGAAGTTGTTCCGTCGCAGATCTTGGATTGGAAGGAGCAACAGCTGAGGTCCAAGACGATACCTTTGGTTAAAGTGGCTTGGGGAGATCTGTTAGCTCAAGACTTCTCTTGGGAGCGAGCAGCGGACATGAGGGAGCAGTACCCGTACTTGCTCGAATAGAGAAGGTATGTATCTTAATCTTGATCACAGTTGGTTTATGTGCTTTCTTGTGGCTTGCTTTAAGTTGGTGGTTGATCTGCAAATTTCGAGGACAAAATTTGTTTTTAAGGAGGAGAGGATGTGATGACCCGCTTTTGAGTGTATTTTCACTGAAATGGTTGTTTTTATTTTAATTAATATATTAGTTATTTATTTTAATTTATTTGCGTTTTAAAAATTGTTAGTTTTTAATTTAATTGATGTTGTGTTTTATTTCTTTTAGTTGTTTTGTGGTTTTTAATATCTTCGCGGCGGTTTAGTGTTGTTTTTCCCGGACTGAGGATTAGACCTCGTCTTTTCCCTACATCTATTTCCCTTTTCCTTTTCTTTTTCCTTTTTCTCTTTTTCCTTCTTTCTTTTTCCTTTCTTTTTCTTTTTTTTTTCTTTCTTTTCTTTTTCCCTCTCTCTCCCCGCGTCGACCCCCCCGGCCTCTCTCTCTCTCTTCTCTCTCCCTCACGCCGGAAGCCTCTCACCCCCGATCTACTGCCGTCCGGCCACCGTGCGGCTCACCGCCGGTACCGTTCGGTTCGTCTTCCTCCGGCGCACCTCCCCACCGAAACTCACCCCCAACCGATCGGCCGTTTGGCCAGAAAATCCCTTTGAAGCCCGCACGGCTTTGGCTCCGATCCGCCGCCGTCGCTCCACCTCCGGCCACCATTTCTTCACCACTTCATCACCGGTCCCTTGCCATCCTAACCCACCTATTTCCGGCCTCCAACGACCACCGGAACAGCTCCTACGAGCTAGCTTTCCTTTTTGGGAAATCCGGCCTCCCACCGCCGTTTCTGCCGCCACCCACGGCCAACCACCACTTCCAATAGTTTCAGAATCATCCCTAGACCATTCCCTATCGATCCCAAGCCCTAGTTTGTCCCCGTTCAAAAGTGAATTTTTCACAACCCACGGCCACAGTGAATTTTCACTGTGACGTTGCTTTTTCTCTGCCGTTTGCAACGCCGCGCGTTTTCTAAAATTGCCATATAGCGCTGTAAGTATTTTCCAAACCCTATTTTCAGATTTAAAAATATATTGCTCATTCAATAATTTTATCTGCTGGTTGGTTGATTCCGGACTGAGTCCGAGGAGTTCTGGGGTCGGATGGATGGAGGACGGAGTTGCCTGTTTATTTGATTTATGTTGTTGGATTATTTTATCATGCATTGTTATGGCATTGCATGGTGCATGCACGTGTGTTGTGAAATAGTGTGAAAAGCCTGTGTATTGGCGTAAATGGTCTTACGGGTGCGTGTGTATCACGACCCCAAGCCGGGATGGGGTATTATCTCGGTGGAGCTCCTCTGGTCACTCGGAAGCGGAATAAACTGAGTGATGTCCCCTGGGTTGTCGCTAGACGACGGGAGCGGGGGCTAGGGGTTGCTTGGCTACGAACACGCCGGGCGCAGAACCGGGCATCGCTCTACGCACCGACTCTGTGGCCCTTCGCTGGTGAGGGCTAGAGGATGCTTGGCTACGAACACGCGGGGCGTGGAACTGGGCATCGCTCGTTAGGTGTCACATGCGTGGTGGTACTCTGCGGTGTGGCACTGGAGCCAGGGTGTGCGGATGACCCTTAGGGGAGGTTATGGCGCATACGGATAAAATGGTTTTTGGTTTGAGATGAGTAACGGCCAAATGTGACTTTTGGCGTGGTTTTTGGAAAAGAAGTGTTTTTGGGCCAAATGTGATTTTTGGCGTGTGTGGAAAATTATGTTTTTGGGTTTTGTGCATCGGGCATGCTTCATGCATTTTGTTTGAGTTCTATGTGTTTTTATCTGGTAGTGTTTGGGTTTTACTTACCTGCGGTACTATTTTTGGTTCCGTAGCTTTTGGTGCAGAGTTGGAGGACGAAAAGGAGGAGGCTGAGCCCGAGGATGCGGCTCCGCCGAGTTGCTGATGCTATGCTTTATATTTGGTTTAAAACTGTATTTGTGTTTTTGTAATATTTTATTTATGTATGTTTTAAACAGCTTGTATTACGTTAAGAAAAATTCTGGTACTTAGTTATGACTTTCTTTATCCGCTGCGTGTTTCTTTGTGCACATATGTTGCCTTGCACACATTTGGCACCCGTCGATAGGATGGTGACCCGGGTTGTCACCATCCGGACGTCTAGATTTCCCTGTGTTCGGGCGTGGGGATTTGGGGGCGTCACATTCATTGCAAAGTTCATGGAGAGAAAGCCTTTGGTTTCATAAAGTATACCAAGATCACTATTGGCCAATAAGATATATTAATATACAAGATCATAAACATAAACCAACTCCCACTACCTTCAAATATATATATATATATATATATCGATCAAAAATATTTTCCTTAAATCTAAATGTATTAATGGTATTATTAAACTTTAAATACCATTGTCAAGAGACTTGTTTAAGCCCATGTACTAATTTCCTGAGTCTACATACTAATTGACGTTTGTCCTTTTTTGATTAGTCTTCTACCTGCTCCATACAGACATTTTCATCCAAAATTCCATTTAAAAATATCATTTTGGCATCCAGCTAATGTAACTTTAAATCATAATTAGCCACTAATGTCATAATGATCTTCAAAATGTCTATTTTAGATGTCGAAGAAAATTATCTTTGTAGTCAATGCCTTCTTTTAGAGTGAAACTATTAGCAACAAGTCTAACCTTATATCATTCAATCTTGCCTTTTGAATTGCGTTTTGTCTTAAATACCCATCAACAACCAGAATTTTTTATACATTTCAAACAATTCGACGAGATTCCAAACTTGATTATGATTCATGGATTTCAATTTTTCTTTCTTAATTGATCCAAATAGTAGAGTCACTTTTTTCTAGAACTTGTGAAAACATTAGTGGATCTTCACTTGTCCTAGTATCAAATTCAAATTCTTAGAGATACACCATGTAATATGCCGAAATGGTAGGTCTCCTATCTCTTTGAGATATGCACAAGACTACACATTTTGGTGACTCCATATTTGGTTCATAAGCAGTGTCTTCATTGTGAGATGAATGATCATTTACTTGTTCCATGTAATAAAAAAAAATTATAATGATTAGTCACATGAACCACTATCTTTTCTAAAGTTACTAGAAAAAGGACATCAACTCGTACTTCTTTAAAGATCACATTTCTAGATTTCATGCTCCACCGATCTTGCCATGTTCAAGGAATTTGGCATTTCCTATTTCTACTATTCTCAAACTATAATTAGGACAATAGAACTCATACCATTTGGATTTCTCTTGGTAACTAATAAAGTATCCAGTCATTTTTCTAGGATCCAACTTCTTTTCATATGGGTTATAAAGTCTTGCTTTGGTTGGACAACTTCGTTCATGCATGTGCCTTAAACTTGGTGTTCGATGGGTCCATAACTCGAAATGAGTTTTTGGAACTGACTTACTAGGAAACGGTTCAAGATATACATTATCGTCTTAATAACATTACTTCACAATGAATTGGGTAAGGCAAAATTACTTATCATACTTCTAACCATATCCAATAAAGTCTAATTATGCCTTTTAGCAACACCATTCTACTGAAGTGTTCCTGGAATTGTTTATTACACAACAATGTCATATTGTTCAAGAAGTATGGCTAATTGGCTAGGGTTACAACTCGATTGATCTTACTTCCCATAAAATTTGCCACCTCGATCGAACTCAATGGTTTTCACCCTTTTATCTAATTGTCTTTCAACCTCCATGAGGAATACCTCAACCAAAGAAATAGATTGAGACTTCGCATGTAGCATATATATATATATATCTATATATCGTGAAAAATTATCTAGAAATGTAATAAAATACTTTTCTCCATCAAAACATTTAGTGGAGAATGGTCCACATATTTGTGTGTATTATTTCCAGAAGCTTTTTACTTCTTGCGGCACTTTTTTTGGTATGTTTAGTTAGCTTTCCTTTAACAAAATCCACACACATCCCAAGATTGGTAAAATTTAAATACACAAGTATCCATTGTTTTACTAATCGTGAGAGATATGCCTCAATCTTTTATGCCACAAGTCATAAGAATTCTCATTCATCATGTTTCTTTTAGCTCCAATATATGCTTCATGATGTTAGGTGTAGACATGTTTGACAAAAATATTATCAAGAAAAAATCGATAAAGACCCTTGGAAAGAAACACAAAACCAATAATTAAGGTATTTTTCAACAAATTAAAAATGCCATTATGAAAGAAAAATGAATAACCATCAATGTCAAGTCTAAATAAGGAAAGCAAATTACGTCTCACGGAAGAAACAAGGACTGCATTATGAAGGTCTAAACAATAACCTGTATTTAAAACTAAACGAAAGGTTCCTTTAATTAAAACTTTAAGCGTATTCACCTTTTTCATGAAAATTAATCGCTCACGCGGCTAGGGGATACATCAGAGACGAGAATCTCACTTGAAGAGTGGAAATATTTGAGTTAGTTTTTCTTTTTAATCTTAACAGTTAGCCGTGCAAGAATAACAATTGAAAAACAACGGAATACTGCATAAACTTGAATCCCTTCAACTTAAAGATTGAAGGCAAAACACCAGTAACAACTCAGAGAAAACAACCCAATAGCACAGGTCCCGACCCCGAACAGGGGGAGATCGATTGAAACACTAGGAACAAAAAATGAAGGAAAAAAAAAACACATACTTATTGAGTTCGAATGACCCGGCCCCTAGAGCACCACGACAGTTTACTGATTACTTTTGCTTTTGCATGGCGAGGACCTTCGACCAAGCTGGCCTAGATGTGATATCGGCTATCCACGCACTGACATGGGGGCGGGAATCAAAGAGCTTCTTAATCTCAGTGCCCATCAAGTAATGTATACCGGGCAGGTGGTGCAGATCTACCAAGGTGAAGCTTTCACATCCCAGGTACTTTGACTCAGCCAGTCGACACTCATAGACATCAAGGAGTTTAGCCAGCTTAGCTTCGTTCTCCTCTACAACTGCCTTATCTGTAGCGCCCATGCTAAACGCTGGCTTGGCTGCTAGCTCCCAGGTAAGCTTTGTAGCTACCGGGTCAAATTGGTGGGCCTCCACCTCCATCCACACCCCTATGATTGCTTTCTTCTTAGAGTCTCCGAATACCAGTTCGGTCCCCTTCTCAGCATACTCGTTGGCAACGTACTTCGTAATTGCCCTTGATTCTGCAGTGAAAAAGGGTCCAATCGTGACAATCACACTAATTGCATTCATGCACTAAAAGTATTAGGTAATCTCTGCCGGTTGCATATGAACTTTACCAAAGAGCTTTAGATCTCCATGTTCAAAGCCTGGAACTTGACCGAACGGCTGCATCCACAACAATAAATTAGATTCAGCAGAATTATAGAAGTACTAACAATTCATTCAAACCGTTGCGGTACATTAATGGCTTCTTTTTCCTTACATTGAAGGACAAGAAGGACTCATTTTTATGATCACCAGCTCTCATGTCTACGGGAACGAACTCAAATTCAACCTCTTTCTCATAGAGGGTAGCCAGAACTCGAGCAGTAGCTGTTGAGAAAGGGGATCCATGTACTTTGATGGCCGCCATAATTGTGAATGGTGACTTATGATCGAGAAATAAGAAGAGAGAGGAGATATACCAAGGATCAGCGCTGAGAGGAGATGCTCGATCCCTATATGTATATTATGGAGTTAGACTGCCTCACTTCTCCTCTAGAATGCTTTGATTTCAAGGTACGTGGCAGAAGATTATTTCAATCCCACTTTGTTTTGGTATTTCTGGCATTTTCCCCCTATATTTACGTGCTGAATGATTAACGTTTATGGGGTGTTTTCGTATGTCTTTTTTAGGCGCATAATGAAAAAGTAACCATCACAGTGCATAAATTGAGATAGGGAAGGGCTCTGGGCTACAGCTGTAAAGATGTTTAAATGTTAAGACATATTGGATTTATGGGTAATGTAGACCCCAACACTTAGGTTTCGATTTGATCCAAAAAAAAAATTTTATCTTAAATTTAAAATTTTTATCTTACTATTAAAATTTTTTCAAATTTTTATATAAAATATAATAAATAATTCAATTTTTTCTTAATTTTTTTTAAATTTCAAAAAATAATAATATTAAAATATAATGTTTTAATATTTTATCTTAAAATTAAAAATTCTCATATAAAAAATCTCCACATTAGATTATCTATTTATTTATTATATAATAATGAGTAATTAATAATTTAAAAAAATTTAATTTTTAATTTATTTTATTTTATCATATTTTATTATTTAATTTAAAGAAACTGAGGAAAGTTTATGGATATAAATAGAGATAAGAGAGAGTGTTACTAAAAAAATAAAATAAATATTTGATGTGTATATAGTAACTACCAAATTTGATTTTAGTTTTAGAATCACTATAGTTAAAAACTACTGTAACTACCATTTGCTTAATTCAATATGGAAAATTTTATTGTCCTAATAGTTAAAAAGTATAACATTTTTAGATTTATATAGTCCAACGAGAGTGTTCTTAATAAAGTAAAATTTTTATAATATCTATCTCTCTTTAAATTATAGACAATATTTGAAGTTAAAAAAAAAAAAAAAAGGAAGAAGAAGAACTTAGAAAATCTCATTCAGTTTCACTTTACTTTCACTCTCTACGAAACTAGGGCTTGGGCGTAAATTATAAACTTTATTGGAGGTCTTGTCCATTAAAAAAAAAAGGGCAATGCTTTTCATCATAATATTTAGAGTACTGCTAGGTGCCTACCACTCGGCAACACCACCCCCTAGGTTAAATTTATTTATTTTTTAAATTTTTTTAATATTATTAAACATTTCTAAAAATATATATAAAAAAATACTACTACTCTAATAATCATTTTCTTAATAAATAAGTAAAAAAATTAATAAAAATTAAATATATAAACAGTCAAAATAGTAAAATAAACAGATAAAGTAGCATTATTCTAATATTTATCCTCCTCAATCATTCTAATTGACTAGGTACATTTTAAGTGAGTCTTATTTAAATACTTGATAAGAAAAAACACTTAAAATATAACGTAATTGAGAATGATAAGATTAAAAAATAAAAATAGCATTTACTGGAAATGGCGAAAGCTTAAATCAATCGATATATTTACTGGAAATAAAAATAAAAATAAAAATAAGAGGATGTTACCGTCTATTTCAACAGCAACAATGAGATATAGAGAAGAAGTTTTTCTCTAACGCTCTCCCAAGTGCCCTCAGAGGTGGTGCCCTAATTTTTTTTTTCCTTTTTTTTTTTTTTAATCCTTTCCTGCTGTCCAGGTTTAGTTCTTCTCAGAGATCAATGGATGATCTCGAAGATCTTTGGAAACATCTCAAGTTGACTGATGAAGTGGAAGTGGTTGTTATTAATCCTGACGGTAGTGAGTGTTGAGGATACTTTGCCTCAATCTAAGGCATAATTCTTGTAATCATTTTAACCCATGATTCTAGCCTAATTCTAGGATATTCTTTCCGTTATTTCCATTGTCAATAATATGTAAATATTCTAGATTGATTCTAGATTGATTTGTAATATTCTCTGGCATGAATATAAATAGATATACGCACCACCTCAAGACGTGTGGTGAATTTTCTTCAAACTCTCTCATGGTATCATGAGCAGTCTTGGCTTAACATCCCTCGATCCTTCAACCTTACCATGGCTGCCGAATTCAACCCCACCCTCCTTCCTTTCAACACCATGATCCACATGGTTACAATCAAGCTCTCATCCTCAAATTATCTTCTATGGAAAAGCCAACTCCTTCCCCTTCTCGAGAGTCAAGACTTACTCGAGCATGTAGATGGAACACTTGATCCTCCTCCCCGATCTGACCCACCCAACTCTCAGACACCTAATCCCAAACACCTGGTGTGGAAAATTACTGATCAAAGGCTTCTCAGCCTTCTTCTCTCTTCCCTCACCGAGGAGGCCATGGCAGAAGTTGTCGGCCTCTCCACCTCCCAAGAGGTCTGGCTCACACTAGAGAATAATTTCAGTCACCGATCCAAAGCTCACGAGATTCGTCTCAAAGACGATCTTCAACTGATGAAGCGTGGAACACGCTCTGTTTCTGAGTATTTCCGTGCCTTCAAGGCACTTTGTGACCAGCTTCATGCTATTGGACGACTAGTTGATAGCACCGACAAGCTTCATTGGTTTCTCAGAGGTCTTGGCGCCGAGTTCTCGCAGTTCTCCACTGCATAGATGGCGGTTTCCCCCCTCCCCTGTTTCGGCGACCTTGTATCCAAAGCTGAAAGCTTTGAACTGTTCCAGAAATCTCTTGAACCTTCAAACCCACCCATGGCAACATTCACGGCCACGAATCGGGCCTCTGATCGTGCGAATTCGAAGACCCATTCCTCCCGCCCCCATCGTGGACGTAACGGCAACACCAGCTCCTCCAATCGTGGCTCTAGCTGCAACTTCTTTGGCCAAGGACGTCGCCCTCCACAGTGTCAGATTTGCTGAACTGAAGGCCACTATGCCGATCGCTGTCATCAGAGGTACACTCGGCAAGATAACTCTGCTCACCTTGCCAAGGCTTTCAACGCCTCATGCTCCTTGACTGCAAATGAGGCCACCGACTGGTATTTGGACACAGGGGCTTCGGCCCACATGACCACCAGCCCATCCACTTTGGATCACTCAAATAATTACACTGGTAAGGATTGTGTAATTATAGGCAATGGTGCTTCCCTACCTATTACTCACACTGGTACCATCTCTCCTAACCCAAATATCCATTTACTCGATGTTTTGGTTGTTCCTCGCTTAACCAAAAATCTTTTGTCTATTAGTAAATTAACGTCTGATTTTCCTTTATCTGTCACTTTTTCTAATTCCTCTTTCACTGTTCAGAATTGCCAAACGGGAAGGGTAGTGGCAACTGGTAAACGAGATGGAGGCTTATATGTGCTAGAGCGTGGACATCCTACCTTTATTTCTGTTCTTAAAAATAAGTCGCTTAATGCTTCATATGATTTATGGCATGCTCGTCTTGACTATGTAAATCATTCTATTATTTCTCTTTTAAATAAAAAAGGTCATCTTCATCTTACATCTTTATTACCTTCTCCAAGTCTTTGTAGTACATGCCAAATTGCAAAAAATCATCGTTTGCCTTATTCACGTTCTAAACATCGCTCATCTCATGTGTTGAACCTAATTCATTGTGATATATGGGGGTCTTCCCCTATTAAATCCAATTCAGGGTATGTCTACTATGTTCCTTTTATTGATAATTTTTCTCGCTTCACTTGGTTATATCCATTGCGTTTAAAATCTGACTTTTACGATATTTTCCTTCAATTTCAAAAATTCGTAGAAAATCAATATTCTGTTCGTATCAAAATTTTTCAAAGTGATAGCGATGCAGAATTCACTAGCAATCGTTTTCAAGCGCATCTCCGCAATGCTGGCATTCATCATCAACTTTTTTGCCCATACACACCCGCTCAAAACGATCGCGCTGAAAGAAAACATCGTCATGTGATTGAGACTAGCCTTGCTCTTCTTTTTCACTCTCATCTTTCTCCTCACTTCTGGGTTAACGCTTTCAGCACTGCAGCCTACATCATCAACCGCTTGCCCACACCACTTCTTGAAGGTAAGTCCCCTTTGAGCTTTTTTATGGTTCTCCCCCAAATTATGAAAATTTCCGTCGCTTTGGTTGTCGTGTTTATCCTTATTTGCGTGATTATATGTCTAACAAATTTTCTCCTCGCAGCATTCCCTGTATTTTCCTGGGGTATAGCACCTCCTACAAAGGGTTTCGTTGCCTTGATCCCACCACTTCTAGACTATACATCACCCGACATGCCCAGTTTGATGAACAACACTTCCCCTCTCTCGCCACCTCTCAAGCTCAGCCTCCCTCATCTCTCCAATTTTCCAATTTTTTGGAACCTTGCTCATCCCCTACCGACACATCTTCCTCTTACCCCGAGCACCCTTCTCCTACCATTACTCCATCCGGATCTAATCCATGTGTTATTTGTACTGATCCAATAGATGAGTCTGTAAAGGTTGTTGACTCTTTTGCAGGTTCTTCCCCGATGGCCTTAGCCTCTAGACCATCTCCTGTTGAGTCTGACACCGCTTCCCCAGTTCATGATTTCCCTCCAGCTCCAGCATTTCCATTGGGTTCTCACCCTATGCTTACACGAGCCAAAGCTGGCATTTTCAAAACTCGCCACCCGGCCCATCTTGGTGTCTTGGGCTCAGCTGGTCTTCTCTGTGCTCTTCTTGCCTCTACTGAGCCCAAAGGCTTCAAAACCGCTGCCAAGAATCCTGCCTGGCTTGCTGCCATGGATGAAGAAATGCAAGCTTTGCAAAACAACTGCACTTGGATTTTGGTCCCTCGGCCTGCTAACACCAACATTGTGAGATCCAAATGGGTGTTCAGGACCAAATACTCTCTGATGGTTCTATTGAGCGTTTCAAAGCTCATATTGTTGCCAAGGGCTATCCAAGGGTTATACACAGGTACCCGGTTTTGACTACACTGATACTTTTAGTCTAGTTATCAAGGCTACCACTGTTCGTGTTGTGCTATCCCTTGCTGTCGCTAACCAATGGCCCCTTCGCCAACTTGATGTTAAGAATGCCTTTCTCAATGGCACTCTCACTGAGCATGTGTACATGGAGCAGCCTCCTGGCTATGTTGATCCTCGCTTCCCTAATCATGTATGTCAGTTAAAGAAATCTCTTTATGGTCTCAAGCAAGTGCCCCGTGCTTGGTTCCAACGCTTCAGCTCTTTCCTCATTCACCTTGGTTTCTCTTGCAATCGAGCTGATACTTCACTATTTGTCTTCAGTCAACACTCTGACATCATTTACTTGCTCCTCTATGTTGATGACATTATTATTACTGGCAACAACTCCTCTCTCATTCATAGATTTACCTGCAAGCTCAACTCTGAGTTTGCCACCAAGAATCTTGGTTCCCTCAGCTACTTTCTTGGCCTGGAAGCTTCACCAACTCCCGATGGCCTTTTTATCAGTCAACTGAAATATGCACGAGACATTCTTACTCGAGCTCAGTTACTTGACAGCAAACCAGTCCACACCCCTATGGTTGTCTCTCAGCACTTGTCTGCAGAAGGTCCTCTATTCTCGGATCCCACTCATTACAGATCTCTAGTTGGCGCCCTCCAATACTTGACCATCATGCGCCCAGATATTGCTCACGCCGTCAACTCTGTTAGTCAATTTCTGCATGCTCCGACAACTGATCATTTTCTTGCAGTTAAGTGAATTCTTCGCTACATCAAGGGCACTCTTCCTTTTGGTCTCAATTTCCTCCTCTACTACTCCCAGTGCTCTACTTGCTTACTTCGATGCTGATTGGACAGGATGCCCTGATACTCGTCGATCTACCTCTGGTTACTCCATCTATCTTGGCGGAAATTTAATTTCTTGGAGTGCTAAGAAACAACCCACTGTCTCTCACTCCAGCTGTGAGTCTGAGTATCGAGCCCTTGCTCATGCTGCCACTGAGCTTCTTTGGATCTCACATCTTCTTCAAGATCTGCATGTGTCCCTCCCTCAGCGGCCCCTCCTTCTATGTGACAATAAAAGTGCCATATTTCTGAGCTCTAATCCAGTCTCCCACAAGTGGGCTGATTGAGTTGAATTATTGCATTTTTAATACTTTTGGAACCAATATATATTAATTCTTTCATACTTTATCATTGGTTTTATATGGAAAAATGAATAAATCAAAATTGTGATTTTAATTGATTAAAAGCATGAATTTCTGCTCTAATTTTATCAACTGCCAATTAATATGGATTATGGTACATTTCGCTCAAGCGGCCAGAAGCCGCCGCTCGAGCGAAGTTAGGCAGATTCAAACGCTCGACAGTGGGCTCGAGCGAGATGCGGGAAAAGAGATCGCTCGAGCGGAGGCATTTGGCCGCTCGAGCGAACTTAGGTAGAGTTGAACGCTCGATGTTCGCTCGACACTCCGCTCGAGCGAATATTGCATTTTTACAGATCAGGGTTCATTCTGCCGTCAGAGTATATATATGTTTTTTTTACATCTTAGGATGACTCTTGGGCTGGAAAACTCGGTTTTTGAGTAGAGAAACACTTAGAATTCATTTTTCCTTTGATTTTCGTTCAGATTCGAAGAAGAGGATTCATTCAATCGATCATTCACGCAGCTACACAATTTCCACTGGATTATTCACTCACACTGCAGCAGATTGAAGAACTCCTTGAGGGGTCCAATTGCCATTGCAGCTCAGCCTCCTCCACCGCTTCGAATCTTCATCTCCATTCAACTGGTTTGATCTTTTCAATTCCCTACTTGCTATTTCATTTCAGTTTTGAGTTTCTAAATTATTTTAGAGAATTTTGATTTAGACGTTTGAGAAATTTATTTGTTATTCATTCAATTTATGTTATTTATTTTTATCATTTCGTTAAACTTTCATTTTAGTAGTGATTACAATTACGGTGGTTTAATTTGAGAATTTGTGATTTGAACATAATGATGAACCCTAGAACATTGATTTTGGGGCTTTTCAATTTCAGTGCATGTTTTGTCAATTACTTCCTAATTTAGTTTAATTCTTAATTTAGTTTTATCAATTTCTGAGTTTAATCTATTAGTCCTTTACATTCCGATCCGACAATCAAAATCCAAAAATATGAATCTAGTCCAAGACTAGTGTCCTCTCCCATCCATTGCACATACCATCATTTTATTTTCTCTTTGTGAAGTTTTTCACCTTTTTCAACGAGTTTGATTTCTAAGTAACTTTCCCTGAGGAGACGATCTAGGAATTTATTCCTAATTATTACACGACATCCTCCTGCACTTGGGATAGCTTTAGTGCTACTCATTTTTAAGTGAGTCAAGTTTTTGGCACCGTTACCGAGGAAAGTATTTTAACTTAAATTTAAACTCATTATTTTTTATTATGCTCTTTAAACTGATGTTTCATGTCATGGGTGAGGGACAGTTCAAATAGGTTGCATAGAGTCACATCGAGTGTTGAGAGTAGTATACACAGTTTGGAGATAGATAACTCTTCTGTCTTTTCTATTAGTGAGTCAGGTGAGGAAATTGAAATTGAACCAGAAAACATGGCTGCACCTGCACCACGCACTCTTATGGATTATTTGCAACCCACTCGCACCACTACACCTTCATGCATTGTTTTACCTAAAAATGCATCTAATTTCTCTATTAAGCATGGCATGATGTCAGTGATACTCCAGTTCCACGGGATGGATTCTGAGAGTCCTTACCAGCACTTGACAGATTTTGAGTTGGCTTGTACTACTTTTATCACTAGGGCTGTTACTGATGAATTCATTAGACTTCGTTTATTTCCTTTCTCTTTAAAGGATAAAGTGAAGATTTGGTTTAATTCTTTGAGGCCTAATTCTATTTCTAGTTGGTTTGATATGCAGCGTGAATTCTTACAAAAAAATTTTCATTTTCAGAGAACTCAGGTTTTGCAAGAGCAAATCAGCCAGTTCAATCAGAGACCTAATGAGACCTTTCAGGTCAATTGGAAAAAATTTAAAAATTTGGTGAACATTTGTCCACATCATGGTTTTGAATCTTGGAGGTTGGTGAGCTACTTTTACACTGGTCTCACTCTAGAATTCAAGCAGTTTATTCAGACAATGTGTAATGGGGAGTTCTTCAGCAAGGAACCTGATGAAGCTCTATCATTTTTTGACTACCTTGCTGAGAGCGCACAACAGTGGAACACTCGTACTAATCGAGTTCCATTAGCAGCATAGCCACTGAGGGCTATTTCTGGAGGGGGTAGATATGAGCTTAAAGAAGACACTGATGTTCAAGCTCGAATAGCTGCATTGACTAGAAGACTAGAGGTCATGGAAATGGAAAAATTGAAGGCTGTGAAAGTAGTAGAGGCATGTTCTATATGTGCTGATTCAACCCATAAGACCCAAGACTGCCCGATTATGCCAGTATTTCAAGAAGGTGGGTCTGAGCAGATGCAATCAACTAACTGGGTTAATAGAGCACAGAATCAGCCTTTCTCCAACACATATAATCTGGGGTGGAGGAATCACCCAAATTTCTCATGAAGAAATGATCAGCCTGGTCGGTCCCCACCACCTCAGTAGCAGCCATTTAATCAGGGTGCTCCTCAGCACCAGTATCCACCATATCAGAATCCTCAGAGCTATCCTTATGTAGCTCCTCCTGGATTTCAGCCTCATGTAGCTGCACAAAGTTCTCAGCCTTCATCATCTGCAAAGAAGACTCTAGATGACAGTATGGCTCAGATGGCCAATATACTTCAGCAATTCATGCAGATTCAGGCCACCATAAATAATCAGAACACTCAGACCATAAATGAGTTGCGAGACACTATTAATAAGATGAGCACAACCTTGAGCACCCTAGAGAAAGGGAAATTTCCAACACAACCTCAGCCTAATCCTCAAGTGTACAGGCAGCAACAACAGCAAGTGCATAATGTCTCAGAGGATGTTATTGAGACAGCAAAGGCAGTTCTTACTTTGAAAAGTGGGAAGGAAGTTCCCCAACCAGAGATGCCTATAGACACACAGGTAGTTGGCCCTACACCTGAAGATGTAACAGAGACTGATGAAGTTGAGAAAGAGCCGGAGGTAGTGAGACCAGAGCTGAAGAAGCCTGTGAGTGCAGATGTTGAGACTAGTAAGGGATACCAACCTGTGGTTCCCTATCCTCAGAGATTGCCAGCTGGCCAAAAGAACAAGTATCACACGAAGATTCAAGAGATTTTCAAGCAAGTGAAGATCAATATTCCACTCTTGGATGCCATACAACAAGTGCCTTTATATGCAAAATTTTTGAAGGACTTGTGCACAGTGAAGAGGAAGCTGAATGTGAAGAAGAAAGCTTTCCTAACGGAGCAAGTTAGTGCATTGATATTGAGCGAGACTCCTCAGAAGTTTGGAGATCCTGGCTCTCCCAACATTTCCATTATGATTGGTGAATCACGCATTGAGAGAGCTTTACTTGATTTGGAGAGTAGTGTGAACTTGCTACCGTTCTCAGTATATGAGCAGTTGGGATTGGGTGAGCTGAAAAAGACCTCCATCATGCTACAGCTGGCTGATAGATCCGTTAAGGTACCGAGGGGTATTGTAGAGGACGTGTTGGTCCAGGTAGACAAATTCTACTACCAGTGGATTTTGTGGTTCTTGGCATGCAGCAGCCGGTCTCCACTATTTATCAAGCTCCTGTCATCCTAGGAAGACCATTTCTAGCTACATCAAATGCATTGATCAATTGTAGAAGTGGAGTTTTGAAGCTTACCTTTGGGAACATGGCACTTGTGTTGAACGTTTTCAACGCTTGCAAGATGCTAGCACATTTTGATGACACAAGCGATCTAAATGCTGTGGAGAGTTTGACACCAACAGATTTTATTTGCTCAATTTCTCCATTCTCTGATGATGATTATATTTTTCAGACACCTGAATTTTTACTTGATGAGAAAATTGATCATATCAATGAAGATGATTTTGATTTTTTTGATTGTTTTGCAGATTCATCTTTACCACTTGAAGTACAATTTGCGGAAACAAGATGGAAATCCCAGTTTGAAGCTCTACCACCACCAGACATGCTTAAATCTTCAGAGGAAGAAGTTCCCCAGTTGGAACTGAAACCACTTCCTCAAGATTTAAAGTATGTATTCCTTGGTCTTGAAGAAGGCACTTTTCCGATGGTGATTTCCTCAAAGCTAAATCAGAAGGATGAAGCCCAGTTGATTAAAGTATTAAGGAAGCATCGAGGCGCAATTGGTTGGACAATAGCTGACATCAAAGGCATTGATGCCGCTGTATGTACCCACAGAATCCATCTTAAAGACGATGCTAGACCAGTTCGTGGTACTCAACGTAGGCTCAATCCTACCCTGAAGGAAGTTGTGAAAGAGGAGGTGCTTAAACTACTCGCAGTGGGTATCATTTATCCCATCTCAGACAGTAAGTCGGTAAGTCCAACTCAAGTGGTACCAAAGAAATCTAGTTTGATTGTCATAAAAAATGATAAAAATGAGTTGATTCCAACTAGAATGGTTACTGGCTGGAGAATGTGCATTGACTATAGAAAACTTAACTCAGCCAGTAGGAAGGATCATTTTCCTTTACCATTCTTGGATCAAATTTTGGAAAGAGTAGCTGGTAATGCATATTATTGTTTCTTGGATGGCTATTCTGGTTATTATCAAATTGCTGTAGCACCTGAGGATCAGGAGAAAACTACTTTCACCTGTCCTTTTGGCACTTTTGCTTTTACTAGAATGCCTTTTGGTTTGTGTAATGCTCCAGCTACTTTTCAGAGATGCATGATGAGTATTTTTTCTGATATGATTGATGACATTTGTGAAATATTCATGGATGATTTCTCTGTTTTTGGAAAATCCTTTGAGAGTTTTTTGCATAATTTGGCATGTATTCTCTAGAGATGTGAGGAAAAAAATATTATACTTAATTGGGAGAAATGCCAATTTATGGTCACTCAGGGCATTGTATTGGGGCATATTCTTTCTTCTGAGGGTATAAAGGTTGACAAGGCAAAGATTGAATTAATATCTAAACTTCCTATTCTTAGGACAGTTAGAGATATTCGTTCTTTTCTTGGTCATGCTGGCTTTTATAGGCAGTTTATTCAAGGGTTTAGTTCTATTGCAAAACCTTTGTGCACTCTTTTACAAAATGATATTGAATTTGTTTGGACTGATGAGTGCCAAAAATCTTTTGATACCCTTAAGAAATCGCTTACCACTGCACCTATTATGCAACCTCCTCAGTGGGACATTCCCTTTGAGATTATGACAGATGCTAGTGACTATGCCTTAGGAGTTGTTTTGGGGCAGCGGGCGGATAATAGGCCATTTGTGATTTATTATGCTAGTAGGACCTTGAATGATGCCCAGAAAAATTATACCACTACTGAAAAAGAATTGCTTGCAGTGGTTTTTACACTTAATAAATTTTGTACTTATATTCTTGGTTCTCCTGTTACTATTTTCACTGACCACTCTGCTCTTAAGTATTTGTTGGCTAAGAAAGATGCAAAGCCACGCTTGATTCGCTGGATTCTATTACTTCAAGAGTTCAACATCAACATTAAGGACAAGAAAGGAGTTGAAAACGTGGTAGCTGACCACCTCTCTAGATTGTCATCATCTCCTTCTTCAAATGTCAGCCTTCCTCTTGATGATAGTTTCTCGGATGAGCAACTGTTTGTGGTTGATAGAGCTCCCTGATATGCTGACATAGTCAATTATCTGGTGACTGAGAGAATGCCTTCTGAATGGTCCACCCAAGATAAGCGTCGGTTTCTCTCTGAGGTACGACACTTTTATTTTGATGATCCATATCTTTTTAAATATTGTTCGGACCAATTGATTCGAAGATGCATTCATGATGATGAGTTTTCTTCTGTTTTGAGATTTTGTCATATGGGTGCATGTGGTGGTCATTTTTCAGCAAAGAAAACAGTTTCAAAAATTTTGCAAAGCGGTTTTTACTGGCCTTCCATATTTAAAGATGCTTATAATTTTTGCAAGGCTTGTGAACCTTGTCAAAAATTGGGATCCATTAGCAAAAGAGACATGATGCCTCTTTCCCCTATTCTGACTTTAGAAATTTTTTATTGTTGGGGAATAGACTTCATGGGACGTTTTCCGGTTTCTTTTGGAAACACATATTTTTTTAGCTATGAATTATGTTTCAAAATGGGTGGAGGCCATTTCTTGCAAAACAAATGACCATCATGTTGTCCTGAAATTTTTGCAATCTTTGTTTCCTCGTTTTGGCATGCCAAAAGTTATTATAAGTGATGGGGGTTCTCATTTTTGCAACAAACCATTTTCTACACTTGTGAAGAAATATGGTATTACACACAGAGTTTCTACCCCTTATCACCCTCAAACAAATGGGCAAGCTGAATTGGCAAACAGAGAGATAAAAATTATTTTAGAGAAAACCATCAAGCCTAATAGGAAAGATTGGTCGGTTAAACTTCTTGATGCTTTGTGGGCTTATAGGACAGCTTTTAAAACAAATCTAGGGATGTCTCCTTATCGATTAGTTTATGGTAAAGCTTGTCATTTACCTGTTGATATTCAGCATCGAGCTCTTTGGGCCATAAAACATGTTAACATGTCACTTGATGAAGCTTCAGGGTTGAGAAAATTGCAGATCAATGAATTGGATGAAGCTCATCGGAATGCTTATGACAACGCTCAGATTGCAAAGGAACGCATGAAAATTCTGTATGATTAGAAAATTCATCCAAAGGATTTCACACTTGGTCAGGAAGTTCTTCTTTACAACTCTCGCTTGCACATTTTTCCTGGAAAGTTGAAATCCCGATGGAGTGGGCCGTACATTGTAAAGACCGTTCATCCTCATGGTGCAGTAGACATTGTCAATCCGAAGAATGGTAATAGCTTCACTGTCAACGGACAACGTCTAAAGTCATTTCTGAAGGTCTTTGATCCACATGAAGAGATCTTGCTTGTGCAAGACCCTAGGGAAGTGTTTTGATTTGTTTCTCTTTCTTTACAGTTTTCTTTACTTGCTTTGTTTTTATTTGTTCTTTTGCTTTGATTTTATATTTCATGATTGATTGTTTGTTTTGCTTGCTTAGTCTGTGCACTTTCTTTTCTTTCGCTCGACTCATTGAGGACTATGTCTCTCACTAGTTGGGGGGTAGCATGTGTGCACAGTTTCAAAAAAATAAATAAATAAATAAATAAATAAGATTTGTGAAATTTGAGCATCTTGGTGGAGTAGTTGAGCGGGATCATTTGTGAAGATTTATTTTCAAGCTTAAACATAGAGCATAATTTTTGATGCATCATATTTTGTTGATATGTGGCTTGAAACACCGGGGTGTTATGCTTATTGAGACGAAACTTGATAAAATTTTTGTAGAACGAAAGGCAAATTTTGAAGGACATTTTGCACATGCTTACGCTTGTAGTGTTCCTTATTTACCATTCATTGATTTAACACTGGAGAAGTAAACTGCAGGACTACTGAGCCATGCCAAAAAGAAAAAAAAACAAAGAAAAAAAAAGGGAAAAGGATTTGAAAAGATTAGAATGAAAAGAAAAAAAAAAAGAAAAAAAAAAACAGAGAGAAAAGGAATAAAGGCAACTTAGTGAACTTTCCTAAGTAAAAAGGGCTAGAAACAGTTACCCAAGACTTTGGGAGTTGAGTGTCCAACCTTTAAAAACAGAGCTGGCATGAAAACTACTAGACCCTTGGGTTTTGAGGTAGTTAGAATCAGCAATGATTAATCTTAAGGTTGAAAAATCCTATGGCAAATCATGGCTAGTAATGAGGAACACACAACCGATCTAGCTCCACACACACATTTGAGCTGAGACATTTGCCTTAATTCTATTTGACTTCGAATCTTTATCTCCATTCAACTGGCTTGATCTTTTCAATTCCCTACTTGCTATTTCATTTCAGTTTTGAGTTTCTGAATTATTTTAGAGAATTTTAATTTAGACGTTTGAGAAATTTATTTGTTATTCATTCAATTCATGTTATTTATTTTTATCGTTTCGTTAAACTTTCATTTTAGTAGTGATTACAATTACGGTGGTTTAATTTGAGAATTTGTGATTTGAACATAATGATGAATCCTAAAACATTGATTTTGGGGCTTTTCAATTTCAGTGCATGTCTTGTCAATTACTTCCTAATTTAGTTTAATTCTTAATTTAGTTTTATCAATTTCTGAGTTTAATCTATTAGTCCTTTACATTCCGATCCGACAATCAAAATCCAAAAATATGAATCTAGTCCAAGACTAGTATCCTCTCCCATCCATTGCACATACCATCATTTTATTTTCTCTTTGTGAAGTTTTTCACCTTTTTCAACGAGTTTGATTTCTAAGTAACTTTCCCTGAGGAGACGATCTAGGAATTTATTCCTAAATATTACACGACATCCTCCTGCACTTGGGATAGCTTTAGTGCTACTCATTTTTGAGTGAGTCATGGGCCAAGCATGTTGAATTGGATTATCACTTCCTTCGTAAACTTGTTGTTTCTGGCAAACTTCATACTCAATTCATCTCTTCTCATCTACAGGTTGCCGACATTTTCCCCAAAAGTATTCCTCGACCACTTTTTGAGTTTTTTCGATCCAAGCTCCGCGTCTATTCCAACCCGACGCTTAGCTTGCGGGGGGGTGTTGAGGATACTTTGCCTCAATCTAAGGCATAATTCTTGTAATCATTTTAACCCATGATTCTAGCATAATTCTAGGATATTCTTTCCGTTATTTCCATTGTCAAGAATATGTAAATATTCTAGATTGATTCTAAATTGATTTGTAATATTCTCTAGCATGAATATAAATAGATATACGCACCACCTCAGGACGTGTGGTGAATTTTCTTCAAACTCTCTCAGTGAGGATGCAATTACAAGGAAAGGGGGGCTTAGTCTAATTGGTAAACTTTGTTGTGATCGCACGGTTGGATGTGAAGTGATTTCCAAAACTATGGATAAGATATGGCGAATTAGTAAACGGGCCATTTTCCAGGAAGTTGATCGTAATGTCTTTGTTGTCAATTTTGCCACACATGCGGATAAAGATCGAATTTTGGAAGGGAAGCCGTGGTTATTTGATAACATGTTATTTGTGCTAATGCCATATGATGGAATCATGCAATCGGGTCATCTTCATTTTGACTCTGAAGCTCTCTGGCTAAGGAAGCATAATCTGCCTCTGGGCAAGATCACCAAAGATTGGGGGGTCCAGATAGGTTCTTCTATGGGAACTGTTCTAGATGTTGATGTAGCAGACGATGGGTTTGGGTGGGGCAACTTTCTTCGCGTTCGAGTGGAAGTTAAATTACAAAAGCCTTTAGCTAGGGAGAGATTTATTGGCGTGTAGGGATAGAAAATATGGATTAGTTTTACATAGAAAGCTTCCCCATTTTAGTTTTTCTTGTGGCTGGCTCATGCATGAGGTTAAAGGCTGCACTAAGAATGGCATTGATCTGGGGTCTAATTCTAAAGCTACTGCTCAATTTGGTTCTTGGCTATGGGTTGCTAAAGGGTTTTGTAGGAGGTCCCCCTTCGGTCGATTTTTGGGAATTATGGTGAAGGAAAGAAGTCAGAAGGTAGTGCGGCCCACTAGGGCTCTTCGACGAGTTTAAGTCAGGGCAACGAGTCAGTTGCGGCAGTAGCAAGGATCACAATCTTTTGGATGATCATGGGCAATTGAACATTGCGGGTTCTCAGGCTTTCCAAGGGGCAGTTGCACACAACAATGATGCTTTGTTAGAGAAGGGCATGAAGGAGGGGATAAGGCCGTTACACTGGTTTGGATTTGAGGGACTCTCTGCCTAAGATAGGGGTGACAAAAGGAAAGGTGGTGAATTTGGATGGGCCTTGCTGTTTTGTAGGGGCCGACAAAGATGCTGAGTTACACATTCGGCCCAAATCTGCTTCCTTTGAAAGACAATGATGTTCTTGAAAATGACTTTAAGGCAGGGGTTTCTACTTTGGTAGACTTGGCTGTTGATCATAATACGAATTATACTTCTGTTCAAGGGGGCAGTAGATGGAAGCGCCGTGCTCGAGGGCAAGGTGATTCTTGAACTTTTTCTGGTTTGATTCTTGGTTCTAAAAGGCCTATTGCTATACCTAAGGAGTTGTCTAGCTCTGGTAAAGGAGTTAAAAAATAAAAAATAAAAAGAGCGTCATAATGTTGATGTTTTGCCAAATGAATTGGCGGTGGCTGGAAGTCAGCCCTTCCAAATATTATGAGACTCTTAAGTTGGAACTCTCGAGGGTTTGGGAACCCCCGAATAGTTCAGAGTCTTGGTCTATTAATTAAGGATAAAGGTCCCGGTATGGTTTTCCTTTTTGAAACTAAGTTATTTGGTGAAAAAGCTAGGAGAATTGCTAGAAGATTTAAATATGAAGGTTGTATTGTTGTTGATGTAGTGGGGAGAAGTGCAGGTTTGTTATTTATGTGGAAGGAGGAAGTTAGTTTTGATTTGTTTAATTACTCCCAAAGGCATGTTAGTGGTTTTATATCAAATGATCGAGCAAATGGATCAAAATAGTTACTCATATGTTTTTATGGCCATCCCATTCTTAATCAGAGAAATGCGTCTTGGCAGCTTCTACATTCTTTTAAACCTTACCATATGGGTTGGTGTGTTTTGGGGATTTTAATGAAATTTCATCCCAAGATGAAAAGATCTTTTAGAAGGGTTGTTGAAGATGGCCAACTTTATGATCTTGGGTGGAAGGGTGTTCAATTTACTTGGAGTAATTGACATGCTGATTCAACTTTCATAAAAGAGAGATTGGATAGAGTTTTAGCAAATGGTTTGTGGAAGGCAACCTTTTCTATCTCAAAGGTGGGAACTCTATATGCTATTTGTTCAGATCATTGCCCTCTCCTTCTAGATTTTTCAAGTGGGAGGGTTGTTGAAAGAAGAAATTTTTTTCCAGTTTAAGTATGAAATGAATGGGAGTAAAGAGGAGAGGTGTAAAGAACTTATCACTTCTGAATGGCAGAGAACCAAAGGGGTGGGGGGAGTTTGCAAAATGTTCAACAGAAACTAGAGGTTTGTAGTAGACGGTTGAAATAGTGGAGTAAAAAATCTAGTAAGAAGCAGGAATCGAGATATCTGAGAAACATCTTATGAGATCAAGCTTCTTCAGCAAAATGAAAGGCCAGAAAACATGAGACAGCTAAAGAGATTGTGCAATCAGAATTGGGTTTCTTATTAGATCAGGAGGATCTAAGGTGAAAACAAATGGCAAAAAGACATTGGTTGGCTCAAGGTGATAAAAATTCTAAATTCTATCATGTTTGTGTTAACCAAAAGAGGAAAAAGAATTGTATAAAGAGGGTGGAGGATGATGCAACAAATCTGTTAAAGGCCATGAGGAGATTTCAAGGGGTTTTTAGCTCCATTTTTCTAAGGTTTATAAATCTTCTAGTCCCTCAATATGTTCCATTGATAGCTGTTTTCTAGAATTAAAAACAGAATAACTGATGATATGCAATTGCCGCTTGACTTTCCATTTACTAAAGCTAATGTAGAGGTCACTATAAATCAGATGTCCTCTTTTAAATCTCGTGATCCGGATGGATTTAGTGCAAGTTTCTACAAAGATAATTGGGATTAAGTGGGAAATGATGTCAGCAAAGTTGTGTTGGAATTCTTAAAAGGTGGGTGTATGTGAAACAACAGGTCAGTACCAAGCTGTTTTCAAATATTATCTTTTTTTTTTATTAAATAGACTACAGGCTTAAAATCTCTGTATTGGTAGATTATGATTTTCTTTAAATTTAATATTTAAGTTAAAAAAATTTTATAGGTCGAGATAATTTTTTTAATAAGTTGGATTACTTTTTTAACAGGTCGAGATAATCTCCCTCCCTCATGTTACGCTCTCTCCCTCAGCTCTCTCTCTCTCTCTCTCTCTCTCTCTCTCTCTCTCTCTCTCTCTCTCTCTCTCTCTCTCTCTCTCTCTCTCTCTCTCCGTCTTGAACAACAGTTCACTTTCCCTCTTTCTCTCCCCATGTTCTGCCGCCAGCCGCCAGTTGTGCCCTATCAAGAGTCACACAGGCCACCACTGCACGTAGCTCTCTCAGTAAAGAACTCTCCTCTCTATGGCTCGGGTTGGTCTTAGTTGTAGTTTTTGAGAGTTTTATTCTTATTTGCTGCCATTCCTGAAGAACCCGGACATGTTTTGATCAATCCTTGGAATACCCTTGCCTTTAGGCAGGTTCTAGCTTGGCCATATTTGGGCTTTATTTTTGCTACAAACACTTTGTGTGTGCTTTGTTTTAAGTACAAGATTTTATAAAGAAAATAAATAAGTTTGTAAATTGTGTTGTTGGTATTTTATTATTATTTTTTATATAAATTGAATATCTGAAGCAAATAGTAAGCATATGGTTTTATTTTGAACACCTTAAATTTGATTGAGTCTATTTTTATTAAATGACGATTTTACTAGTACTTATATTAGCGAATATTGATAAATTTGAGAAATGGTTATTTTCATTTTTAAGGTTATTTTTTTTAGTCACTTACTAGGTTGGTTTTTACGTCAAGTCTAAGTCTTTTGTGGTAAATTATTGGATCTATTTCTATGGGGTTGTTTCTACTTGGTTTCTTTCTTTATTAGTGTGTTACGTTAAGTTATTTTAAAGTAAAATATTTTTAGGTTGAGTTCAGGTTCTAAATTATTTTGGGTTAAGTAAGATTTTTATTTCAACGACCTTTCATTTTTAAATTGGTTGGGTTTTGATTTCTTAAATAGATTGATGTTTGAGTTGGAATTAGGTAAGTATATTAAGTATATAATTGATGGTTTTGGAAAAGGATGGTATTTAGGAATTTTGAGAATTTAAGTTCTTAAGGAATTAAAATAGATTATTTTAGCATCTTTGGCTTAAATATTGAAATACGTGATCAATTGTAAATTTATGGAAATTGAGTGACTATTTTATAGGTGACAATTAATACTTGTTCGGTAGTGTTAAGGAAATTTTCGAAATGCTAAGAAGTTCAGGTAAGTGAGATTCCTATACTAGGTTTTACATGAATTATTGAGACTGAAGTTGACTTTCTGAAAACTTTATATGTTTTATTATGAAATGAGAACTTGGGAAAAACAACTTCAGTAGTTTATTTGTATTACTCATGAAATCAGTATGAAAAAGAGAAAATATTTTCTGACATGTATTGTGTAGACACAAGTTATATTTTTGTCATGCTATCTTTGAAATGTGCAAAAGAGCAATTTGAAAAATATGAAAATTTGTGCATTTATTTAGAAAGATGCTCCGACCTTTGTTTTCAGTATGTGAGAAAGATCTGAATATCTTTTGGTACTCTGTTTTATTCTGATATGGCATCTGAAAACCTTTGGCATGGTGTACTAATGTTGTATCTGGCTCTGTCTCTGCTCTGTTCTACTCTACTCTGCTTTGTTTAGGTTGTTACCAACTTCTCTGTATCTGAGTGCACCCACTTTGGAAACAAAGTAGTTTTTATGTGGTCTTTCCCCCTGTGCACACTCGGGACTCCGAGAATAATAAGGGAAGGATTCACCTTTGTCTCTATCCGATTTGGCCACCGAGGATAGTACAATCCTACCACGGGAGTTAAATATAATATCTACTTTGTGAGATACTTTGTTTTGATGTAATGATAATACTCAGGTTATATTATGCCAAAGTACTCTAGGTTTTATGAGTTTTAAAACAATCATTCTATTACATTTGAAAATATGTTTTTTCTGCATGATAACCTTGGAAAATATTTTATTCTACATACTGTACTTTGTAAATGCTCGTGTTTGCAGGCTAGTATAAGTCTTCTACTTATTGAGTTGTTAATAACTCACCCCTTATCTCCATAACAGTTTTCATATATTCCTTATGGTCCAGCTGGAGAACACGAGTAGGAAGTATAAGAAACGTTCGATGATCATATATGAATAGATGCTAAAGGTACAAGTATTTCTTTTTTAGGATAATGTTTTGTAAGTTTACCTTTGGTGACAATTTTGCTACATTGAGTTATGGGTAGTTTGAGTGTTTGTGGACTTGTTAATTTATTTTATTGAAGGTTCTTGTTAGTATTTCTGTGGAGGAACATGAATATTTGGGTTGAGAAAATTAATTAATATTTTATGGAATTCTTTAGATTTTATAGTTGTGATATTGGAGTTTCGATATTCAGTAGTAAGAGATAACTCTCCGGAACGGGGGCGTTACAGTATGTCTCGAGACCTAAATCACACATTTATTGCTTTGGTACCTATGATTAACTCTCCTACTACAGTGCACCATTTCAAACCAATCAGTTTATGCAACGTGTTATATAATCTGATCTCAAAAGTTCTAGCAAACAGGTATGGAATCCAAGCAAAAATGCAAGTTGGGTAGTATGGCTATAAAGTTTGATATGTCAAAAGGTTATGATCGAGTTGAGTGGTTTTTTTTTTTTTTTTGAAGTTATGCTTAGGAAATTGGATTTTTCTACTAGATGGACAAGTTTGCTTATTAAATGTGTTACATCTGTAAGCTACTCAATTCTAGTTAGTGGGAATCTAGCAGATGATAGTTTACCTTCAAGGGGCTTGAGACAAGTAGATCCCCTATCTCCATATCTCTTTTTGATATGTGCTGAGGGTCTCTCTTCGTTATTACAAGAGATTTAGTTGCATAAAGAAATTCAAGGAGTTGCAATTACACGAGGGGGCTTAAGGATTAACCATCTTTTATTTGTGGATGATTGTGTTGTTTTTTGCATGGTAAAGATTGAGATGGGCTAGATTTTGCATATTTTGCAGCTATATGAAAGTGCATCTGGCTATGCAAAGGAGGGCGCACAGGGTGCAGACATGTTCAACCTGGATATTCAGAGCCTTCATTGTGAGATTAAAGGTCTTGCGAGACTTGATAAATTGGGTATTGCTTACATTCATATTTAGTTTTGGTATTATGGCTCGCTCGCAGTTTCCAGAGTTTGCTTTTCGGTTGCTGATGGCTTTGCTTTATTGGATGCTATTGGTCAAGACGACTCATGGTTTATCTGAACTACCTGCTCCTTTTGGGCTCTAGTCTTTTCTTTAGATATGTCTCTCTTTGCACTTAGTTTCTTCTTTTCTTACTCTATGTATGTGCAGGTTGTTTCTTGCAGGTTTTTGCATTGCATATTTTTCTTTTAGTGCTAATTGTATTGTGGTTGTGTTTATATGATTTTTTGGAGGCCTGAGTTTTGTTTTTGTTTTTTGGGAATTATTGTAGCCTTCAGGACTCAGGTTGTAACCATGATATTCCTCTGCCATAAGTGAGGGTTTTTTAATAAATTTGGGACGGGATTGCTATATGGGTGACTTTCGGCTCTTCTTAAAAAAAAAAATGAAAGTGCATTTGGCCAAACCGTCAACAAGTAGAAAACTTCTCTCCTGTTTAGCTCAAACACGGCTGCAGCCACAAAAGTTTTTATTCTTTAAAATGTTGAAGGTGTTTCTTGTGATGATCACAATAAGTACTTGGGTCTCCTTACAATTGTAGGTAAGTCAAAATACAACACGCTTAGAAGCCTAAAGGAGAAGATATGGAAAATAATACATAGTTGGAAGACTCACTTATTGTCTGCTGCAAGTAAGGAAATCCCTATCAAGAGTGTGTTGCAAGCAATTCCTGCTTACACAATGAGTGTTTTTAAATTACCTAGGGGGCTGCTTAAAGAGATAGAACTAATGTTTTCCAAGTTTTGGTGGAGTCACAAAAAGGAAGGGAGAGGGATTCATTGAAGAAGTTGGAAGAGGCTTGGAGAGTCAAAACAGAATGGGCGCTTGGGTTTTCGAGATTTGCACTTTTTTAATCAAACTTTACTTGCCAAACAAGTATGGAGGATCATTCAAGATCCTTCATATTTAGTGGCTCGGATTTATAAAGCAAACTATTTTAAGAATTGCAAGATTGTGGATACGGAATAGGGGATATGCTCTTCTCAAATCTGACAGGGATTGTGGTTTGTTATGGACCTAGTTACAAAAAAAAAACATTGTGTGGAGGGTTGGAAATGGGAAAAGGATTCATATATGGAAGGATAAATGGATTCCACATAAATCTACTTTTCAAGCTCAAACTGTTCCTAATGTTATTGATCCTGATTCCACAATGTCTACTCTTATTGATGAAGGCTGCAACAACTGGAATAAGGAATTGATAGATGCAGTCTTTAATCCAGAAGAAGCTCGTTTAATCTATAGTATTCCTATATGTTCAATGAATGCTCATGATCATATCATTTGGGGATTATCTAATAAATGGATATTCTCTGTTAAAACTGCATAGTTTACTAATCTTGATGCTAAAAATCAGAAAGCTAGTGAGTCATATGGGGATATGTAGGTTTTGGCTGTATGGAATAAGATTTGGAATCTGGGAGTGGTTGGGAAGATTAAATAGTTTATGTGGAAAGTTGTTTTTGATCTCTTACCTACTAAAGTTAACTTGTTTAAGAAATAGATTGTTGCAAATGCACTATGTCCTTGCTATAATTTAGTAGATGAATATGTTATGCATGGTTTATGGGGTTGTAATGCAACAATGGATGTGTTGGGGAAGAGTGGTAGCCCTGTTTCGAAATGGAGCAGTAGTTATGAAATTTTTGAGGAGTTATGGCTTGACTTTATCCAAAGGCTTGGTGTTGAAAGTTTGAATCTAGTTGCTGTCATATGTTACATGATTTGGATTAGAAGAACCAAAATGTTTTGAAAAGCAAGTTTCAAAGTCCAAAACAAATTCTAGTTGTAGTTGTTTCTGAAGTTCTTCTCAAGCCTGAGAAATTATTACCAGAAGCTAGAATGGTCGATTGGAAACCACCTACAATTTCTTGGATGAAGGTAAGCTTTGATGCAAGTTTTGTTAAAACTTAGCAGCAGATGGGGATAGGTATTGTTATTCGAGATTCAACAAGTGATATTCAGGTGGTGTTAGCTGCTCAAAGAAGTTTTGTAACCTCTGCCTTCTTAGCTGAGTGTTATGCTCTCTTAAGAGCAATTAATTTATGCATTGATATGGGTTTTGAGAATGTTGAGTTTGAAGGTGATGCTAAGGCAGTTGTTGATGCAGTAAATGCCATGGGTTCAAATTTTTCATGTTCAGGCCAGATTATTGAAGACATCAGGCAAGTTAAGTTATTGCACTCAAGATGGAAGTTCTCTTTTATTAGAAGAGAAAGAAATCGAGCATCTCATCATACTGCACAATTAGCACTTCCTTTAGATATAGAAACTGTTTGGATGGAGGAAGGACTTGTTGTGGTTCTACCTTATATTTCTTGTGACAAATCATGTGTTCTTTGATTAACGTTAATGCAAGTATTCTCATTTAAAAAGAAAAAAAGAATGGTAGCAATGAGATGGATGTTGGTGATACAGAACTTTAGGAACGACAAAGGAATTCATATACTGACACAGGCATCAACGAAGAAAATATGGGCAAAATTGTAGGAATGTGCTCTCTCATGAACTAGATGCTCCTTTCTAATATTCTTGTTTTTTCTTTTTTGGGTGGGTGCTTTCTTATATTACTTTTTTTTTTTTTTGTAAATAAACCTCTGTATTTCATTAAAAACATCACCCATTACAAACTAAGTTTCTTAACAGACTATTTACAATGAAGTCAATGACTTCTTCAACCCAAATTCTTTCATAACCCAATTGTAAAGCAGCCTTAGCTTAAAGTATGAGTTACTATATTACTATCTCTATTAGCAAATCGTATACTCCATTCACATCTATTTCTAAAAAACTGTCTAATGTCATTAATCGAAGGACCATAGCAAAACATAATCTCTTTATCACTCTCTATTGCCATAGTTATAACTTTAGCATCACCTTTTGAAAATTCAAATCTCTACAAATCTCCAAAGCTTTCCACAATGCAAAGCACTCTACAATATCCGTTCTTTGAACCATTTTCCTGTTATCAAAAACTGCCACCAATGCTTCACCCTCCTTATTTCTAGTTATAATCCCCATCTCCATCACCTTCTTCATAACATCCAGAGAAGCATCCCAATTAATTTTTACAAAACTTTCATCTGGTTTTATCCATTTAGATCTATTTACTTCAATTCATGCACTAGTTTCTACGCTAGCATCTAGTTTCTGCACTGGTTGAGCTCTCTGAAATTCCTCCAATCCTTCTTTTGCAGATATCAACAACCTTTTAGGACAGGTAAGCCTCTTCCCAAAAACTATCTCATTTCTTCTCATCCATACTTTTTTTAAATGGATAACTACCCCTCCATTTGAGTTTTAGTTAGTTTTCCCATCAAACTCTCCCATAACTCTAGAAAACCACTCCATATTCTCTTCAATTTTTGCACACAGCTTTGTTCATCACCCCACACATCATTTGCTGCTGGACACTCCCAAAGAACATTAATCATTGTCTCATTTTCTTCTTGGCATATTGGACATCTAGGATCTTCAACAATCCTCTTCTGTAACACTTATTTTTTGTAGGCTGCAAATCATTACCTGCCTTCCAAAGAAACACCTTCATTGCACTTGGCACTTCCAAATCCCAGATGTTCCTCCATTAGTCATCCATCTTTCCTTCCTTCGAAGACTCACATTTGCATCTTCTCATTCTGTCCATATGCAAAAAATAGGCACTTCTTACTATGAACATCCATATATTTGAAGTAGGGGTGGGTAGCGGGGCCCCGTCCCCGCCCCCGTTCCCCCTGTCCCCGCACGACGGGGCAGGTAACACCACACCGCGTGGGAGGGGGCGGGGGGTGGGGAGGGCCCAACCCACCCCGCCCTCACCTATATTATATATATATATAAATATAAATATATGTTTATATATAATAATATAAATATATATTTATATTTTACAAATTGTGTATATATAAATAAATATATATATTACAATTTGTTAAACTTGTTCATAAAGTATGCATTAACAAATTTAAAAACTATATAGTTTAAAAACTACTACATTACAACTTATACAAAATATGCACTAGCAAATTTAAAAACTACATAAATTTTAAATTATACTCATACTTATAAAATTTAAATTTATAATTTAGATTTAAAAATATTTTTTTTATCACTTTTGGATCTGAATTAACTTTTTTAACATAGTGAAATGTAGTCTATACTTGAAGTAGAAATGAGGTGGGGAGGATACCCGCACCCTGCTTAGCGGGACGGGGTACCCCACCCCCTGGATGCGGGGGCGGGTGGTGGGGAGGAAATGTGAGGCAAGGTGCGGGCAGGGTGCTACCCCACATCATACCCACACCATATGATGTGGGGTAGCACCCCTGATTTGAAGGAATCCAAATCAACTTGTCTCTTTTATTACTCTTACTAAGTGGCATACTATGAATCATTTCTACTTCTTCACTTTCAAAAATCTTTTCAACCAAATCAGTTTTCCATTCCCCTTTTTGGCCAATGATAAGCTCTTTGATTGAGCTGAATTATTGCATAATTTATAAATTTAGAACCAATATATTTCAATTATTTTATTGATATTATTTTTTGTTTTAGATGAAAAAATGGTTATGAAGCATAAATCTGAGTTATGATTTAAATTGGTTAATATCATGGTTTATACTTAATTTTATAATCTGTGATTTAATTGGACAATATTTTCTTACATGCATAATATATATGTGATATTCTCTTTTCCTTTTAATATTTTACTTGTTGTGTGTTATTTCTTTTATTTATTTTTACTGCTTTTACATAAGAGCCGAGTCTACTTCTAACTAATTTACTGGATATCAATGCTCTCAAATGGTGAAGAATAGACTCCTGACGCTCAATTCATTCTCATGTGAATGAGCTTGATTTGTGTGGAGTAAGCAAAATGGATACACACATGCTAGATACTCATGCTGGAACACAACACGCTAAGAGGAGATTCCACACGCAAAGAAGGCGGCATGGGTTAAAGATGGAAAGCATTTTCTTTCAGTTTTAATGCAACACGTATTACACAGTACAAAGAATCAAGCTACAAGTCGTTCATCTCCTCAAGAAACTACAAGGCATCTAAGCATGAATATAGAAAAGGGTTGATCTATAATTACACTAGTTTTCTTGCTTTCCATTATTTTTCTTTATTCATTTGTAAATGCATTTTCATTTATTAGATGGCTTCTATTTTAGTACAGAATTGGTTAGTTTGTTACACGGGAGGAGTATATATCCATGACATGATGTACATTGTTTTACGTTTTGAGAGAAATATACAGAAATTTTCCTTCATCCTTCATGTACTGCTCTCTACGTTCCCCTTCAACAACGTCATGGAGGATATTGAAGGTTCCGATCATTCTTCCTCCAACAACGTCAAAAATTCCTCTACCCACTCAAACCCACTATCAAACACCTTTGTGCCACACCCATGGCCAAATACCCGAACCTCACCAACCCCAATAATCCATTTCGGCTGGACAACAGCGACAACCTTGCCATCGTTTTGGTCACCAACCTGCTTACCAGCGATAACTACCCCACTTGGTCTGGTGATGAGACAAGCTCTCCATGCCAAAAATAAAATCTACTTCATCACTGGTTCTATTTCTCAACCAACAGACCCCGTTGATCCCATCCTTGACTTATGAGAATGCTGCAACGACATGGTGGTTTCATGGCTTCAGAACTCTATCAGCCCCTCCATCAAATCTAGTGTTGCTTTGGTTGACCTTTGGCTCGATCTTCAGGATTGTTTCTCCCATCAAAATGGACCACGTATTTACCAGCTAAAGAAGACTCTTACCAATCTTCAACAAGATTCTAACACTATAAGTGTATATTACAGAAAGCTTAAATCTCTTTGGGATGAATTACTTATTTATGATCCCATTTTAGTTTGTTCTTGTGGATCAATGAAAACTCTATCACAAAAGTCTTTTCTCTCATTCAACAGCAAGAATGCCACTATCAAATGACCCCCCTTCAAACTCATCTGACTTCATGGCCTTTGCCATTCACAAACCATACCCATTTCCTACCCATAATCCACCTCAACGAAAATCAAAGAAAGACCAAGCCTACTGTTCTCACTGCAAGATCACAAGACACTCTCTTGAAACTTGTTTCAAGGTTGGCAACGCTGAGGCCCCCTTTTGTTCTCATTGCAATATGTCTGGACATACAATAGAGAAGTGTTAGAAGCTCCATGGCTACCCCCCCAGACACAACCTTTTCAATAAATCTCAGGGCTCAACTACTTTTACTACTTAAACTGCCCCTATTGACTCTGACCTTGAGGTTTCCAGTGATGGTCGAGTAGGTCTTACTCAGGCATAATATTAGCAATTAATGGCGTTACTCCAACCATGGTAGCCCTCCACCATGGCTCAGTCCTCTATCAACCATCTTCAATCAAACATTTCTCCTCATTCAACTCCTCACATTTCTGGTATATCAAATTGTTTATACACCTGCACACACAATCATTCTTTCCCATAAGAAATTCCTTGGATAATTGATACTGATGCAACCGACCATATGGTCCGTTGTACCTCTTTTTTTACCACCATTAATTCCCCTATTTTTCACTCAATTAAGTTACCAAATGGCACAAATGTACCTAGGCCTATGCATGAAATGCATTGGGCCAATCCGTCCGCATGAACCGGCTTGAACCCACTCGACAAAAGTCAGGTTCTTCAGATCCACGTCACTAGCGGGTCGAGCTTAAGTATTATCAGTTGAAACCGATACCGGCAATGCGTTTTGAACCAAGGCAAAGACCTCTTCCCCTCGTTTCACAAACCCTAGCCATCGGTGTGACCACTCCGTTGTCTGTCGCCATCGTCCATCGCCGTTCGTCGTTGCCGTCATCTTCATTGTTATTGTTGCCCTATGTTGCTGCTCCACCTTGCGTCCAGATCTTCCCCTGCGACGGGTTCATCCTCTACGACCCACATGGCTTCTTGCACGATTCCTACACCTTCTTTTGGATTGCTTTTTAGTATTTGTTCCTTGGGTCTCAGATTTCTTCACCTTGGCTGAGTTGCTGGAATTTTTCTTTATGGGTTGCTTTCATTTTTTTTATTATCTTTGTCTTTCTTCTCGTTTAATCTCCCAAAGTCTGATCCAGTAGTACTTTACCTACCTAGAGATATGAGCAATGAAAGAATCCAACTCCATGCAGGAAACTCCACCTTTATCCATGGACCGCCTGACAACACTGCCCAAATCTGTCGCCCTCTTTCGTATCGCATGCCCTTCCTTCGATACCATCAACAGTTTCACAGCTTTTTCTACAGTGGTTGACGTCACTAGCTACGCTCGGCGCAACCAGTCCTTCATGACAATTCCAACTTCGAGCAATTCTATAATCAGAACTGTGTTCCTCGGCTGGTCCGAGGCTATTGGCCAAGCTGCAATTGGCACCCCTCATGGTGATGCTCTTGATGCAAGAATTACTGTGGCAGAACAAACGAGGAGAACGTGAACGGGTTTAGAACGGGTTCGACCCAACTTGAATTTCACGGACCGGATCGGATTAATCGTATTTTCTTTTCCCGTCGAGTCGTGTAAGGTCAGACCAAGCTATGGACCGGGTGGATCGATGTGCTACCCTAAATGTACCTGTTACACACACGGGCACAGTCCACTTAACACCTTCACTTCACCTCATTGAAGTATTGTGTGTTCCTTCCTTTTTAATTTAATTTCAGCCAAGAAGTTGGCTACCAATCTCACCCGTTGTCTAGTTTTTTTCTCTGATTTGTGTCTTATTCAGGACCTTTTATCTTGGACAACGATTGGGAAGGGTAAAGTGAAGAATGGTCTATATCACATGCTCAACACAATTGTCTCTCCCTCTATCTTAGTGACCACTCTTTCTCACTTTTCCACAGTTACAAAATCTACTACAGCTTCTGTTTCACACACTGAAAATGTTAGTGACCTATGGCACTGTTGCCTAGGCCACCTTTCTTTTCCCGTTCTGAATATGATTACTGATCCTATTGTAAAGAAAAGCATTTCAACTACTAATACAAAGCCTTGTTACATTTGTCCATTGGCAAAGTTTCATAAACTTCGTTTTCCTAATAGCAAACATGAGACATCAATACCATTTGAAATTGTGCATTGTGATCTCTGAGAACCCTGTTCTGTTCCTACTTATGATGGCTCAAATTATTTTTTAACTTTAGTTGATGACTTCACTAGGAGTACATGGTTATATCTCCTTCCTAACAAAGCTGCCACTCGAACCAGCATTGAGTCCTTTGCAAATATGATTGAAAATCAATTTAACCTTACCATCAAAATTCTAAGAAGTGATAATGTAGGAGAATTTAAAATGAAAGAATTTTTTCATAAAAAAGGGATTCTACATCAAACAAGTTGTGTTGCCACTCCACAACAAAATGGAGTTATGGAGAGGAAACATCAACACTCGCTTAATGTGGCTCATGCTTTAAAATTTCAAGCTGTCTTCCTCTTGAATATTGGAATGATTGTGTTTTGACCGCCACATACCTCATCAATAGGACCCCTTGTCCTCTTCTTTAAAACAAAACCCCCTTTGAACTTTTAGTTAAATCTCCTCCCATTTATGCTCATTTAAAAGTTTTTGGGTCTCTTTGTTTTGCTACTACTTTTTCACAAGGAAGAACAAAACTTGATCCCTGAGGTCACATGTGTGTTTTTCTTGGGTATCATTTTGGAACTAAAGGCTATAAATTGCTTAATCTTAAGTCCAAAACCACTTTTGTTTCTTGGGATGTGCTTTTTCATGAATTCATCTTTCCATTTCAATCTTTACCTCATCCCTCATCCACTCCCTCTCCGAACCCCACCCTTGTTTTTACTAAACCTTTACCAGACTCGCTTGATTTTCCCACAATTTTTTCATCTCCACAAGTTAGTCCATCTCCTCACCACCCCGTTACCCCACCCTCCATACCTGTACTAGATTCACCTCAACAACATGTTGCACCATCACATAATTCTTCCACTCTTTCTCCCACTACTAATCCCTTACTTTCCACACCAGCTTCTCCACCTCAACCTCCTCTTCACAGGTCACAAAGGGTAAGGAGAGCTCCAAAATACCTGTAGGAATTCCAATTGCAACTAGACTTCACATTCAGGCCCTTCTCAATTGTTGTCCACAACTTCTTCTTCCTTTACTGGTAATTCCTACTCTTTAGCTAATTTTCTGACTTACCAGAATTTTTCTCCTTCTTTTACTGCCTTTCCACCTCCATTTCCATTGCATCTGACCCTACCACTTATAAACAAGTTGTCAAACACCCTGGTTGGAGTCAAGCCATGAACACTGAATTGTCCGCCTTAGAACAGAAGCAAACTTGGATTATCACTGATTTACCTCCTGGAAAAGAGGCAATTGATTGCAAATATGTCTATAAAACTAAGTTTCACGCTGATAGTTCTGTAGAAAGGTTGAAAGCAAGGCTTATAGCCAAGAGGTTTACACAACAAGAAGGTAGACTATATGAAGACCTTTTCCCCAGTCGTGAAGCTTATTACTGTCAGAGTTTTATTATCTATTGCAGCAGTACAAGGTTGGTCACTTCTTCAATTTGATGTTCACAACGCATTTCTCCACGGTGATTTGAATGAGGAGATCTATATGCGTAAACCACTGGACTATAACAAAGGAGGACCCAATCAAGTATGCAAGCTTCTCAAGAGCCTCTATGGACCTAAACAAGCCTCCCGACAATGGTATTCTAAATTTTCCTCTTCTCTCATTGATTTTGGGTTTGAACAATCTAAAGCTGACCACAGTCTTTTTACTAAACATGATGGCTCATCTTTCATTGCCTTACTAGTTTACGTAGATGATATAATTGTGGCTGGTAATTGCCCTTCTTCCATTTCATCACTCAAATCCTTTCCTCACACTCAATTTAAGATCAAAGATCTTGGATGTTTGCACTATTTTCTTGGTTTGGAAGTTGCCAGGTCTTCCAAAGTTATTCACTTGTGTCAAAGAAAATATGCTTTGGACATCCTAGCCAACATAGGGAAACTTGGCAGCAAACCACTTCAACTGCCCCTTGAGCAGAATTTTAAGCTCAGCAAATCTTTTGGTGATCCACTACTAGACCCGAGGCTCTATAGAAGACTTATTGGCCGTTTGTTGTATCTTACAATCACTCGGCCTAACATATCATATGTTGTCTAGCTTCTTAGCCAATTTATGGATCATCCCACGACTTCACATTTGGCTGCAACTCATAAAAATCTTCGATACATCAGGGCAACACTTGGACAGGGTATATTACTCTCATCCTCATCTCCACTTCAACTTAAGGCATTTTGTGATTCAAATTGGGCCTCGTGTCTTGACACACGTCACTCCATTACTAGGTATTGCATACTTCTTGGAATTCCCTTATTTCTTGGAAATCCAAGAAACAATCTGTGGTGTCCCTCTCCTACGCTGAGGTAGAATATTGATCCATGGCTTCCACATGCTCTGAGTTCACTTGGCTTAGGTACTTACTTCTTGATCTAAGGGTTCCACATCCTCAGGCTGCCTTACTTTATTGTGACAACCAAGCCACACTTCACATCATTGCTAATCCGGTCTTTCACGAACGTACCAAACATATCGAGTTAGATTGTCACTTAATCAGAGACAAGATCCAAGAGGGCAGCATTATCATAGCTCATATTGCTTCACAGTGCCAACTGGCTAATATTTTTACAAATGTCTTTCCCTCTTTCATCATTAAGTTACATTTATCCAAGATAGGAATAGTCAATCTCTATTCTCCATCTTGTGAGGGGCTATTACACAGTACAGAGAATCAAGCTACAAGTCGTTCATCTCCTCAAGAAACTACAAGGCATCTGAGCATAAATATAGAAAAGGGCTGATTTGTAATTACACTAGTTTTCCTGCTTTCCATTCTTTTTCTTTATTCATTTGTAAATGCATTTTCATTTATTAGCTGGCTTCTATTTTAGTACATAATTGTTTAGTTTGCTACACTAGAGGATTATATATCCATGACATGATGTACAATGTGTTTATGTTTTGAGAGAAATATATAGAACTTTTCCTTCATCCTTCATGTACTGCTCTCTACATTCCCCTTCTCTCCATTTCAATTACTGAAAACACGCCATAGTAGTTAAATGGAGACACACACTGCATGGGTCTTTGTGGATTTGGCAGAGGGAATTTTTCAGAAAGTACTCAACTTTTGCATGGGAAGTACATGTCAATGCACGTGCAACCTAGCATTTCTTGCCTTTGGACGCACATGGGGTTGCCTTTCTTTGCCTTTTTATGTTTGACACGCAATGAAATACAAAAGAGCAACACAGCAATTTCTTTTCTTGCCTTTGAACAGAACACAAAAGGCAGCACATGTGAAGCATTTTTGGTTTTTTTGGGTTTTGAGGGAGAAAAACAACATTGTAGTTTCTCTTTTTGTTTTGGACGCACGCTTAACATAGAGGAATGCCTTTCATTTTGGGGCCACACCAGATGCAGGGAGAAAAGTTTTCTTTTTGTGGCTTTTGGAAAAATAGATGGAGGGAACGGAATGCATGACGCATCATGCGGGAGGCAATTTTTGTGTGGGAGAAGAAAAGGAACGCAACGCAGGGGGGCCTCACATAGAAAATGCAACACAAAGACATACAAACGGGACCTAGTTTTTTGCTTTGTTTTCTCTCCACCTTTCCTCTCTTGTGAAGGGGTTTTTCTAGTGTTGATTTTTGTTCTTTATTTTAATTTTCTGATGAAGAATGTTTCTAGAATTCCATGGCTCTTGTGATGAACTTGGTTGACTAAATTTTCATAATAAGGTGAGAAGTGAAATCTAATAATTTAGATCTAATTTTGGATCAATAATAGAATTTCTATTATGAGTTTGATCGATTGAATAGTTTTATTATTAGATATTTTGTGTAACAGCCTGCTAGAGATTCAATAGTAAAATTTATATTGGCTTTAAGAATTTCATGAAAACTTCATAAGTTTTCATGAATCAATCAATTGCATAGATTTTAGTCTATCTACATAATTAGTATTATCACTCACTATAATGCCAAAAGTGCGATTTTAATTATTTGAGATAGTTATAAGTGTCAGAATATATTATGATCTACGCCATTAGACTCAGTGGATTATTTAGAATTTTATGGCATTATAAACCATTTTCATATTTTCTTTGTTTGAAATTGTGAATTTATTTTTAAGAGCACTTTAGAGTCGAATTCCAGTAAATGATTTTCATTGTATGTTCATATGAATATTTAAGATTTTTCAGTACTAAATTTACAATGTACTTTTTAGGAGTGAATAGTAATCTCGATAAGCGCATCAAATGCAATGTTTTCAAAATCACAGGGTGGAATGTCCAAATTACGTTAGAGAAGTTTTATTTTGATACTTAGTAAGATCTTAGCCATACATGATGAATAGTATTAGACACTTGATACTGAGGAACATTTGATGGATTTGATTGAATCAAGATGTGAGATCATGCCACCTAAGCAAAAATCTTATTCTATTCGACTAATCAAATTGTGTCAAACCAAAGAGGATTTATATCCTAATAAAATACTATATGGTTGAAATCCAACTGATAACCCAAAAGCATAATTAAAACCGAAATCCTAAATAGTTTTATTCAAATCCTAAAGTTGACCTCAAAATCCTAACTGAATCGGTTATTGTTTTTAATTACTTGATTAAATTACTTTCATATGCTATTAATATTTCAAATTTGTGTTAGAAGTCATTATTCAACCTTTTTCAACCTTAGATATTTGATTAGTCTAACGGAAATTAAATTTGGCCTTGATAACAATCCAAACCTTCTTAAAACTTTAAATTGAGGTCCATTCGGTTTAAACCCATTAAAGCCCACAAATTTGGCCTCATTAGCATTGTTTCTTGACTAAGTTTTGCATGCCCATTTGAATGACCAGATCTTTTTAAAATAGGGCCTAGAAGGATCTAAAAGGGATAAGCTAAAGGGCCACCTCACTATTTCAACTCAACACTCCACCATGAGAAAATATCTTAAGATAGTTTTGTCCCTTTTTTTGGGTTGTCTAAGAGCAATACTCAAGCTCACTCTGAGCCCTCTCTTCATCCCTCACTTATAATAGAAGTGGTCCAGCCCATTTCATAATCATCCCATCTCTTTGTCACACATTCTTCAAGAAGAAAACTAAAAACTCTCTCGGATAGCTTTTCGGAATTCTTTTGCACGCTTATTTCAAAGCTTGTATAAGTGTTTTCTCACAAGATTTCCTTCATAAACGTTGTTTTGTTTTAGAATAATTTACATGGATGTCTTATTTATTTCATTTGAAGATAGTTTGATTAATCAAATATTATTTAAACCCCGCAAAGGTCATTCTTGGGTTTAACAACTGAAAAAAACTGAAAAACAACGGAATACTGCATAAACTTGAAGCCCTTCAACTTAAAGATTGAAGGCAAAACACCAGTAAGAACTCAGACAAAACAACCCAATAGCACAGGTCCAGACACCGAACAGGGGGAGATTGAAACACTAGGAACAAAAAAAGAAGGAAAAAAACACATACTTATTGAGTTCGAACGAACCCCCTAGAGCACCACGACACTAGTTTACTGCTTACTGTCGCTTTTGCATGGCAACGACCTTCGACCAAGCTGGCCTAGATGTGATATCGGCTATCCACGCACTGACATGGGGGCGGGAATCAAAGAGCTTCTTAATCTCAGTGCCCATCAAGTAATTTATACAGGGCAGGTGGTGCAGATCTACCAAGGTGAAGCTTTCACATCCCAGGTACTTTGACTCAGCCAGTCGACTCTCATAGACATCAAGGACCTTAACCAGCTTAGCTTCGTTCTCCTCTACAACTGCCTTATCTGTATCGCCCATTCCATACGCTGGCTTGGCTGCCAGCTCCCAGACAAGCTTCGAAGCTACCGGGTCAAATTGGTGGGCCTCGACCTCCATCCACACCCCTATAATTGCTTTCTTCTTAGAGTCTCCGAATACCAGGTCGGTCCCCTTCCCAGCATATTCGTTGGCAACGTACTTTGTAATTGCCCTTGATTCTGCAGTAAAAAAGGGTCCAATCGTGAAAATCACACTAATTGCATTCATGCACTAAAAGTATTAGGTAATCTCTGCCGGTTGCATATGAACTTTACCAAAGAGCTTTAGATCTCCATGTTCAAAGCCAGGAACTTGACCAAACGGCTGCATCCACAACAATAAATTAGATTCAGCAGAATTATATAAGTGGTAATTACAATTCATTCAAACCGTTGCGATACATTAATGGCTTCTTTTTCCTTACGTTGATGGACAAGAAGGCCTCCTTTTTATGTTCACCAGCTCTCATGTCTACCGGAACGAACTCAAATTCAACCTCTTTCTCATAAAGGGTAGCCAGAACTCGAGCCGCAGCTGTTGAGAAAGGGGATCCATGTACTTTGATGCCCGCCATAATTGTGGATGGTGATTTATGATCGAGAAATAAGAAGAGAGAGGAGATATACCAAGGAGCAGAGCTATGAAGAGAGAGTCGATACCTTTATGTATATTATGGATTTAGACTGAGCCTCATCTCCTCTAGAATGCTCTAATTTCAAGAGAAAAAATTTAATTGTAAATATAACTGTGCATTAATATATGTACTAATCTAATGTGATTGGTCAAAAATTAGATTTTATTAAAAACAGTACTAATTTAAATTTTAAATATGAAAAAATCAATATTAATATGTAGATTAGTACACGACTTTATAGTTAACAAAACTCATTTCAAGTTGCAAGGCAGCAGATTATTTCAACCCCATTTTCAACGATTTTGTTTTGGTATTTTTCTGGCATTTTCCCCCTATTGCATGAATGGTTAAAACAATAGCAGTAGTGATTATTTTATGTACAAGTAGGTAAATGGCAGCAGACAATCCCAAGCGCATCAACTAAAAGAATGGACATCTAGTGGTCTGGCTCAGTTTTTCTTTTAAGAAACGGAGGAAGAGGAAACTGCCGGTCGACCACGCATGGATGACCCTAAAGTTTTTCTATGGTGTCTTTTCGTATGTATTTTTTATGCGCGCGATGAACAAGTGCATGAATTGAGCCATTTAATTAATATCGAAGGGCTCTGGGGCCCTGGGCTAACCATCAGTGCATGAATTGAGATAGCGAAAGGCTCTGGGCTACAGCTGTATTGATGTATCTTCATTTACTTTAATATGCGGTTTATTTTATAATTTAAAAGATTATATTTTGATTTTTAAATTTGTTTTATAAATATTTTTTATATTTAAAACCTTTCTCGTCTGCATATGTTAGCCAGAGTTCATCCTCTTGAATGCTATTGTATTCCATAATAAAAAAATAATAATAATAACACCAAATAATTTATATACTTCAAGTTCATAAAACTTGTCAAACAATTTATGTCTAAAATGCAGCCACTTTTTTCAATGAATTTGATATTGTTAAGCCATCCATGTTTAACCAGGCCTTTTATAATTTGGATATTTTATATAATTTAAAAAATGATAGATAACATATATAAATTTTACGATATTAAATGTTAAGACATATTGGATTTATGGGTAATGTAGACCCCAACACTTAATAATGGAAAATCTTTCTAATATCTATCTCTCTTTGAATTATAGACAAGATTTGAATTTAAAAAAAAAAAAAAAAAAAAACACTTGGAATTTTCACTTTACTCTCGCTCCCTATGCAACTAGGGCTTGGGCGCAAATTATAAACTTTAGATTTTTGCTACATACAAGAAAAGTGGCGTACTAATCTGCATACTAATATTGATTCATTCATATTCAAATTTTAAATTAGCATTATTTTTTATAAAATTTATTTTTTAACTGTACACATATTAATACACAATTATGTTTGTAACTATATTTTTCCTAAACTTTATTGGAGGTATTGTCCATAAGATAGAAATAATAAAAAAAAGGTAATGCTCTTATTCATCATAATATTTAGAGTATTAGGCGGCACCCCAGGCTAAATTTATTTTATATTTTATATTTTTTTAACATCATTAAACATTTTTAGAAATATAAAAAATATCAATATATTAATAGTAATTTTTATAATAAGTAAATAAAAAAATTAAATATATAAACAAAACTGAGATAACAAAATAAATAGACAAAATAACGTTATTATAATATTTATCCTCCTCAACCACACTTAAGTGAGTGTTATTTAAGTAGTGGACAAGAAAAACAACTTAAAATATAACGTAATTGAAAATGATAAGATCTGAGATTTAAAAACAAAAAAAAAAAAAAAAAAAAACGCATTATTCATATAGTGAAAGCATAATTCAATCCACATATTTATTGGGGATGATGCTACCGTCACCTAAGTGGCTCCGCTTGTTGGGAGCCATCGATAGGCTAAATTTTTTTTAATTATGTTTTAATATTTTTAAATATTTTAAAAAAATATTAAATTTATAATAATATTAAATAATTTTTCTTAATTGTTAAAAAATAATAATGATAAAGCTAATGGTGGCCCCCAGCGGACAAAGGAACGATAAAGGAATTCATATATTGACTTGGGAGTCCACGAAGAAAATAGTGGGCAAAAGCTGTATAGGAATATGCTCTCTCTAGATGCTCCTTTCTAATAGAAAATTCCTGTTTTTATTTTTATTTTTAAGTGGGTGATTTCTTATATTATTTAATTCAAGCGCATGTGCCCCTTGGAATAATGTGGTCATCGTAACGTAAAGGAGACAGTAAAGTAACTTTATTATGATGTGGTAGGTACACCGGGCCCGAGCATTGAATAAAAGCTAATAAACTATTTTTACCATAATTATTTTATTATATAATTGTGTAAAAATTGTAGAAAACTTGGTGTTTTATAATTTTTTAGGGTTGAATGGCCGACAAACGATAGAGGATGCTTAGAAAAATATAAATTAAAAGGACGGTTTGGCGCGTTCGCAAAGCGACAATTTATGTTTGTTTTTATTGAAAGTCATCGTCCTACGACCCACATCATATATTTTAATATTATTTTTTATTTTATTTTATTTTATTATTATTTAACTAATTAAATTATTATTATAAAAAATATAATATATAATATGTGAACCACCACAAGTGACCAAATCCCAAAAGAAAAAAGATACACAATATCTTACTATTCACATAATCTACACACTAATTTTTTTTTCTTTTATAAGATATTTAATAGATAGATAATGAATAGAATAATGTAATTATTAGAAAGAATAAACTCAAGAAAATATTAAAAAAAAATTATGGTGTGGAGAGGTTATATAGCATTGCTGGTCCAATCTTGGGGTCACGGACTGAAAATTCCGGTCTATCATATTTGTCACACTTAACCGTTAGCTATCGATTCATTCAGTCTGATTTGGTTCACGAATATTTTTTTCTTTTTTTTTTTTGACAAAAAAATTAATACAAAAAGTAATTAAGTTAATAAAATTAAAATTAAGTGATTTTTTTAATATTTTATATATGATTAATGAATATTAAATAATTTCATTATATATATAGTCAATAGTGATTCAATGAATGAAAATTATATAATTAACTTATACATCTACTATATAAAATAATATTATATATATTCAATCAGTCTTGATCTGATTCAAAAAAAACCACACCCTAGATTAACCAATAAGACTATTGGTCCGGTCTGGTCGATTTTAGACCAATAGTTTTACAACCCTATTGGTGATTCACGATATGAATAAAGAAAATGTAAATGGAATTTAGAGAAATGAAAGCAGATATTTGGAGAAAAAAATAAGCATGTACATGTTATATCATTTCTTAAAAGCATTTATTATAAATTCTCTACACTACACATCATTCACTTCACATAATTTAAGTTTAATTAATTTTTTTGATTTTTAAGAAATGATCCGACCCTATTAAATGCTTCATTAATCCATTTGTCTCAAATAACTAAATAAAACTCCTGTGTTTCTAAATTTCAACTAACCATTTTTATTTGGGTGGTGCTAGTATGCCGTCTTCGATTATTGGGCATATAGACTAGTACAAATTTTACTTTTTATTTTTTTTCTTTTATTTTTTACCATATTTAAATATTTTAAAAAAATAAAAAAAAATATATCGATACACTAAAACTCAATTTCTTAACCATTAAATAAAGAAAAAAAATTAAAAATAATTAAATATATGAGCGGTGAAAATAAAGAAACAAACTAATGGGACATATTAGTATTTTCTTTTTTAATAATACCACTAAAAGCTTATATAGATTTTCACTATATTTCATTAAAAATATATAAACAAAAAGGCAGATAGAGATAAAGGGACAAATGAATGGGTCATGCTAATAAGCATCTCAACACACGATATATATTCTTATTTTTTTATTTTATTATTGTTAAAATAATTAAATTATTTTACTCATTATCCATACAGAACCACATACTTGTTATGGAGAAAAGAAAAAATATATATATATATATATATATATATATATATATATATGTGATGTATAAGATGTTAAGTAGAATTATCCTAAAGGAATAGATAGATGCATTAAAGGAAGAAAATAGAAAAATACATGGAAGAGAGAGAGAGGGAGAGAGGGAGGTAATTTTTATTTTAATAAGTATTTTGCTAAGATGATAGCTAGCGAAGTGTTGTTGACAAAGTCATGGCTATAATAAAAGTCGGAAAGGACTCAGAAGCAGGATACTCGGATAGAATATGAATAATGTTAGACATAATTTTAAATTTCGTAAGTTTTAAGTAATTTTTTTTAAAGTATGGCCTATTTTTAAAAAATAATTTTTTTATTTAAGTCTCAAATTTATTTATTTTTTTTTTAAAAGGAATGCATGAGATATATTTTTTAAAACTGTAAATATCATTTCGCTTGAAATATATATATTTTTTTGGATTTAGACTTTTCTGAAATTTTAATTCGTTGTGCCTAGACTGAAAAAAAGATTTATATATACAGTGACTCTACAATATTTATTATACATTTAATTCTTCCTCAAATAATTTACTTAATTAATTATAAATATTAGGAGATCTACTTTATATATTTATCTCTCCTCTATCATAAGCCTTACAATTAAAGAAACTTTAACACATCTAAATTCACGTCTTTCAATATGTTAAATTTTAGAGAAATGAGAGACCCATTGCATTGGCATGGAAACTTTATTTTAAAACAGGAGTTGTCGGGTAGAATCTTTTTACTTGACGGGAAAGCAGTGTAGTTCAGTATTTTGGAGTTGTTGAAAGAATAGTCTTGTCCACTCCCCTAGATCCATGACAAATAAGGAGTCAAAGTCCACTTCTCCGTAAGGCAATAAAATGGCCCACGATGGCACCATGTTGGATGGTCTAACCGGTTGCCCCCGGGGAAGGGTTGGGCAACATGCTCAGCTAAAGTCGTTTTTTTATTTTATTTTATTTTTAATGTTGGGGAAACTTTTTCAAGGCAGGGCTTTTCGGATCCACTCCTGCAAAATAAACTCTAGTTTCATGCACCGCACATTTGAAAGTTTTTTTAATTGAAACTGATTAAATCACTGATTTTTCATTAAAGGATGTGACTCCAAAAGATTATTTTCACCTATAAGGTATTGAACCTTGAACTTTTGAGGGGAGTGATACCCCAAGACCAAGGTCTTCACCACTTAGACCAATCTCTCGGAATTATCTTATTCTCATTTAACTCTTCAGTTAGCTGATCTTCAATTCTGAAGATTAGAGCAAAAGAGCTCCATAACGACGAAGAAAGGTTTCGCCGAAGCAAGTGCCTTAGTTCTTCTTTTGGTATTTTTCTAATTCTAATATAATAAAAATAAGCAAGCACACTTGCCCATTTTATTTACGATTTTTCTTGTTCATTTTCACTCGATTCATAAACGTCTCTCAACCCAATTCGAATCTAACAGTGCAACAAAACAATTTCCCTCCTTTTATTTTCCTTTCTCATTCTTATTTGACCTAGCAATTATAGAAAAATAAAATACACACGGTTTCAATGGAAATACCACCACACATTTCATTGAGTGTTGAATAGAATATATACAAGGACAGACTCTGTTTTAGGCAACTAATACATCTGTATATTTGCTATAGTTCTGCAAGAATGTAATTTACAATAAATGAGAAGATACGTAACAGCTAGTATGCTAAACATGGAAAATAAGCAGTTGACTGGGCAGAATTGATACTGCAGAAATGATAGGTAGATTTTATGCAATCTTCCGTAATACGCCCCCGCAAGATAGGACTTCCATCGGTAAGACCAATCTTGGATCTAAGAATTTCAGTACACTGGCGAGACAGAGGTTTGGTCAGCAGATCCGCAAGCTGGTCCTGGGTATGAACATGCTTGACATTTAGAGTGCCCTTTTGAACCAAGTCACGGACAAAATGGAGGTCAATTTGAATGTGCTTCATGCGAGAATGATGAACAGGATTGAAGCTGAGATGAGTGGCTCCAAGGTTGTCACATAGCAGGGAAGGTGGAGCTTTGAGTGGAAATCCAAGTTCCTTGAGAAGACTAAGTAACCACATGGTTTCAGAGGCGGCATTAGCTAGTGATCTGTATTCAGCTTCTGTAGAGGAGCGTGCAACAGCCCGTTGTTTCTTTGAGCTCCATGAGCTAGGATTATGACCAAGAAAACTGATATAGGCTGAAGTGGAGGTACGATCATCAGCATTCCCAGCCCAATCAGCATCAGAATATGTTGTTAGATGCCAAGGGGTATCCTTTTTGAGTTGAATACCATGAAATATGGTCTGCTTCAAGTAACGAAGTAGCCTTTTAACTGTTGTCCAGTGTGTGTGCGTGGGCTTATGCATAAATTGAGACAACTTGTTAACAGCAAAGGAAATATCAAGACGAGTAAGTGAAAGATATTGAAGACTCCCAATTACACGTCTAAATTCAGTGCTATCAAATGAAGCAGTACCATCAACAAGTTGTAAGGATGTACTAGGAGATAAAGGAGTTGAAACATACTTAGCACCAACCATGTTTGTTTTGGACAGCAAGTCACGAATATATTTATGTTGTGACAAGAATAAACCTGCACGAGTTGGGATAACTTCCACTCCCAAAAAATAGTGAAGATTTCCCATATCTTTCAAGGAGAATTTGGCCCCAAGTTGTTGAATGATAGATTGCACAAATCTTGAATCATTCCCAGTAAGCACAAGATCATCCACATATACCAAAAAATAACAAATAAGGGAGCCACTTCGATAAATAAACAGGGAGGAGTCAGCCTTGGAGTTATGCAAGCCAAGATTAATAAGAGCATCCTTAAGAGTTGAATACCATGCCCGAGGGGCCTGTTTAAGCCCATAGATGGCTTTACGTAATCGACACACATGGTTTGGTTTGGACATATCCTTAAACCCTGGAGGTTGACTCATATAAACATCCTCAGTAAGCACACCGTGCAGAAATGCATTATTAACATCCATTTGCCGTAAAATCCAACCTTGCATGACAGCAACAGTGAGTACAGACCGAATGGTTGCTTGTTTTACAACGGGACTGAATGTGTCTATGTAATCGATCCCAGGTCTTTGGTGATATCCTTTGGCCACAAGTCGAGCTTTAAAGCAATCGATTAAGCCATTAGCTTTTCTCTTGACACGAAAGACCCACTTACAGCTCACGGGATTACAACCTGGTGGGGATGGAACCAAATCCCAAGTGCCGTGTCTCATAAGAGCAGTGAGCTCATCAAACATGGCTTCACGCCACGGTGGCATGGATAAGGCCTGAGTTACACACGTTGGTTCAAGACTTTGAGGAACAGGATGTTTAGTAGCAAGATTGAGCTGTTTGGGTTTGAAAATATTGTTCATGGACCGGGTAGTCATGGAATGGGTTCGGCGATTTGGAGATGGAGGAATGACAATCGGATCGAATGATGAGGTAGGAGGAGGGGAAGGGGCAGAGTCACAATTATTTTCAACCACACATGAATCCAACGGAGATAAATTATTGAAATGATTTAAAGAATCTGAAAAAATTCGGAGAGGAAGTGGACGAAAAATTACCTAGAGGAGATGGATCGGCGGCGATAACAGGTTCCGAAACCACTGGAGCAGCAGGAGGTGGAGCCACTGGAACAAAAATAGCCTGGGTAGCGTTCGAAGAAGAGGCAGACAGAGATACCTCAGACGGAGAGGAAGGGAACTCGATGGAGGCTAGGGTTTTTCCTTCATCAAAGAGCACATGCCGAGAGAGATAAACTCGGCTTGTTGTGGGCTCAAGGCAACAGTAAGCGTTTTGGGTTAGAGAATACCCAATGAATATACACGGAGTGGATTTGGGCTGGATTTTGTGTGTGTTATACGGCCTGGTTAAGGGATAACAAATACACCCAAAGGTTTTTAATTTGAGGTAGTTGGGTTTTTGTCCAAAAAGGGCCTCAAAGGGGGATTTATTTTGAAGAAGAGGAGTGGGTTGACGGTTGATTAGATATGTTGCAGTGTGAAAAGCATGGGGCCAATATGAGAGAGGAAGATTTGCATCGTGAAGTAAGGTAAGACCAGTTTCAACTAAGTGACGATGACGACGTTCAGAGACGCCATTTTGTTGAGGTGTGTGAGGGGCAGTGGTGTAGTGACTAATGCCATGAAGAGAGAGAAACGGTTTGAGACTGATATATTCGCCACCATTGTCAGAATAAAGGCTTTTAATTTTTGCTTGAAACCTTTTCTCAACAAGATTTTTGAATTGAGGAAAAATGCTCTTGACACATGATTTTGCATTAATCGGATAAGACCACATATATTTTGTGAAATGGTCAATAAAAATTAAATAGTAGCGAGAACCATCTAAACCAATGCAATGTGCAGGGCCCCATACATCAGTATAGATAATATCAAGGGGAGCATGACTTTCAAAACTCGTGGGCCGAAAGGGAAGTTGATGGGCTTTATTAATACAACAAGATGAACACATAGAATTAAATTTATTGTTCACAATAGGAAGAGAAAAATGATTGACAAGACGTTGGACAAGTTTGAAAGAAGGATGTCCAAGACGCTTGTGCCACCCATCAACCGAGGTTCGTTCATGCACATTTGCAACAATTTGAGTAGAGGAGCCCACCAGTGAGTTCGGAAAGTGATAAACGCCGCCTTCACATGCACCTCTTAGTAAGGTCGCCCTCGTGGTCCGATCCTTCACAAGAAAATAAGAGGGATGAAACTCAAGAAAAACGTTATTTTTAGATGTGAAATGATGAACAGAAATTAAATTTTTGCTAATATGGGGAACACAAAGGGTATCACGAAGAATAAATGTCCGTGTTGGTGATTTTAAAGTCAAAGAACCAATATGTGAAACTGCCAAACCTGACCCATCACTGATAACAACTTTATCGGTGCCATCATACTCAGAATGAATAGATAAATTCGCCAAGTCACCAGTTATATTATGCGAAGCAGCCGAGTCAAGAAGCCATTTTTGATTTTGTGGACTGGATGTGGTTGCACAATTAGCCGTGGCCTCTGATGAATGGAGCTGTGGGCAGGACTTGGCTGTATGGCCGATGGTGTCACAAAGTTGACATTTCGGTTGATAACGTTTCTGAGTGGACCAATTTGAGGAGAACTTGCGATTATCCTTGGATGGGCCTTGAGGAGTTTTAGTTGGTCCTGAAAAACGAGTGGACCCATTTGTCTTATAGGAGCCCTTCGAATGAGACCCATTGGAAAAACCAGAGTATTGCTGGTGACGCTGGGAGTAATTTGCAAAGGCCACAAGTTGCTGGGTTGACAGCTCCAAACGCCGCAGGTAACTCTCATGCCCCACAAGGATATCATGAAGCTCTTCGAAGGACAGAGATGTTTCTCGTGCGCGAATGGGTGCAACAATTTCCCTGAAATCAGAACCCAATCCGTTAAGACTATAAAGAGTTAAATCATCATCAGATATTGGATGATCGATGAGTGCGATCTCATCGGCAAGGGCTTTCACTGCATGCAAATACTCAGGAACGGAACGATTTCCTCGCCGAATCAAGGTAAGTTCTTCCTTGAGTTGCATGGCTCAGGTTCTAGATTTACTGGCATACATGTGATGTAATTTTTTCCAAGCCTCATGAGAGGTTTTGGCAATTGCGATGAGGGGAGTAATGGTGGTTGAGGTGGAAGCCAGTATTGCACTAAGGATTAGTTTATCCTGGTGAACCCAGTGAGTTTTATTCAACTCGGTAGGGGAAGTGCCAGCAGGGGAGGGGCACTGGGAAATTCCATGAACGTAGTCAAGGAGATTATAGCCTATAAGAAGAGCTTCAAATTGTGCTCTCCATTGAGGAAAGGTGGATGGCGATGAGAGCACTTTCGTTGGGAGAAATGGGATGAGTGTTTGGGTGGGGTTCGGAGGTTTGATCTGCAGAAGATGACATTTTTAGAGAAAAGGATCTGTTTGCTCGTGGGAGATAGGCTCTACTGATACCATATAGAAAAATAAAATACACACGGTTTCAATGGAAATACCACCACACATTTCATTGAGTGTTGAATAAAATATATACAAGGACAGACTCTGTTTTAGGCAACTAATACATCTGTATATTTGCTATAATTCTGCAAGAATGTAATTTACAATAAATGAGAAGATACGTAACAGCTAGTATGCTAAACATGGAAAATAAGCAGTTGACTGGGCAGAATTGATACTGCAGAAATGCTAGGCAGATTTTATGCAATCTTCCATAATAGCAATGTCATTTTAATATTTTATTCATATTCTTAAGATTGTTGAATTGAAGAAGAGTTGGCAAAGAAATATAGTAATATGAAAAATGTAGATGTCTGATTGGAAGCAAGAAAGTTTGGCAGGTTAAGACATCTGGATAGAATTTTAAATGAGTGCAATCTTAGAATTTTAGATATTACCGTTAGATTCAGAAAAAGTTTAAGTGAAAATATAAATAAAAAGCAATTTAGTTAGAATGAACGAAATAGCCAATATGTTATTACATATAAAACCATAAGAAAAGTATCCATTATAAATCATGATAATTAAAATGAAATATATTTTAATTGATTAAAAAATAAAACATAACCAGTAGATCTACAAAACACGACCAAAATAAATTAAACAAAAAAAATCATTAAAAAGTATATAATAAAAATATTTTATTATTATATATATTTTAGATGGATAATCTAATGTGAAATTAAGTTTTGAATGTAATAGGTAAAATGCAAAATGTGTCATACTAGGCAAATTTTATTAAGAGCATTCATATCCAATTCCCTATGATTTTCTCTAAATTTTAGCTAGAAATTACATTTCTTATAATTTTCTCTTAAATTTTACTCATTTTTTAAAACTCCCTACATCACATTCCATATAATTTCTATATTCTATTAAAATAATCTTTCTCTATTCTTTTTTAATTATTTTTTTCTATCACCTCCATTTACAATCTTAACTACTTACTATTTTATCTTTTTCCTCGATTGAGCATCGAAGCTGATTTTTTATCCCAATACGGCAACTAGTTTTGAAATTAATACGAATAATAAATATTCATCTTTTCCAATGGTTTTTTATTTGTAATGGAGAAATACAAAATTGAAAATAGAAAATTACATCCATAGTACTATATCAATTCTATGTACAACTACTAGTATTGCCCATTCAAACTAGATCCAAAACACAAATGTGATGTGCGAACAATAAAATTGAGTTATAATTACAATTACTGAAATGCCCATATACCAGGCACAAAAGTTTAGTACATGGCACCATAAGATTGCTCAGAATTTTTCAAAATAAATTACCAAAACAAATAACCACGACATCGAAATCAGAATAATCAAACTGAGTTTCTCCAGTTTTCTCTTACGCCTCTTTAAACCAATTTATAGTCGATGTCTACTGGTTTGGATGTCCATTGAGCCTTGTATCTTATGAAGTTTGGTTTTTAATCAATTAGTTGTCTTTTGCCCATATAATGGTATTTCTAGGCCATACCAATGGAAAAACCTACAAGTCTGCCTAGCCTACACAATTGTCATGTATTGAGATCTTCTATAAGCACACCAGTACAACTACGTCTATTGCAAGTAAGACCCCACCAACAAAGCATACAAAATTACCTCATAGTTCTGACAATCTAAAAATCGAAGCCCTTCATTATCCTCAGTATGAGCAGTTTGATGACATGCTTTAATACCACAATAATATACTAGGTATTCATTGTGACAATAGTTTGCTAAGCGTGAGATATTGGTAGTGCTACCACTTGATCCAGGCATTGAGTAGTGTTATCTTTTGTTTTGCTTCAAGTTTGTAGACAAATGGTGAGCATTTCCATTCTTGACACTCAACTTAATTTGTCTACTTATTTCCATTCAAGTTTGTTTACTTATTTTGCTAGCCGGCTCAAGAACCGAATGGTAACATATAGGAAATTTGGCACTCTCTCCCAAATGGCTATAACAACCGATTGCTACTACTTATTGATCTTCTGGGTTACCATGCCATAGAGATGTGTGCCAAATTTCCTGTGACTCCAAGAGGTTTTGTCATCATCATAGCCGAGGGGGTTAGAAAAGGAAAGTCCAATGACAACAATGCTCTAACCAATAAAAAGAAAACCCACCCAAATGGCGGAATCACAACATAACACCAAGAAATAAAAAATTACTGCAATCCGTATAATACTAGACACCACGCAACTGAATCAGACCATAAAAAACATAAATGCATTTGGCAATAAATGGATTAAGAGAGGATGTGCTATAAATGAATAAGAGAATTTCCATCTGCTTTCATAACGAATGTGTGTTCCATAGGGCTTAGAATGGTTTTCTTATATACATCATGCATAAGACAGGAGCCCAATCTCAAATAACTGTAAAACCAATAAACCCCGGTTATCTTTTGTGAAAACTATCACAAAATAGTTAGTGGCCATTCGGCTTCTGATTACCTTACCATATCGATGGAGCCTCATTAAAAATACTTGTGAATTAACCCACTTCATGGAGTAATTAGAACCATCATCACAGCCTTACATTAGACATGCAGCCTTAGAGAATAGGACTAAATCAATACCAAAAGCTGCAAATGTGACGCCCCCAAATCCCACGTACGGACACGTAGAAATCGAGACGTCGGAATGATGACAACACGGGTCACCAACCTATTGCCAAGTGCCAAGTGTGTGAACATGCAATAAGTGTGCAAATAAAAACACGCAGCGGATAACAAAAGTCTTATAACTAAGTGCCAGAATTTTTTTCTATGTTTAATACAAACCCGTTCAAAACATACATAATAAAATATTACAAGTCTCAAATATCGTTTCAAACCAAACTACAAGTTATAAACACCAAATCAAAACTCCGGCAGGGCCGCCTCCTCGGGCTCAACCTCCTCCTCCTCCTCGACCTCTGCATCAAAATCTAGTGTACTAAAATGATGTCGCAGGTAAGTAAAGATTCAAACGCCACAAGATAAAAACATATTAAACTCAATAATATGCATGAAAGAATGCCAAATGCACATAATTTATAAAACCACATTTTTATTCCCACGCACACCAAAAATCCCATTTTAGCCCAAAACATATCATTTAAACAAAACCTTGTCATTATCCCAAATAATGGTTCAAAAACCAAACTATCAGAGCACTGTAAGCGGGAATCACAGGCGGGGGACTCTACCACCATCCCTGCTCACCACCGTCCCTACACGTGCATCGTAGGCTGGAATTATAAACGAGATTCTACCACCGTCCCTGCTTACCACCATCCCTATGTCGCGTGCACCGTAAGTAGGAACCACAGGCAAGATTCTACCACCATCCCTACACATGCCTCTGACTCAAACCAGTCAATCCAATCGTTCACATATATCAAAAAACATTTCTCGCTTGAAAGCCCAGTTTTCTAGTTCCAACACATGTACATACATGCAATGCACCCCTCAAGACACAATTCATCCAACAAATAACAATATCAACAATAATCAAACACTCCGTCGTCAAATCCATCCGACCCCCGACACTTCGGACTCAGTCCGGAATTAACCAACCAGTCAATGATTTTATTGAAAAAGCAATAATATATTTAAATCTAAAATAGAATTTGAAAAATACTTACAGCGCTATAAGATATTTTTTGAAGGATCACGACGTTGTAAACGGCGGAGAAAAAATAATGTAACAGTGTAAAATACACTGTGGTCGTGGGTTGTAAAATACTCACTTTCGAATGGGGACAAACCAAGACTTGAAATTGATAGGGAATGGCCTATAGATGTTTATGAAGCTAATGGAAGTGAGTTTTGGCCGTGGGTGGCGGTGGAAATGACGGTGGAAGTGAAAAAATGGCAAATCGGAGTTGAGCTCGTGGGAGCTGCTCCGGCAACGAATCGGGGCCAGAAATGGGTGGTTTAGGACGGCAAGAGGTAGGTGATGAAGTGGTGAAAAGATGGTGGCTGGAGGTGGAGTGATGGCAGCGAAAATGCACAAAAACCTTGCGGCTTAGATGGGCTCTCGGCGGCTCGGATGGAGGTGAGATTTGGTGGGGAGGTGCGCCAGCTGGAGATGGAAGTTTCTGGGTGGCTGGTGCCTGCCACATCGCTGGCGAGCTGCGGTTTTGGACTGAAGAAGCAACCAGCGACAGAGAGAGAGAAAGAAGGTGCAACTCGTGCGGGAGGAAGAAGAAGGAAGAAAGAAAAAGAAGAAAAAAAGAAAAGAATGAAAGGAAAAAGAAAAGGACAAAAGAAAAAGAAATGATGGAGAAAAGAAATGAGGTACAATCCTCACCTCCGGAGTCCAAAAATTGATCCGACGAAAACAATTTTAAAAACTATAAAATGACTAAAATAAATTAAACACCACATCAAACTAAAATGTAATAAATAACTAATAAAAACTAAGAACTAAATTTTAAATCCGAAAACAAACTAAATTAAATTGCACAGCAATTTAAATTCAAAACGATAATTAATATAAAAAAACTCCACAAAACAAATATCACAACTAAATAAATCCAACTAAAATACAATAATTTAAAATAAAAAAACTAATATATTAATTAAATTAAAATACTCCTTCAGTGAAAATACTCGTAAAAACGGGATGTCACATCCTCCCCTCTTAAAAAGAAATTTCGTCCTCGAAATTTGTGAGGTCAAACATCAACGCCAAAAGGATACAGGATACAACTCCGAACATATTTGAGAGATACATATCATCAATAACTCCCAACAAATTTCAATGGTTATTATTTTCACACCATAAATTGCTAATATCAACGACGTATCTGCTTTACCTTCCGAACTTTCATCCTATTCCAACTTTGGTAACCTAATAGCCACTTCCAAAGTTAACCATCAATAAACAAAATTTGCACAACCAAATGATTAATCTCCCATTAAAACTTCGAATCACTACTAATTCCTCAAAATCAACACAAAATTTGAATATTTAAGTATCTCCAAAAATCATGCTTTCGCGCGCACTCTGATAACTCGCCAAAATATATAATGACTATGTCCTCATAAATTAACAACATCCAGTACAAGCTCGATTAACACCTACGAACAAGAAAACCTTTACCATATTTTGATAGAAAATAATAATATACTTCCAAAAAAATCACAAATTATCACTCATTCCTCAATTGGTTCTAGCTGCCTTAATCAAAATCAACATTTTGTGACTACATCCATGATCATAGACAAGAAGTCAGTACCAAATCAACATCAGCATCCCAAAAGATACTCGTCTCATCTAAGATAAGGAATATCCCTTTAAAGGTTCATACCCAACCTGACCCACCACGAGGAGCGCCTAAAAAAAAACTTCTACCCGACAACCTAATCCCGAAAACTCATCACCTAAATTCTAAACACCATCTAATTTCCTCAAACTTGGTTTGTTTTAGGAAGGCCTTGTATTTCACCCAAGGGTATTTTGGAAAATGATTTTATATTACCCTAGGGTTTTTGGGGGATTGGGTATTTAAGGTACTGTAGTCATGGCACTATTCACAGTTTATATTTTTGAATGAATTTTCATTTGTAAGTTGAGTTTATCTCTTCTTGTTCTTGAATGAACTTTCGAATTTATGAAAAGCGAATAACAACATTTTGACATTCTTTCTTATAATTTAAGTTTTTGAGATAGGTTCTTTGAAGAGTCTAGATTTTCATATAATCTAGGTTCTACAAAAAAAAAAAGTAGATTGGGCTATTTTTATTTCTAGCGACACTAAAATGGCTGGAAATAGTCATATTTTTATTTCAGGCAGAATTTTGTGACTAATTGGTAGACTAGCTAGAATTAAAGATTTTTTCTAACGAGTTTTGGTCGCCGGAAATAGTCTGGCCAAATATATGTCGTCTTAGTAACTTATTATAGTGACACAAATCTGCCGCAATTTCTTTCACTGCTTAAATTGACTTATTACAGCGACTTATATAGTCATGGTAATAAGTCAATTTAAATCTACTCCTCCTCCCCCAACTTCCCCACTTTCCCCCTCTCTGTAACTCTCTCTTTCTCTCTCTGAGGGTTTAACATTCTCACAAATTTCCTACCATTGCCACCAACACCGTCTTCTCTTTGACGCCGGTCAGTTTTTCATGCTCTCTCTCTCTCTCTCTCTCTCTCTCTCTCTCTCTCTCTCTCTCTCTCTCTCTCTCTCTCTCTCTCTCTCTCTCTCTCTCTCTCTCTCTCTCTCTCTCGGATTCAAGAGCTACATTTCTCTGTCACTGTCATGGAGTCCACCATGTTTCTCCCTTTTCTCTTTGATTTTCTTTCCGTTGGCTATCAAAAATTCTAAAAGCAACATTTCCTTCGCACGGAAGCAAGCCACTCCAAATTTGTGACAAATTTGTTTTATTGTGATTGTAATCAAAGGAATTTCGATTTTAGGGGTGAACCTATAGATATACAATAATATTGGTTTGTATTCTCTCAAGTGAGTTTTAAGATAGTTGTTTACTGATGTTTGGGGTCATTTTCATATCAGTTGTATTTTTCTATCAAACAAATTCAAGGCCAACCTAAAGTTATTGAAATGAGTTTTTTATGGAAGGTTGCTCTCATTTTCATACGGCATATATTAGCTGTTTGTTTGGAAGAATCACTAGTGAAAATGTTTAATAACGATCTGTTTCTGAAACTCTTCGGTCATCATCTTCGAGCTGATTTTGTGTGTAGGATCAAACTTCTGGAGTTGATGTACTTCTTGGTGATGCTAATGGAATATTCCGTTCCATTAAGGTTCATTTCTGTAGCACCTATTCCTTTGCAGTAGTTCTAAGGCTGTCTTGGAACCATTGGGGTAACCCCTGGAACTTCCCATGTCAGACCAGGCAGAGCATTGACCAAAAGTTTATGGTAATTTACAATCTCTTACTGATCAAAAGTTTATGGTCTCATTAGTCTTGTTATGTAACAAATTGAGCAATTTTCTATTCAGTACTTATTTCTGGTTTAGATTTTATGATTGGTTTGCCTTATGTTATGCATAAGTTGTTGCTTATGGATGATGAAAAAGATTTAGGTAGCAATAAGAGTTTTTTTCTTTATGGATTTGATGATTACCTCAAGTTGTGAGAGGCACCTTAAATTGCTCATTATGTCATTAACAACCACAATGTTTTTCCCTGAAAGAACTCATATGATCTTGAATCTTCCTTTACCTTTTGGAACTATGGAATTTGAGAATCCAAAAGCCTGTTTCAGCAATTATAACGGAATGTCACGAAAAATTTATGCCGTCCAAAATAAAAAAGAGGTTATTGGGAAAGAAATTTTTTTCTTTATGGATTTGGTGATTACCTCAAGTTGTGATAGGTACCTTAAATTGCTCATTATGTCATTAACAATCACAATGCTTTTTCCTGAAAGAACTCATATGATCTTGAATCTTGCTTTACCTTTCGGTATTATGGAATTTGAGAATCCAAAAGCCTGTTTCAGCAATTGGAACGGAATGTCATGGTAAATTTCTACCATCCAAAGTAAAAAAGAGGTTATTGGGAAAGAAAGTTTTGAGTTCCTTCAATGTTTATTCACATTCCTCAAAATTTCTGCAATTCTTTTCCCTCCAAATAAACCATTTGAGGCAAGTGGATCATCTTCCACACTGCTACAATTTGTGGACTTACACTAAACAAATTGCAACAGAGTGAGAGTCTCAAGGCTACAACGCCACAGTTACCTTATGTTATCAGCAAGTCAGAAGCACTTGATGTAAAAGATTGAAAATAAGAATCAGAATGTGTGGACTTATGAAATATTTTTTGTATTTTGATAATTACAAGTTATTTTAGAAAATGATATTTAAGTTGGTGACTGTTAAGAATGTAACATGTAACAGGTTCCAGCTTTGACATCCACCTTCCAACTTCTGTTAGGTTGACTTGAAGTGCTTGTCTTTGAATTTGAATGGAAAAAATAGGTTGTGTTTGCTTTTAGTAAATTTGATTATATATAGAACCAAAAATCTCAAGTTTCGGTTGTTGAACTGTGTTTCCTGTTTTTTTTATGAGCATGGATTTTGTTCTGCTTCATAGAACAGTTCGGTTATTTCATCAACTATAGATTTGCCTCCACCACCCCCTCTCTTAGTAATATAGATTTCATTAAAAATCTTAAAATGCTTACTCCAAGTACAAAGTAATTAAACACAAAATAATTTTCTTTTTTTTATTTTCTACATTTCTAGAAATCAAAGTTACAAAGATGGTATGGATTTCGAGTCTGGGGCATGAATTCCATACCCAAACAAGGAAAAACCCATACTTGACTTTCTATTACCTATGATGTTTGTCATAATTTATTTTATTTCTCTCAAATTTTTTTATTCATGTAACATCTAAGATAAAAGTTATATTGTAACTGATATTTTAGGTTTCTGTGTTTTTGTACAGCCCTATTTCGTATGATGAGACTGACACTACAAAAAAAGACAGATTTGCCGGCGTTGGTTATACGCCGGCAATTGTCCAAAAGAACGCCGCTAATTAATTCGCAGCATTTTTCTAACGGCATAACCGTCCGCCGGTACTGGAGGGTCGCTATTTTCATTGTTACAGCGTTTGCGCAAATGCCGGTATTTGTAAATCTCATTAGTGGTGTTTGTATCAATTTAGCTGCATTTCATGAAACGCCGCCACAATAATTAATATTAACAATGTTTCTCGAAATGCCGCCACTTTATCGTTACCATCCCCTGGCATATACTAACGGCGTTACCATAAACGCCACTAATACTACATTATCGACGCATCAGTTAAATTGGCGGCATTTATTTAAATGCCACTAATAATACATTGGCGGCGGCACATTGAATTTGTTAATAGCGTTTATTCTACCACCGCCACTTTTTTAAATAGCGGTGTTACGATAAATGCCGCTACTAGTAATTTGCTGACTAATCATATAAATTGGTGGCATTTATTTAAATGCCACTAATAGTATCTTGACAGTGTCACATTGAATAATTTAATGGTGTTTAACTAAACGCCACCAATGACCTAATTTCCAGCGATTATCTAAACGCCGCCATAAGCAAACTACCCGCTCGTCATATAATATGGCGGCATTTTTTTAAATGCCACTAATAGTACTTTGGCAAATTTATTAATGGCATTTTATCTAAACAATGCTAATTGTTAAAATAACGGCGTTAACATAAACGCCACCGCATTACGTTGCCAACGCATCATATAAATTAACCGTGTTTATTTAAATGCCACTAATAGTACGTTGACGGCACATTGAATTTATTAACGAGGTTTATCTAAATGTCACCATGAGTTTGTTGCCACCACATTGCATAAATTAACAACGTAATGTAAATGCCCCCACAGTTCATTGCTAGCGCATTTTTAAATTAACGGTGTTATTATAAACGTTGCTACAAAAATGTTGCCAGCACATTGCATTAATTAACAACCTTTAGAATACACCAATAATATGATATACCATAATAAAAATATATAATAAATAAATTAATAATAAATATGATACAATGGATCATTATTCATATAATAAAAAAAAACACACAAATCACATTACATGAAAGCTCTTCTTCATGGATAATTATTTTACTTTACATTGTGTTTGTCGTTAGCTTTCCAACCATTTCTTTCATGGGTAGTTCTTCTTCTTCTACTAGACCAACCCAAAACAAGCAAAGGACCACCAAGATTGATCCAATAACTCCACCAGCTGGAAGGTGAGAAGGCACGACATAATAATTTCTCAAAGTGCGCCCATCATGGATTTGGAATTTTGAATGCTGTAATATAAAAAATTGCAATGCAACCATTAATATCTACCACATGAAAAGTGTAGTTGAGGTTAAAATATTTTAGGACGGAGAAGAATTTATACTTCTCAATATTTTAATATTCCACAAATTATGTTACAACCAAGCATAATGAACCGTTTGCTGTTATATCATGTATACTATTGACTTCAAACAACTTTTTGAGATATAATTAGTCTCACCATTGTATACATTCGCCAGTCCTTTGTATATGTCCGCCAGTCCCTTGAAGAATCCTATTTTGACAGCCAAAACAAACCAATATATATAAAATTAGAAATCGAAGAATTTTAAAAAAGATAGAAATAGTCGAGATCGTGTACAAGATCTCGACTATATTGGACATTAGTGGGTATGATGTGGTCCAAATCTTAAAAGGAGTTGAATATCCTTTAGGCTCCACGCTAATCATATTGTCCCATTACTGCATTCCAACAATGTTTATCCTTAGAAATTCAAGAGACCCACCTTCCCAAGTGCATCAATGGCCCCTTCTCATCTCCTTCCACTAGTCATGTTGACAAAAGATGTGGCAAAAGGTAGGCAAAAAGTAGCAGACTAGCAGTGGTTTAAACTAATTGTGAAGAGAAAAAAATAGCTAAAATAGACAAGAAGGAAAGGTTTTTTCTATATCTTTTTGAGGAGGATGGTTTTGATCACCTGAAATCTCAGTTCTGGTTGGAGATTGGGTCTATGTAAAGGTGCCTCTGTGCTGCTATGCGGCTCTAAGGAAATAGGCAGAATAGAAGATTCTCATACTTCACTTAACAGTTTCCACCACAGGTCAAAGGGTACATATATAGGGGCTTTAGGTAGGCTCATTAGACCCTTATCAAGTAGGCTTTGAAAACAAGTTGCAAAAAACTTTAGAAGATAATTATACTCATTCCAGCACATAAAGCAATTTAGCAGAAATGCCATGGTTGTTTAAGCTTGTTTTGGATTATTAAATTTCCCAGTAGCTCATCCCCAGGATATGAATGAAACCTCATGATGGTGAATTTCCCAAAGTTGAATGCTACAATGGTAGGCATGTATCATGTTCCTATTACCCCTTGCATGCCCACCTACCTTTGTTGATTGTACATGAAGTTTTTCTTTTACATATAGACATAGAGGATATATTCTTGGTACAGCTGACATGGTAAGATTTGTCGGATCTTTCTTTTGTTTCTTCAAGTCTGCAAAGTAGCTCATGTAAATCTGTCTATATTCAAAAGGGTTTTTTTTTTTTTTTTGTTTTTGGTTTTTCGAGGCAAGGGGGAAGATGAGGATAATGAATACGATGGTGCTGTAGAGATAAAAAAAAAGAGGTATGAATTAGAGTCATTTGACCACAGTAGAAAATTAGAATGAGACAATGTCAATGACAAAAAGGATAAGCAGGATTATTATGATTAAGATATTAGTAAGGTAGGAGTTGAAGGTCCCATTAATATCAGCACAATTCATATAATTTTCTATAGCAATAGAAAATTGAGGTGCTGTCTGGCGAAGAGAACTTGAATGCACAACCAACAATATCCAACTTGTCTGGCGAAGTTACTAAATTGAGGTGCTGTGAAAAATCTGCTGTGGTGGGAAAATAATGTCAAAATTGCTGATAGTGATGATGTTGGCAAAGGTTGTGAACGTAGTAGGAAGAGAAAGTGATTACTTGATTCTGCTGAGCCCATTGAATATTTGTATGCCAAGGGTAAGAACTTGTGTGTGCAGATAGAAGAGAATCTATCTTTGTTGCATGGTATGTTAGACAGACGAATAGGCAGTCCCTTGGAAGAAGTAAGATGTCTGGCTCCTAATCCGCAATGCATTCCACACGGTACGCTTGATGGGTAGCACAAAAAGAGCAAGGTATCTCCTGAAGAGGTACATAAGAAGCATTTTTGTGTCAATGACGAGCAAAAAAAGACAGAAAAACCTGAAACCGAAGTCTTGGAGGATCAAGTGATCTTGAAACTATGGCAAGTTTTGAGGATGTAGCTGATGGTGACTACAAGAAACTGCTGGACTTGGATGATGCTGCTGACGAGCAACGTTACAGGATGGCAGCCGAAAAGCCTGGGTCACCAAGTCGCCACTATTATTGACTTTGATAACAGCCAAATATTTGATGTGGATTGTTCTGAAACTTTAGTAGTGGAATGGGCCTATAAAGAGTTATAGACTGAGCACAACTTTGATGCTATTGATGTTGAAATTGAGTTCAATAAACTAAAACACACTACTCTAGGAACTTCCTGTAATCTGTCACTGCATAAGAATGTAGCCAAGCTGATTCCGTTGCTATCATTGGGAATTGTTTCTGGACTCTAGAGGCAGGAAATGCTAGTCCAATGCTAACAAGAAATGCACCAAAACGAGAAGTTTCAAGGACACAGCCAATCCTCACAAGCATCAGTATCACTATCAGCATCAGCTACTATAATACTCAAATCAGTATGGGTTCTGCAACTAGAACCAACATCAGAGATACTACCCAGCTCTGCTTCCTCTACCCACTCAAATGCCATTTCAGCTAACTTTACCTCCTCTCCCTCAAAACCATGGCTTCAGGACAAAAACCCATCTTCACAAACCTTCATGCAAGTTGAATAACCCTCCTCTTGCCGCCTCCTCAGATACCCAGGTCCAAAATGTCGCAATTTCACCGGGTAAATATCAAAACCCTTTTCTTTTATTTGTTATGTTCCCTCCCCCACCCCCCACCCCCCTTTATTTGCGGGCTTCTTCTTTGAAAACACAAGTCTGGTTAGGGGTTAAAGATTCTTTTGAGGAATCTTTAATGACACCACCCAATTCTCCAAAAGAAAATCACAGCAGTGAAAAATAGAGAGAAATTAAAATCTGTTGGAATCGGGATGAGAAGGGAAATCCTACATCCTACCTTCGTACGATGACGACTTCAATGGCCACCCACTCCCTCGACTTACGAACAAAGCACCCATGAAATCTGGAACTGTGCGAAGGGGAAACTACATGAAATAAGGAATGAAATTGCAAGAGAGAGAGAGAGAAAAATAGGAAAAACTGCTTACCAGCGTGTAGAGTGGAATACCATACAGTAATCTGGAAGCTTTCCAAATTCGGAGCACCCATAGATCACAGGGCGGTAGAGTTAGATGTGTTGAAGATTCGATGATTTTAGTCTTTGTTCAGAGCGAAATGGCAGCGTATAAGAGGCGCTAATTGCATAACAGAGGGAAATTTGAATTTTCTGAAATTTTGAGGCAGTGTATGAGGCGCCAACTTTAACTTTTCACTAGTTTTTGTTTTGATAACAATATTTTAAAGGAAATTACAGAATATTTGTGCATGTACACCTTATCGTAAAATTACCTTTTCTCCACCTTAATGTAAAATTACCTTTTCTCCACCTCTATTTTCTAATTTCTTGACTAATTTTAACTCTTTCAATATTCCAATCCTATCTATAATTGAAACGTTAATATAATATTTTTTCATATTATATATAATTATATTATATAATATATATAATAATAATATATTATTATATATTATATATAAGATAATGTTATTATAATGTTATGTTAATATTAAAAATATATATAATAATGTTATTATAATCTTAAACATGAATATTTAATTGATCATATGCTTTAAATATACACATTAGCTACATTTTATCGCTTAATAAATTCTCAAAATATTCATTTTGATAATTATATTAGTAAATTAGTAATACTAATTTATATTAGTATATAATGTATATTAATTATAATTTATACTTTATGGTCTTATAATAACACTTTAATACTATTAGTAATATACTTTAAGTCTATATAGAAATTATTATAGAAATCACTATAGTATTAGTTATACTACACTATATAGAGGAAAACTTCCCACCGGTCTATCTATTTCTCTCCAAATAACAGCCTTCCAACGAGAAAATGCCATGTATACGTCTCATTTTATCTCCACTATAACTGCACCACAGACTATTATTGCACTACAAACATGCTTGACAAAAAAAAAGAAGAAAAAGAAAGCGCCCCACCAAGAAAGTATGATCCTTACCTTTTGTGTCCACTGAACTCGATGTAGTCCCTCCGTGCTTGGGTCTGGTCCTAAATGATGTATTTATGAACCAAATTGTGCAATTCATGAGACTAAGGACATGAAGGAACCAGAATCGGGTTTGAATATGAGCGTTTGCAATTTTTCTTTTTCTTGTTTGTTTTGAGGAATTAGTAGAATCGGTCAAGTGGGGGGCTGCGAAAGGTATTGATTGAATGGAACGTGTAAAAAGTGGGAGCATTGAGGAGTTTTCTTCTTTACCTTCCCATGGGGAGTTTGGGTGCAGATGAGAGCTTGAGGAGAGAGCAATTGAGAGTTTCAAATTCAGCTCAGAGAGGCGTTGGAACTAGGTGTGCGGTGGCTGAACTAGTCTGGCACCGGTGATGGAATTGGTTTGACAAATAGCAGAGGAATTTTAGACGATGGAACAAAGAGACAAAGATGATAGGTGAAATCTTGAAATTATCAAGTGTGATAATCTTATATTCATTTGTGTAGAATTGCTAAGGTGGTGACCTGTGATCAGAGGCTATTAAACGTCTTATATCAGCCCGACTGTTCTGAAGAGGAACTATACTATATATATCACAATTGCTGCGACTAACAACCAACCAAATAGGTAGGTATTTCAAGCGATACACCAAATTGACGGAAAATCATAGGATGTTTTGTAATGGGTGCTATTTGAGACCAAAATTTGGTGTATGGCAAAAACAAAATGTAACAAGTACTCTTATATATATGTTGTAGTGGGCGGCTTGGGTTGATATGACTAAATAAAGTATTCACAATCTAGATTTACGTTTTATACTCAAACACTTGGATATCCAGGTTTTAAGTCAAAATTAAAAAAAAAAATCCGAATATCCAGTTACAATCTGGAGATCTTGATTGAATCAGATTATCCACCTGGATTGAAATCCGGATATCCTACCAAACTCTCTTATTCTTCTTTTTTTAAATAGCAGTAATTTTTAAATCCAATGTTTTCTCCAGTAACATTAAGATCATAGTTGTCGTATACTGAACTATTGGCTGTATCATGAATAGTTTTATACTCCAAGCTTATTATTGTAAAATATTAATATTTTCTTCTTGTTCTTAATTTTTTCAAAATTAAAAATAAAAAAATAATTGAAGGCCTTTTATTAAAAAAAATTATGAAGTCGTTTAAAATTTATCATGGCCGAACAACTCTTCCAATTGGATTACAACTCTAGAACCCTTGCCATTAAACATTTTCAGCCAAATTATCCTTCAAATATATATCCAAATGGGCCCACAGATCGTGCACATGTTCCCATTAAACATCTTCCCTATTAATATATTTAGGGCTGCCGAATGTTTTCACAACACATAGATTGTGCATCACGTTCCCAAACAGCAACGCCTCCACACATCGCTTGATCATAACGTCGGCTAATCCCATCTCCTCTTTCACATAGCAATGTCCCCACACTACAGTTAAAAAACACTAGCCTTCCTCCCTTAAACTCGCTGCAATTCACTTGAACACCGGCTGACCACATCGTGCTCTATTTTTCACCCTCGAAACAGAGCACTTCAACAAATTAATTTAACTTTTAAAGACAAAAATTTTTAGGAACAAATTTATTTTCGCCTTTAAAAAATCTTTTGAGATAAAATTTAAATTTCATTTCAAAATACATTATGGCTGAAAATTTTATTCGAACAACCATTTTATTATCTTAACGTTAATTTTTAAAGACGAAATATCCTTCCCTAATAAAATTTGCTGCGAAAAAGAAAAATGGGAATCATTCCCTCCAAAAATAACACCGGAGATATCAATTCTTATCCCATCCTTCTCCTTCTCTTTAATCTCCCACTCTCCAATCCCCATTCCCCCCTTCTCTCTCTCTCTCTCTCTCTCTCTCTCTCTCTCTCTCTCTCTATTGTCGATGCTCTAGGCGTGGCCACCGTCGTGAACATTCAACCAACGACTACGGTAAGCTTTCATTCTTTTCTCTCATCCTTCCATTCCGTTTTTCACTTTCTCTCTATTTGTCTCATCAAACTCTGTTATCGCTACTGATTTCGTGCACCACCATTGTCCTCCCTGTTCACCAAGTCACCTGTGGTAAGCTATCTTCTTTCTCTAATTTTATTCAGTTTGTCCCTCAAAATAGCAGTCATTGCTTTGCTTTTGTGAAGTATTTTGCATTATTGAGTTACAAAATTTTGGAGTTTAGGGGTGGAAATGAGAGGATTAGCTAAGTGATTGAGGTACACGAAAGCTAAAATAGGAAAAGCTTAAATCTTGTGAGTTTATGTATCTCTTTCACATCATGAGTGGTTCCGTTCAACACCACCGTAACCTCCGTAAGAGTTAGATTTGGGGATTATTTTTCAGTTAGGTTTGATTGTCTCTCATTTAAAATATTGAAGTGCTATTATCACTTATGTCAATTTTAGTATGTTCGGTAGACTTTTTCTGTTTGGTTTCCATGAAAACAGAGGAGTTCAAATATATGAGCTTTAAATTCAAATGGAAATAAGAGTTTGGATGCAGTTTAGTATGTTCGGGTTTTTATGTTGTTTTCTTTTCTCTGAATTGATAAAATCAGGTGACCATTCAAATAGATGTATCAGTCATTTATGCCCAGTTAAGGTCTTTTATTTTGATCATACAAACTATAGAAGAGTTTATAAATATGGAGTTTCTTGAGTTCGTAGTCTTTTTCCATAAATTGTTAGCCAATTGTTGTACTTCTCTCTAACTATTGAAAACTTAAATTGTTTTGCCAGCTTTATGGGTTTGCATATGCTGGCCTTTAGGTGTTATTGGAACAGTTAACTTCCTCTCTGTGGAAGAACCTTTCTTTATGATCTAGTATGGAACCTTTCTTTATGATCTAGTATGGTTTGGTAGTAGAAGGTATGTGCATTGATGAAGTCATTTCCACTACGGCTTTTACATACAATGGATTAAATATTTGTCAGTTCATGAAGTATAATATTGCAAGATGTGGAAATGATGTTCTTGCTTCTGTTATCATGGACTGCATAAAAGAAGAAAAATGAAAAAGATACATATTTATGCTTCCAAAGCATAATTGTGATTGAATATAAATATGTTTTCTATGTGTATGTGGCTTGGTCAATTTTTGAGGCGGGGTTGGGATCATGCCAATGCTCAAACTGTCTAATAAGAGAATCCACTCAATGACTGGGGAATAAGCTTGTATGCAAGGATGCCTTACTCAAAATGAAGGATACAGAACTGAAGGTTAGCTCTTAACCTTGTATTCTATAGTACTAGTCGTAAACCTGTGTGATGCAGGCTGGAATAAGTAAATTGCTAGCACTATTTAGTCAAGCACATGAGGTGGAGACTGAAGGCTGTTTTTTACAATTATCTGAAGAGGAGATGAAAGGTTTCTCTCAATAAGAGTGGAGGAATGATTGACAAGCAAGTGCTGCATATGTTCATTTGAGCCTCACAGACTTTTCCAAGCATACCCAGATATTAAGTAAATGAAGGTTTTGGAGGAAAAACAAAAACAAAAATTAGAAGCAAACTTCATTCAGAATTTGAAATCGAAAAATCTTCCAAGTTAAAAAAAAAAAAATGCCCGAGCTCCGATTCCAATTCTTCGCTCCGAGACGCTTGCAGGAAGAAAGGTGCTTGGATGTTATGGGAGGCAGAACACCAAAGCATTACGAGGGTAGCACACACTAGCATCTTTAATATTTACCAGGCACATTTATGGCGTCTGCCAGCCTAGGAAATGGTGGAGTAGGCAGTTCCAGGTCTGTTAATGGCTTCAAGGGTTCATCTAGTTCAGTTGACTGGCTGGGGAGAGAGATGCTCGAGATGAGACTGAGGGACAATGTTGACCATGATGAGGACAGAGATAGTGAACCAAATATAATTGATTGTGTAGGTGCTGAAACAGGGCATGTAATACGAACCACCATTGGTGGTCGAAATGGTCAATCTCGGCAGACAGTCAGTTATATTGCAGAACATGTGGTTGGAACTGGTTCTTTCGGTGTCGTTTTCCAAGCAAAATGTAGAGAAACTGGAGAGATTGTTGCTATAAAGAAGGTTCTCCAAGACAAGCTCTATAAAAATAGGGAGTTACAGATAATGCAGATGTTGGATCATCCAAATACTGTTGCCCTTAAGCATTGTTTCTTTTCAACTACAGACAAAGAAGAGCTTTACTTGAATCTTGTACTTGAATTTGTCCCTGAAACTGTTAATCGTATTGCAAGAAACTATAGCAGAATCAACCAACGAATGCCCTTACTATACGTTAAACTTTATACCTACTAGATCTGCAGGGCACTTGCCTATATACACAATTGTATCGGTATATGTCACCGTGACATCACGCCTCAAAACTTACTAGTCAATCCCCATACACATCAACTGAAACTTTGTGATTTTGGGAGTGCAAAAGTGTTGGTGAAAGGAGAACCCAATGTTTCTTACATCTGTTCAAGATATTATCGAGCTCCAGAGCTCATATTTGGTGCCACTGAGTACACAACTGCTATAGATATATGGTCTACAGGCTGTGTGATGGCTGAATTACTTCTCGGACAGCCTTTGTTTCCTAGTGAAAGTGGTGTTGACCAACTGGTTGAGATCATTAAGGTTTTGGGAACTCCTACCAGGGAGGAGATAAAGTGCATGAATCCAAATTATACAAAATTTAAGTTCCCCCAGATAAAGCCTCATCCCTGGCACAAGGTCTTCCAAAAACGTTTATCCCCAGAAGCGGTGGACCTTGTTTGTAGATTTTTTCAGTACTCTCCCAATTTGCGATGCACCGCTTTGGAAGCCTGCATTCACCCTTTCTTCGATAAGCTGAGGGACCCAAACACACGCTTTCCTAATGGCCGTCCTCTTCCTCCTCTATTTAATTTTAAATCCCAGGAGCTCTCAGGCATACCACCTGATATCATCAATAAACTAATTCCAGAACACTCTCGGAAGCAGAATTTGTTTATGGCTTTGTACACGTAGCTACTGTTACCTGTCTTTCTCACTTCCGCTTGCCATTTTCACTTTACATACAGTCTTTTATTGGCATATGCCAAATCCCTCGCCCTTCTTATTTATGTGCCCTGTGAGAAAGTTGCAAAGGAGTTCCTAGGACAATATAGAAAACCTGAGGCTCTGAGTTTGGTTGCTGATGGAGGTGCTATTGAGTTTTTATTCCAAGACTGATATAATTTCATGTATATTTACTGTGACCCGTCTTGCAGGGGAATTTAGTGAAATGAAAGTGTCAGCATATGTGTATGTATACCCGGTGCTACAATGTTAAAAAATAAAAAAAAAATAAAAAAAAAAGTAAATGAAGGTTTAGCATGAATTCAATGTAGGGGTTCCTACTTAATGTCACTCATTTCTGCACTGCAGTTGATGTATTATTTACTTCTCTGTATTATTGTGCTTAGTTTAAAGGTGAAATTCAACCAATTAGTTCTAACTGGAGTTTTTCCTTGTTTATTGGCTTCTTTTGTTGTCTCTTGAGAGGTCCATTTCAGAAGTAACATTGGAGCAAATGTCCAGTTTGTTTGGTTCCTTTTCAATCCTTCCTTCAAAGGGGGAAACTACAGGTATGAAAAAGAAGTTTGAACATATGATACGAAGTTTAATTAAAATTAAAATATCCCACTATGGATATATATTTCAGTCAGACACATGCATATATCAATACCAAGACTTTCCTATAAATCAATCTGACCCTAATTAAAACTAACTAAACAACCTATTGAGAAGCAACATCTATATATGGATATTTTCGGTATTGTGTGGAGCTTAGTGTCAGTACATATGCATAGTGGATTATTAAACTAAGTTCCATTATATATATGATCATGCCTTTTAACTGATTATAGATCCTGCCCTTCCCTTGGCATGTTGATTTTGTCGAAAACCTAACCCCATCTATCTTCTGCTCATATATATCCATGATCTATAAGATGTCTGCAGCTTAGTTCATTTTTCTTTTCTGTTTTTTGAAAAACTATGGTACCTTGCACATATTCATGATGGTTGGCTTCAAATCTATACAAGAAGTCTGCTACATGAGATGACTCATCTAGTTAATGAAATATGTCATCTAAATTAAAAAGTGTAAACTATTAGTTGTTCAATGAGTAGGTGACTCACTCAAAAATGAGTAGCACTAATGCTATCCCAAGTGCAGGAGGATGTCGTGTAATAATTAGGAATAAATTCCTAGATCGTCTCCTCAGGGAAAGTTACTTAAAATTAAACTCGTTGAAAAATGTGAAAAACTCCACAAAGAGAAAACAAGAGGATGATATGTGCAATGGATGGAAGAGGTTACTAGTCATGGACTAGATTCATGTTTTTAGATTTTGATTGTCGGATTGGAATGTAAAGGACTAATAGATTAAACTCAGAAATTAATAAAACTAAATTAAGAATTAAACTAAATTAGAAAGTAATTGACAAAACATGCACTGAAAATTGAAAAGCCTCAAAATCAATATTCTAGGGTTCATCACAAATTCTCAAATTAAACCATAGCAATTGTAATCACTATTAAAATGAAAGCTTAATGAAACAATAAAAATAAATAACATGAAATAGGTAAACAACAAATAAATTACCCAACTAAAACAAAAACAAAAGTTCTCTCCTTCACTTTCTGAAAAATATAATTCAAACCAACTAAATCTCCTCTAAAAAAAATAAATCTAAACCGACTCACTTCACTTTACGAATGAAAAGCTCAATTCCCTCTACTCCCATGTATCATGTTTCAGAAAAATCAAAAACAAAAGCTCTCAACCGAACCCTTCTTGCAATAAATTAAACTAGCACACTTAATTAAAAACTTCTAAAACAATTCTTTTGTTGCATGAAACCAACTAGCACACTTGAAAGAAATTAAGGTATTGCACTTAATGAAATAAAATTCTAGAACAATTCTTAATACACTTAATAAAAATTCTAAAACAACAAAGCATTGAAGCCAAAAGGAAAAACTACCGAACAAACAAAATGTTTAAGTCAAAACAAAAACTGCCGAACACCACCCCCTATTTTCAGCCCCCTTCCTCCTCTTAAATAAACTGCCCAGCCGTATAAAAACAAGTTGAAAAATAAAGAGCCGAAGTCCAGCCCGTTTGTCTATGTGTGATCCCATGTGATCTCCTGCTGCCCCAGATGCTAAAGGCTGCTGCATGTCCGAGTGTCCAACGTGATCTTCTGCTGCCTCCCATTCTTCTCCTGCAACATGCTGCTTTCCAACGAAATGATGCATGAGCTGCTGCTGCATGTGCATGGTTCTGTTCTGTCAAAGTTGAAGGCCAGCTGCTTTATTCTTCTGCTGATCTGCTGCACGTTCGTGTGAGTTTCTTTCTGCATGTGTGTTGCATGTGTGAGTTGGTTGCTGTGTGCTGTCCGAATGAGTTTGTTGCTGCATGTGTAAGTTGCTGTCACGTTTATTGCATGTGTGAGTGTTCTACAACGTGCAGGTTGTGTGCTGTCTGAATGAGTGCTATCCGAGTGAGTGTTCTCCTGCTGTTGAGTTTCTTTGCTGCAGGTTTATTGCATGTGTGAGCTGTTGTGGTCCATGTGATGCTATTGATCTCTTGCTGCACGTCCAGCTACTCGGAAAAGAAGGAATAAATTTGCTACTGCTGCACGTTCAGCTCCAGCTCAATCCATGTGCTGTTGTAGAACCAACAAAAGGAATAAAGCCTGCTGTTCTTCTGCTAAATCCCGTAGCATTTCAGTTTGAGTTTCTATAGTCGTGTGTCTTGTGAGCTGTCCGGCTGTGTTTGTTGATTTGTTTCCCTTCCATCCGTGAGTTCCAGCATCCTACCATGTTCAGGCCATGTTCAGCAAAGTAAAGAGAGAATCAAGTTGTCACCCAGCCATGTGCTTGGTTCTATTGCTCCCAAGTTTTCTGCATGTGTGAGCTGTTGGTCCCATGTTTTCTGCATGTCTGAGTGGCTGGCTGTGAGTTGCTGTTTTGATGCATGTGTGAGTGAGTGGAGGTAAGCTAAAAGGGACCATGTGAGTTGGGCGTGTTTGAATGGTGGGAAAGCTCAAGACAAAGTATGAACAAAGCATGAACATAATGAACCATGGTATGCACGAAAAATGGAGATGGAGATTAAAAAAAAAAGAAAACACTCAACAACAAAATAACACAAATGAAAGATTAGCTTGAGCAACTTCCATTCACGGATGGCAAGAAGTGCTTCTATCTTTTGAAGATGGAAAGATAGCTCAAGAAACCTTATGAACATGAAGAACAAGGAGAACAATGGTACAAACACAAATGATAATGGAAAGCAAGAAAAATTATGGACTAGAATGCACAGTAATCAATAGTTGGTAGAATTCAAGCAGAAATTCATGCTTTTAATCAATTAAAATCACAACTTTGATTTATTCATTTTAACCATTTTTCCATTTAAAACCAATAATAATGTCATGATGAATTTAAAATACATTGGTTTTAAATAGCTAAAATATGCAATATTTTAGCTCAATCAGTAGGACCTGAAAATGGTGTGTGTGTGTGAGAGAGAGATTACCATGATGTTCTGCCAACAGTTGTCAGGATTGAGCTTCGGTCATGTTCCTGCCGTCCATCTCATTTAAGGTCAATTTTTGTACTGCAATTTGCTTATTGGTCACTTTATCAATTATATACATGTATATATATTTTTAGCAGAGATATTTTGAATTCTTTGTAGATTGGAGATTTGAGAATTCCATGGCTGCAGTAAATCCAAATGAAGAGGACCCAGAACTTGAAGATTCCAGCTCTCCACCTGATGAAACCAAAGTCTACTGCCAAACCCGAGAGGAGCATGATCAAAACAATGTCTCCAAAATCAAAATGATTCATATATTGTAATTTTTTATTTTATAAAGCAATGTATAAATACAAAATAATGTAGTGAATTATATTGTGTGTTGAATATTGTATATATTTTCTTTTGCATGCATTTAGTTAAAATGGTAATTAGTTTTTAACTTTAGTTACTTTTTACATAAAGTTTTCTGTTTTGATATATTTTTATTATTATGCAAAACTTTAATAATATATAGGCTTTTCTATTTATTAAAAAAAGAAAAAGAAAAAAGAGAAAACCCGGGTTGAGTGCGAAACCCGGATTCCCGATTTTAAAGAACTCGGATTCATCCAAGTTTCAACTCGGGTCAGAACCCAGATTAGCCAGGCTGGACCCGGTCTAGGTTTGAAATTCAGTTTTCGGGTTGGGCATATCCGGGTACCCGGTCCGAAACTCGGATGAATAGTTTTACTATTCTATAGTTCTATTTAACCTCCCTCCCTCCCTCCCTTCAGAATTGGAATGCAATATATGGTATTTACCGGTAGGGCATTTCAGATATTGAACTAATTAAGATTTTGTGGATATTTTCATATCATTTAAATAAATTTTTATTATTATTTATTTTTCTACCAATAAATTTATAATAGCTTTCATTACTGACGTTATATATTCTTATCGGCGTAACAATATAGACGCCGGTGCATTTATCAATTACCGGTGTTTCATTGATCAATTTTTGGCATTTTGTAAACGCTGCCAATGCTATATAATTATTACCAGCGTAACACTATAAATGCTGGAAAACTACTTATGTACCAACGTAAAATTAATCAATAGCTGGCATTTGTTCAAACGTATAAATGTCGAAAAATTCAACATTTTACCAACGCAAACTTTATTAATTGTCAGTGTTTTATGAAACACCGCTGACGCTATATATTATCATCGCCGTAATATTATAAACGTCGGCAAACACGGTTAATATAACGGCGTATAATCAATAAATTAGTGGCGTTTATTTAAACACCACAAACAATCTATATTATTACCGGCGTAACAATATAAATGCCAGGAAACTATTACTTTCCCGGCGCATAATTACTATATTGGCGGCGTTGTTATAAACGCCGCCAAAGCTATATATTAGTACCAGCGTAACAATTTAAATGCCAGGAATCTTAATAATTTACCAGTGGAAACATTAAGCGTCAGTAATTTTATATATCTACCGGCGCATAAACAAACGCCGCGCATATAAACGCCGCCAATTTTACTTTTTTTTGTAGTGTGATAGAATAATTGGAAAGACAAAGTAGATTTCTCCTGTTCCTATTCATCTCAGTATCTATTCTCCAAATGGTGTGTTACTAAATTTAGTTTTGTTGTCAACTTTTTTGCCTTCTTGTTATTTGGGTTAATTTGTTATGACGTCTATGGAGTGCTACATTCAAACTCTATGTATTTTGTATGTGCATTGTGGGAAGTTATGTTATTATGTTGTAATAATGACCAACCAAACAACTGGAACATATTATATTAGATCTAGCTGCAACTATTCTCCTTATAGAGGACATCATATCCCTAAATTATACTTGTATATGCCCTAACTGCACAAAACCTTCATGAAAATGCCAACCAAAGGATCATAACTAATATAACAATTTAAATGCTTTCTAAGAACATGAAAATTGGAAGAGTAAAAGCTTCCAGACTCGGTAATTACGATGTTCACTCGAGATCTAGAGAGAGAGAGAGAGAAAAAACGATATTTATAGGTGATCTTTTTTCTCTTTAGGGGCCTTGGCAATATATAAATATATGTATATGGTATTTTGCTGGTAAAAATGATCGGTGAAATTGGAAAACATGAAGCTCTTCAATTCCTTTATATATCTGTGTGTGTCTCTTTGTGTGTGTGTGTGTGGGGAGAAGGGGGGAGGGAAGATTTCTAATTTAGTTTTTTCCTATATATATATATATATATTATTTTAAAGCAACACATTTATTTTTAATTTATATCTAGAAACAAATTAAAAAGAACTATCTCGAGATAATGCATCTTTCATTAGATTAATTAATTAGTCAATAGCAATGAGTCATATAAAATTTATTGATAAGTAATTAATACCAACCAGTTCATGATAAAAGCAGAGAGCTTGGAGCTAGACGAAAGAGAAGGACTGAGAAAGTGGTGAAATTAATATTTTCTACCTGCAAGGAAAAATAGGGAAAAAATAAACAGAAAGACAAAGGATATCATTCTCATTTAAACTCGTTTGTTGGAACACTTATAGGCACACTTATATATATATATATATATATATATATATCTTATATTAATAAGTGCCAATAACTTAACTACAGCGTTTTCGTCTAATATTTTCATTTCCAATTTTACCCTTACTTTTATTTCAAAATTTCGATCGGTTTGCTTATATTTTTCTTTTGCCGACAAATGTTTTGGTCTTTTTATTTCCACCTCCGTGTTCCAATGTCTTCGTAACATCTATGAACTTATCGCTTCTTCTTTGTTCTTGTTGCCTATCCGACATTCACACCCATTTCTCACAAACCTCTCTCTCTCTCTCTCTCTCTCTCTCTCTCTCTCTCTCTCTCTCTCTCTCTCTCTCTCTCTCTCTCTCTCTCTCTCTCTCTCTCTCTCTCTCTCTCTCCACTTATTCCTCTTCACCGCCACACCCTCGCCTCTAGCAAAGCAAAATAGAGACACCACCGCCTCCGTCAGTGAAGCACGGTCTCTCGCGTCGAATCTCTGACCCGTGGTTTGATCATCCATCCTCCTTTCCAACCTCAACCCCGCATGCCTCCGCTCTTAGCCCGACGAAGACGAAGATGGAGACAAAGGCAAAGAAATACCATCCTCCATCTGAATGAGAAATAGAGGTCGGTGAAGAAGAATACCAATGGATCTTCCCAAAGCTAAGTTTTCTTTCAAAAAAATTTTTTCAAACAACGAATGTTTGAATGATTACTTTACTGAACCATCAAAATCGGAAGATTTTGTTCAATGTTTTTGGGTTTTTTTTTTTTTTGGTGTGATGGACATCCGTATGATTTCAATTCCTTCTGTGGGGGTTATTTTCTGTGAGAAAATGATCTATCGGATCATACGCATATAAGCATATGTGGCTTTTATTCTGTTGAGTTTTTATTCAGTATGGTTCTTATTCACTGTTTGGTAATTTGTTTTCCTCGTATATGCATATGATGTATATGATTGAGTCGTTTGCTTTGTGTTCGTTGTGTGGTGGTTGGCCTTGCATGGAAGCTCTGGTTCGGTAGCAGAGGAGCTCGTGTCATGCCGTGTTTAATCTAGGGCTCCAAACATTGGGTTTGAGTTTCATTTTTTGAAAGTTTTTATTTTTTTTTGTTGAACTTCAATTTCGAATTCAATCCTCTTTGTGTTTGGTTGTTTTTTACTCATGCATATGTGTATCACGAATTGTTTACTCATGCATATGCGTATCATGAACTTCATTTTGAACTGAGAGGACAAGAAGCAGAAATCATACCTACGAAATGCCCAAATTATCTCTCTCTCTGCACTTTTTTAATTTATGTATTATTTTCTTTATGGATTTGATGATATGTTCTGTGATTTTTGTTTGCAGGGGAAGGAGAATATTACTCCGATTGGCTCAAAGATCACAGTAATTTCAACTTTGTGCCTTGTTTTTTATGTATTTGTTTATCATATCCAGTGTTTCATTTGTTTGCTTAGAAAAGCCTAATGAGTTTTTTATTACTCTGCTTGATTGAAGTGTTTGGTAGAGTTAAAAATTTTCTGAAATGTTTAATTTTAAATTAATCTCACTGCCTTGTATCAGGATCACATGTGACAAGCTGGGGATGTTTGTTTCTCCCAAGTCTTCCGTGAGAATGGTAGGTTTTTAGTTTGAGGATTGGGTTTAACAGTTTGTTGTGATTGTATCCGAACAGCTTGTGGTTTAGCCTTTTATCCGTGGTGGGAAGTAATATAGTTTGGGTGAGAGTTATTATGTGCTCTTGTTTTTACTATGGTGGGAAGATTAGCCGCTAAACGATAAAAAAAAGAATCCATTCGTGTCACTAATTTGGTTGCTTATGGAAAATCATTGTTGCTAATTTGGTTTCTTATGGAATTGTGTTATTTTTCTTCGTCTCAAAGTTTGCTAATTTGGGTCTGTTAATTATACCCCAAGGTTTTTAGTTTCTTACATTTGCTAGAATTATTGAGTGTGAAGTTTGGTGATAGTGGATATTAGCTCAACAAGATGAGTCGTATGTTTTTTTAACCCATATGTTACTCTGTTTCTTAAGAGCAATGGGACACAGAATTACTTCACATATCTTGCTTTTTTATTTTGGGTTAAATTCATGCTTAATTTAAATCCTATTAATGATAGAATTCATGAAGTCCATTTCTTTAGTGTCTTGGAAATGAGGAATCATAATTCTTGGAGATTTCAAATCATTTGACTTTCTTTTTTCATCTTGGACCTTTCATCCTTTTTTTTTTTTGCAATATATGATGGGATATTTGAATGAAAATAGACAGAAATGTATCATTTTTCGCATTTGAAATAGTGGGTTTGGACTTTTGGACGCACGATCACATCACATGGCCTCCTTTTGTCGTTATTGAATTCAACAAAGTAAAGGCAAAAATCTAGATTTATTGAATTCAACAAAGTAAAGGCAAAAATCTAGATTTTTTTTGTTTGTATTTATTTTAGACATGAGTGCAAGAGTTGGTGATGACTTTCAAAGAAAAATACAAATGTTTTAGCAAATGAGAGATCACATATATGTTAAATATTTTCGGATGTTACCATATATAGATTAAAATATTTTTTTTCTTATAGTATCAGATGAGAGAATTAAAAAAATAAAAAATAAAATTGCATGTGCTCCCGCATATATATATAATTTTAAATATAAATCCATCATTCAATATACTACATATCATCTATTTTTTTAATTTTTTAATTTTTTATTAAATTTTTAGTATATGAATAATAAATAAAAAAATTAAATTAATTTTAAAAAATAAATCTAAAAAAATTTTAAAAAGCATTTAAAAAATAAAAATATAAAATATGTGGTGTACGAGACTCATTGTATGATCACCGATATAAAAAAATGTTGAAATCAAATCTTGAAGGGATCAAGAGTGGATGCAGACGTTAAGACAAAGGAGGGATACAAAAATAGTTGGGGGACCTACATCTTGAAACGTGATAAAGTACTTTGAAATTAAGCCAACAATGATTCAGACAAATATCAATTATCAAAATAGACAAAATAAGGAAGGCAAGGGATAAGGTTTTAAATACGATCATTTTCAAATGTCCAATATGAGCAAGACTACTTGATTCTTTTCTGAGATGATAAGTGGTAGTCTTTTAGGATATGAACAATTTCAAATTTCCATCACTTGGAAATTTTTCACATTTTATATGATTTGCTTTGCTTTCAAGAATCATATCGCACTTTAAAAAAATATCAAACACAAGAAAAAATGCATGCGCGCCAATAATAGACCATGCACGAGCCAGCCTACCAGAGCATTGATACGAGACATTTTAAATTTGTTTGACAGCTAGCTATAGCTGATATGAATGAAGTAATACTGTTTGTTATGTAGTAATAGTAGTGGAATCAAGGTTAACAACAATCAAGACATCAACTCATTATAGTGATTAGGCAATTTTTTTTAAATTTTTTATTTTTAATCATGTCTACTTTTTCCTTAATTGGTCGTTGTTGTTTTTGATTGATTGAATTAAATAAATTATATATACGTGCATGACATGACAAATGTCACATGATCAGAAATAGTTAAAAATACAATTATTTTCTGGCATGTGGTCAACATGATTAATTCCTTCTAAATTGATATTATTCATCATGTATCCTATAGCCAAAAGATTTTGGGGAAGTATACTTGTTATAGGCATCTCTCAGATACAGAGCGAGAGAGATCTAGAGAAAGAGATTAATTCTTAGTGGAGAAGTGAAGGGTTGAATTATTGAGCACAAGCACCTTTTTTCTACATCTCACCAACTCTTTCTTTAGAGTCATTTTCAAGACTTGCTTTTTGTAAGATGAAAAATCAAACAAAGTCACGCGTCTTATTTAACTGGAACGAGCCTTTAAAGTTTTTAAGTTTGACTCGTGGTCGAATGTGCTTCCAAGTGTAGAAGTGTCAAGTTGTATCAAGGATAAGTCCAAAATCGTATTCCACAGGGACAATGGGTTATCAAAGCGTATAAGAGATTTGTGAGTAACAAATGAATCGAGTATGAGAGATGAAAATAAAATTCAAATGCAATGCAAAAAGATAATCGAAGTTGAAATTAGAGCTTTTAAAACAAACAAATTAACGAACACTTGAGTTGAGTATGAGACTTTCTTTATTTCGGATTCTAGATAATTTTCTCGATTAACAATCCAATCAAGGCATTGCTAATCGGAAGATACAAATTTAAACTCAAGTTTTTGCAATATTTTCCTAAGGGATTCTCTACTTTACTAGTCAAACACACATTAACAAACAACTGAGAGAGGCCTTGATAATTTTCAAGCTTTTGTTGTGCCTTACGTCAATAACAAAACAAGAGCAAGAGCCGCAATCTATTTTCAATTTAAATCCAACTAGTAACATAGTAAAATCAACAATTAACAACAAATTATTGCATCGATCTAGAATCCAAAACAAATCAAGCTTCATTCCACAACCCAAGCTTCAGAAATTAGTTACGCATGATATTTTTAGCAACAAAAATTAATCTAACAAAGCTAAAAAAATCTGTGAGAAGAAATATAAAAATAACCAAGAAAGAGCACAACGCCAATGTCCAAAATAAAACATGAAACGTGAAAATAAATCCAGTAATGAAAACTAGCCGCCTCTCCTAGCTGCCAAGGTCTAAACTAACAGGAAAGAAAGAAAAATAAAATGTTGCCGAATTCCTCAACGAGGTCTGGCACAAAAAGAAAGAAAAACAGAATACAATAAAAGGAATGAATAAAAACTAAATCAATCCGCCTGCTACTAAACGAAAAGAAGGAAAGAAAAAAGCTAAGAATTCTCCTACTTCCTAGTGTCTAAACGAAAAAGAAAGACTGAATAAAAACTCAAAGACTACTCTGCTGCCGAGCTCCTAAACGAGAAGTAATAAATGCATAAAACAAAAAAACTGCCGAAAGATCAATCTGTATTAGGAAAGAAAAGTCAAAGAAAATAAAATGAAAACTCTGCTACTTAAACGGATGAGAAAGAAAATAAACTCAAGATTGGCTTACTGCTATATACGAAAAACTCAAACGGGAAAACAAGAAAAACTTCAAAAACTCAGTTGCTCAACTGTAGCCGAATGAAAAACCAAAAAAAACAATAACTCCCTCTAGCTTCTAAACGAAAAGAAATAAGTAAAAAACTTCTTCCTTTCTCTGTTGCTGCCACTAAATAAATAACTCATCTCCTCCTACTCTCGGTGCTGCTGCTGCTTCCAAAAGCTGTTTCTTGTCCACATGAAAAAGAAATAAAAAAAAAAACTGCTGTTGTACGTTCAACTTCCATGTGCAGAAACAAGAAAAGTGAAGTGAACAGCCTTGCTGTCATGCATGTGTGAACTGGTCTGCTGTATGGTGTGAGTGGCTGGCTGTGAGGAGCTGTAACGTGCTGGTTTGTTTCATGTTTGCTTACTGATGTGTACATGTGTGCATGCATGTGTGAGTGCTGTCTGAATGATCTTCTTTCTTTTGCTGTGGTAGCTGCTGCACATGTGATTTTTCTGCAAGTGCTGTGTTTGTATGAGTGTTGTCCGCTGCATGTCTGCATGTGCTGGTTTGTTGCATGTTTGCATTTTCTGCATGTGTGCTGTGTGAGTATTAGTGCTGTCCGAATGATGCTCTGCTGCTTTTAGGATGTGTGAGTTTCCAGCGTGTGTGAGTGTCTTTGCTGCATGAAGATCCCATCATTCCATAGCAAAAATCTGAATTTGCCCTTTTCTTCCATGCGTGACTGCTCCTTTCGGCCTTTCTTTGTCACTTGTCAAGAATGCACCTTTTATGATAATATTTCTCTATACTCAACAGGGTGTCAGCAGCTCATATATGTTTTTTTTCTAAAAATAATTGCCCTGCAGCGTATAAACATGATATGAAAAGAGTAAAATTGAAATATTTATTTTGACATGAAACAATTGAATTATAACTCTTTTTAAGCACAAAAAATATTAGAATTTATCAATTGACTCAAGTATCATAATCTACTACATAATTAAGTACTTAAATCATTTTTGGTTAAACAATTTATTCACTTAAGTAACTTAATCATGCAATTTTAGCGCTTCATCAAAGTTGCCACACAAAAAGGTGTTGGTTCATTTTATTTATGAATGCAATTAATCAATTCACCCATATAATTGAATCCACCACTCTAACGACTCTTACTCACTAACCCACTCAAAATCATTATCAATCAATCATTCAATTACAGTATTACATGAATAATAATTAATAATTAATTGAGTTGATCATGATCAGTTTATTTCAACCTCTAACCAGCACGTTTTCTAATTGAATGGGGTCCACTAAATTATTCGAACCCATCTTATAAAAAGTATTAGTTACTATTCACGTGTCGGGAAAGAATCCAAAATTGATTAACGTGTTGAATTGAAGATTGCAAAAAATTAATAGAAACCGTTTAGTTATTTTTCTGTCGACTTCTCTCTCATTTTCTTTCTTTAAATTAGAAGTTTAAGCACAATTTTTATTTTTTATTTTTTATTTTTTGCAATCTTTAATCAATCATAATTAATGTTTTTATATTTTTTTTGTTAAGACTAAATACCAATACTGTAATTCAATGATTGATTAATAATGAATGGGTAGTGTAATGTATTAAATATGATGTTATATCATGTTGATGGTGTTGCGAGTAGAGTAGTTAATCTAGGGATCTAACGGGTTGAAGACATACTTAGTCGAGCATCCAAACAAGTCGTAATTCACCAAAAAGCAAAACCGAAAACCGCTTTAAGAACACCTGGTTTTCATTTGGTGGGAGGAAATCCACTTCTCAGCACAAATACATTGCATGTGGGTTTCCCTTGTGTTTATTATCACGTACACAAACCTCCCACATTCCTCTCACGAAATAAAACTGTTTTCCATTGACCCACCCCGACTCTTATCATTTCACTCCTGACCTTCTCTTTTCTCTCACTTATTTTTTCTACTTATCTCATAGAATTTGCATGTGGGTTTCAGTTTTTGTTGATAAAGCTCTGTACGAAGAGATTTTGGCCATTGTCTTCTTTGGTTTTTTCTTTTTTGCTCTGTTTGGAGGGTTTTCTAATGGAAAACAGTGCGGATTCGACCTCCCGGGATTTTTTCAGCTGTACCCATGTCTAACATCTTCGGTTTCAGTGGTAAACTCTCGATTGCCTTAGAAAAACATAAATGATATACTTTAAGTGTTCTTCTAAATAACATACTTAGTAAAGAATTCATCAAAACTAAGCAGTTAACTCTCTCTCTCTCTCTCTCTCTCTCTCTCTCTCTCTCTCTCTCTCTCTCTCAACAAGAACGGTGGTCCTCTGTTTTAGACCAGACAACTCTGATCCGTAAGATTTTTACAGGTCTTCTGTAGCTGTCAGGCGCCGCAGCTATGATACTACATCGCTCTTCTGTATCTGTCAGGTGCCGCAGCTATGATGCTACATCTCTTGTCTCTTGTAGAGAGAAACTTCACGAAAGATGTTATGAAGCAATAGAGTGATACTTTGTCATAATTTTCTCTATAAAAGAATTATTCAGCTCATCTTTTTTCGCATCTCATCTTCTTCACTTTTCTAAATTTAGTCTGCATTCTTACTCTGTAATCTCTTTCTGCTTTCTCACTTTGCAATGGCTCAGCAATCTTCTCATTACCAATATATGAGATATTCTGCACCCCGTTCACTCGTTGTTTCTACTTCTTCTGTAGGTGCTATAATGCAATCTAATAATGATCTGACTAATAAGTCAGATAATGAAATTATCTACGAGCTTGTGAGTCTCGGTACCCGATACTCATCAACCCTTGTCGCATATTCTCAGCGACTACAATTTAGGACTGGTGGGGTTGACAAACTCCATGAGAATATTTTTATCCTTCAACGGCTTCTTATGGAGTCCAATATGAAGATGGAAGCACTAAAGCGAGAGAATAGAGATTTAAAATCTTTGCTTAACTCTTCTTTTCGAGTGGCTACTCCTTTAGATAGGAAAGGCATGCAGATTTTTGAAGAGTAAGAGCGTTTAAAGATTGAGACAAAGAGCCTCAAATTTCTGTAATTTTGCTTTGTAATAATAAAATAATGCTTCACAAATATTCATATTTGTGTTTCTATCTTTTGTTAGATCTTCTATGTGTTCCATTTTATTTCTCCTTTAATAATACACAATTTCTTACAAAACCGTAATATGAATCTGAAATACTAATTGTATTTAAAAGATAATATTTTAGATCTAATAATTTCATTCATCTCCTCCATGAATGTTCTCTAAATCCCAATTGAAGCTTGTCATTTTACAAATTTTTTAGTTACAATTCACTTGTAAAATCTTTGCTTGTTATTTGGAAAAATTACAGTGGATCAAGATATCAACAATCATGACAGTGTTGCTGCTCTCCTTTAAACATGTTGATTCACATGAATAACCTCAGTTGCTTCAGTATACTGAATGAGATGTACTTATTTCTTTTGTTCTTTATTTTATGACATTTTGAACTTTTGCCATTTATTGTAGTAATAACATAATTGAAGATGAACTGATGACTACTGCATAATATGCATGGAATTCTACCTGCAGTGTACTAAAATGAAGTAATTTGCTATGTTATATGTAATCAACACATTTCCTAATCAATTTGTGCTATTATCTGATTCTACAAATTATTGATATGCTTTAGTGTTCCCAGAAGAGCAAAAGCATATAGTGAAACAGCTTCTGAATTTCACGTCAGTGATGGAGAATCCCTCATTTCCCATTAACTTCTAACCAACACTTACTTATCAAATGACACCTAGACAGAAAAACAAATCCATAACTCATTTTGTTGTTTATATCTGTGTAGTGTAATATTTTGTTGTTTATATGTTTATTATGAAGAGGAAGAAAATTGTTAAAATATAGATGAAATTCTATCTATTTATAGCTAAATTGAAAAATTTTTAAATTGTTACACTTAAGAAAAATATCGACTCGGCACACATACATCACACGTGCTACTTTACTAGTATATATATATATTGTCTCACAATATTTGTAGTTAATTGATGATTGATGATGCATGTGATCCATGCACCCTGCCCCTTACCTAAATTATAAGATATTTCAGTGATTTTTTTATTTTATATCTTAAAGTAAACCTTTGACCACATTTCCAACTACTCAAACAGTAGTTTTCAATCATGAATCCTTATTTCCTTACCCTATATGCATGCTTGGCCTAAAATTAGTGGAATTACTGTACAAAAATCTTGTCCGTCTCTTTTCATGATTCTGTCCTTAAGTACTGTACAAATTTATTGAGTTGATCATCACCATTATTCCTAGCTCAACAAAACTTAATTTCTTCTTCTCTATCTTTCTACGCACGTACATGAGATCATTGTCATTGTTGTAATGGAGCTTTGTTCAAACTCTGCGTCTCCTATTTTCTGTATTTGATTTTACAGCATTAGAATGCAGGCAGGCATGGTATCATAGAGAAAAACATACATGCTAAAGGAGTAACGATACATGTATAACCTTTATTACAATTATTTATACATACAACCATGTTTATATATACATCCATGTTTTAAAAGATATTAGAATTATCTTGCTACCTCTAGCTTTAGCTATTAATTAGAATTCTTCTTTCTATTTCTTAAAGAGATTGATTAATTCAAAGGGTTGAACCCGATGAACATCCTTTCGAGAGGTATTTTAGAAAATTCAAGAGATATTGTTAAGAATAAGGCATACTCAGAAGGTTCAATAGTTGAGGCCTATATCCATGTAGAATGCTTGAATTTTTGTTCTATGTACCTCAATAATGTTGAGACCAGATTCAATTCTCTTGAACTTAACGTTGATTAATGAGAAGATGGGTGTACGAGATGGACTATCTGTTTTTCACAAAATGTGCACCCTATGGGTTTTGCATCACGTCACCGATTAGATGATGTCATTTTATAAAAGCCAGATGGTTTGTAATAATTGCATAGAGATTGAAAAATACTTTAAGTAAGTAACCAAACTACTTACCAATTTAGTTTCTAAAGATACTGATTTACTGGTGTTGTCCTTTTGTCTAGTGAGCATTACATGCAGGTGAGTGAAGAGTATCCCAATAATGCCGATAATATGCATGCTGCAAAATTCCCAAATTGGTTCAAGTCACATGTATGCAAACTCACTCTTAGTATGTTTGTTTTATGCCAAAACTTGTATTGTGTTTAGTTTATGCGGTTCCTTCTTTGAACTTGTGATATATTCAAAGTCTGCATGCTGATAATCCTGGAGAAGTTTCGGAGGATTTATATGCACTAGCATGTGGTCCTGACCCTTAGGGTGCATTCTATTCTGGTTGCATAAGAAATGGTATAAGATTTCATACCACAAATCATGAAGAACATCTTCGCATCCAAAACTTAGGTGTCATGCTCATTAGTGAACAACTAGGATCCAAGAAGCTTGAGTTCTTTGGTAGACGAATAGACATTTTGGAAGTCCGTTACATGGGTTGGCATTGTGTTTACTTATTCAAATGTGAATGGTTTGACATCTCTGATTCCAAACGAGGGATACGTGTGCAATAATATCTTACTAGTGTGAATATGTCTCGTACAGCTTATAAGGACGACCCTTTTGTTTTGGCGTGCCAAGCTTCACAAGTGTTTTACCTAAAAAATTGCAGCAGCCGTGGTGATTGGTATGTAGTGCAAAAGGTCATATATAGAAATGTTTATGACCTTCCACAAGAATCCCTTATTGAAGATGACGCATTTGATTCTAGCGATAATGCATACCATGAGGATAATTATAGCGATGCTTACATGAGTGTCCATGCTGATGACATTCCACTGCAAACAGACATGCACAAGCCTAATATGGAGCCAGAGCAGATTGATGTTGACACGTCAATAATGCAAAGGTCAAATTGGGATCACTTTGAGCAAGGTTTTATCAAGAACGATACTTGTGAAGACAGTTCTAATGACAGTGTTGAATTGGAGGGTAGCATCGAAGAAGATAGTCTCTCGACGGAGGATGAGATGAACAAGCGACTTATTTCTCTTGAATATAAGTATTATTTTCAATTTAGTATCATTTTGTGTAAGTTGCTTGAAATTATTAAGTTTGTTATTTTTTTAAAAAATTTAACAAAGTTTATTGGTATATTAACTGTGTGACTGGAGGAATATGTCGACAATTGAAAGAGACAAAGGTAGAGGTAGAGGCTGAGCATGCAATGTGAGCTATAATAGAGGTAGATCTCAAAGAAATGAAGTTCAAAATAGAGTACCTACTGTTGTGCTTAGAGATGATGCATTTCCAAGCTCAAATGACTCAGCTGGACAACCCAATGTCATACCAAATGATATACCAGCAGTCAATGTGCCACTAAGCACAAACCCGTATGGTATTAATCTAATTTTTATTGGTATTAGTGTTACATATTATTTTACATTATATGCTTAACATGTTGGTTATTTTGATTTTTGAACTTAGTACCAATTTACCGGAAGTGTGGGCGAGGAGAAGCAAAAGGCATAGAATTTGAAAAGGTGCGAAAACATGGAAATATAAACAATCCAATTTCTTTTTTGAAGAAGTGGTAAACATGATAAAGTTATATCTCTTTTATGACTATTTTAATCGTAAAAAAATAAATTATTTGAAAAATAATTGATTTTAAACCTTTTTATAATTCTATAAAAAATAAATAAATGATAGTTGTGCAAATTTAAAATTTACCTGTCTATCAGTTATTTGTTGCTATATCAAAATTGTTTTGAAATGATAATTATTAAAATAATGATAAACCGTAATTTTCTTTTGAATCTTGTATGTATCTCTTCCATATTTTCACTAGGGGTGTTCAACCGGATATTCAAATGTACCTAGTTCGGAATTTGGGTTTTAAATTTGGACTAAGTTTCGATCCAGATATACCCAGGTTATGAGCTGGGGCAAAACCCAGATGAATTTGGATTCCAGGTCTACCCTTTTTTTTAAAAAGCAAAAAGCGTATATATATGTTATTAACTAAGGGTAATGTTGAAAAGTATAATTTAAAAAAAAATCTAAAAGCCAATATTTCAAGAAGGGAAATACTGTTAAAAAATATAATTCTAACACTTTCTTTGCATCATTTTAAAGAAATTGGTTTTCTTTCTTTTATTTTAAAAAGTTATTTTAGAAAGAGTCATTTTTACAAGAGAAAGTTATTAAAAAAAAAATTAGTTTTCTTTATTTTCTTAAAAGTTGTTTTAGAAATAGTCCGTTACAATTTCAGTCCTTACAATCCTTACGTGTCTTTTAAAACTTCTTTTCGTTTCTTTTTGTGAATATACATACAATACATAGTACTTATAGTATCCATTCACATGCATATACGTACATAATTTGAGCACGTGAAAAGGGGTTGTCAAGGAAAGTCGATACATACTTATACTTGAAAATTTAAGTTTCGTTTTCTTTTTCTTTGGTAAAGCGTGTCTCGTGGAGAAAAGTTTCATTTTGCTTTTAGAGAAAAAGTTTTCGTATTTAATAATATATTAGCATGAGCTAATTATTATAAAATAATATACTTATACTATAATATAAATAGAGTAATGATATTTTAGTATATGTAAACATCTTAATATTACTATCTTACATAATTAAGTATATAAATAAGTTAGTCACTAGTATAATAACTTGTAATACTAATGTAAAATAATGTATAATATCATTTAAATTCATTCAATATTCATATTCTTTTATAATTTAATTTTAATATTTTATATCATCTAAATTTATTAATATTTAATATTTTATTCTTATATATGTTTCTATATAGAATTGGATGTACAATCAAATGTCAGAGCTATTTAAGAATATTGAAGCAGAAAGAATCAAGTGACCTTTAAAACGTGTATTAAACATCTAGAGTTGTTTTTACTTTTTTATAGTTATCTAGTATGTACGTCCTATTTTACTATTTTGAATTTGTTTTTTAACCTAACAGTACAAATACAGTTAAAAAAAAACTAAAATATAACTTACATATTTAAAGTGACCTTTAAAATATCATTAGATCAAATTAAGACTTTAATTGGGTCCTAAAATAATATAGACATAATTTTTTAAAAAGTTCAAAAAGTCCAAACCAACTGATCAAAAACTGCCAAACCGACTGAAATCGCTCCGGGCTTTCCAAACCGACGGGTTCCATTTTCGCCTAGATGTAACTGCAAGTGCCCATCATTCATTTGCAAGATTTAATTTGAATTATGAGATAAGATGAGATGAGATAGTTTTATATAAAAATTGAATAAAATATTATTAAAATATTATTTTTAATATTATTATTATTTTAAGATTTAAAAATATTAAATTATTTATTATATTCTATATAAAATTTAAAAAAGTTATAATAATAAAATGATATGAGATAAGATTAAATATCCAAATTATGAGATAAATACCCTAGTTAAATACGTTAAAGTCCAGAGAAGAAATCTCTCGTTCCACAGAGAAAATTGAAAGCACTTCTACGGGATTATTTCAGAGTCACGTACACTCAAGATTAGTACTAATCGAGCTAGCCTGGGCTTGAGTTTTATGCTTCATCTCAAGCACCTTTGCCCACGCAGGTCGAGCAAGAATCTCAGAGCACCATGCTTTCACCCGAGGTCTCGATTCTATAAGCTTCTTCGCCGGCGTTCCCACAAGGCTCTGCAGATTTGGGAGATGAAGTACATCTGCAATGGTGTACTTGTCAGCTGCCAAGTACTTGAATTTTGCTAGCCGGGCCTCATAGACATCAAGAACATTGCTCAGTTTGGCCTCAGCCTCCGCTAATGTTTCTTGGTCCGGAGCCAAGCCTTTCTTTGGCTTGATCACCATCTCAAAGATCAGTTCCGATGCCGGAGGCTCAAACCAGTGATCCTCGACGTCAATCCAATTAGCTATTACGGCCTGCTTCTTGGGATCCCAGAAAATTAGCTCTTCTCCTTTCATGGCGTATTCATGTCCCATGCCTCTTATTATTGCTCTTGATTCTGCACTCAATATTCGGTTTCGTTTCGGTAATTAATCAGATAGAGATGTATAGTAAAAGTGCTCAGATTTCATCAGGATAGCATATATTTCTTGCTTACCGAATTGTTTGATGCCATCGTCCTCATATACTGGAACTTGACCAAATGGCTGCACATACAAACAAAACAAGAATGTAAATTATGCCATGACAGATTCTTCTACTCTTTGCAGATTCCAGTTAACTGTTAATCAATTAATGGGGACAGAAAATTGAAAAAAGGAAAAACCTATGGAGAAGGTGGCAATAATTCACAGAAAGAAAAGGTTTATTCTCATGCTCTCCAGCATCAAGATCAACAGGAACAAACTCAAAATCAAGATGGTGCTCAAAGAGGCATGCCATAACCTTCAATGTGTTCGGTGAGTTGAGGCTGCCGTACACTTTCCGGTCTGTCATTTTTAAATGTTGACTCACCTTCCAGAACTACCAACCGATATTCTACTGATCGACGAAGGAACGAATTAGATGAGGCTGGTTAAGGGACACATTTAAATAAGAAGTTGGTAACAAGCCATTCCCTATCCTGAGTCAGAAGAATGGGCCCAACCTGATCAATGAGGGATCATGGGCCCGTCGAGCAAACTGTGGGCTGAGCCTCTATTTTTGCAATTGTCAAGTGTCATCGACTGATTTCATTGAGAGCAGTGTTACTGTTTAACTTGTTATTTTCGATGTAATATAGATATCACAATGATCTCAAAGATAGAAAAACTGTATAATTCTCAACACTACTTACGTAGAAAACCATGGCTGATAGGTTAAAAGGAGTCATGTTTTGAGCAAAATTAATTCTACACTCCAATCAGTGTTTTGTTTTAGGAAGAACCATTTAAAAAAAGTTATTTTATTTTCAATCCAATCGTGCCTAAAAAAAACCATCAACATCACTTAAATAGTAAAATTTGATTTGTAAGATTCTAATTTTAATATTTATCTTTTAAATCAAATTATATCATGTAAATATTTTATTAGGTTTGTTCTATATGCCGACTTAAGAATATAATTTTTATAAAAAACAAACTAAATTATGACCTATGAGATCCTCCATATTTTGTGGAAAAAGAAGGATAGAAATGAGACTTTTGCCATAAAAGCATATGTGGAACGAGATTTCAATAAAGATAATTGCAACATTTATGGAATTTCTTACAAAAGGTATGCTAATGCTGAAAAATTGCATAACAGACTAGAATGGGAGAAATAGCTATTCTTGATTCGCTATGACAATTCAGGCCTTGATTGGTGTGTTTTGGAGCCCTCGACAGTGATCCAGTGTGGTTGTGCGGCATCTATACATACATTCATGGTAGTGAATAAAAAGTAAATGCATGAAAAATAAAAATAAAAATTGAGACACACAGATTTACATTGTTCGGCAATAAGGTGAGAGCATGGAGTTTGGCTTTTCACAGGAGATGTACTCGAACGTGTCAATTGTAAGTGTAGAGCTCGATTTCTAAGGGAGATGGGCTTGGTGGAGTTGGCGAATAGCTAGTAGTGGAGGGTGACTGAGTTGTTCATCATGACTGTGTAAAGAGTTGTCACTAGGAAACATGAGGTTGGAGAACTTCTAGCAAGGCAAGGCTTGGCCATGGAGGGAGATGCTCGCCATTGGCCACCAAGAAACATTTATGGCCGGGCAAGGAGGTACCCGCCACAATGCCTAAGGAGCTATGGCATGTGATGGGTGCTTATCACTGGGTGGCCGAGGTGCATGTAGAGATGAGGAGGTGGTCACCCGCCAGTGAGTGGTTGAGCAAGATCTCAATTTTGAGCTCAAATCAACCTTAATCAGCATGGTGCAACAAGTCCAGTTCAGCAGATCGCCACTTGATGATCTCAATATTCATTTGGTGATATTTTTAGAGATTTGTGACACTGTAAAGATCAATGGTATTATTGAAGACATCATTAAACTGGGATTGTTACCTTTTTCTTTGAGGGATAAGGGAAGAGATTGGCTACAATATCTACAATCGAGAAGCATCACTAGTGGGTAGGACATGGCTAAAAAGGTTATTGCTAAATTCCTTCCACTTGCAAAAATAGCCAACTTAGAAATAAGATTGGTCAATTCAAGAAAAATGATTTCGAATCACTCTATGAAGCACGGGAAACGTATAAAAAATTTGATTCAATGCTACCCTCAACACGAATTTTCGGACTGGTTGCAAATTCAGATGTTCTATAATGGGTTAAATGGGTAAACTCGGACCATAGTCTTCTGGTCAAACTTTGATATCAAAGACAACTGAATGTGCTACCTATCTTTTGGAAGAAATGGCTTCAAACAACTATCATGCCCAACTGAAAGAACTATGACTAAGAAAGTTGCTAGGATTCATGAACTAGAGTCGTTAACAGCCCTTTCAGCTCAAGTTGTTTCTCTATTCCATCAGATTTCAGTTTTGACAACACAAAGAATACCACAAAGTGTAGAATATGTTGCAGCTACAAGTATAATAGTTCCATGTAATAAAGTGAGTCAAGAACAAGTTCAATACATTAACAATCGTAAATACAACTATCGTGGTAATCCTATGCCAAATTACTACCATCCAGGGTTTCGAAATCATGAGAGTTTACCTTATGGAAACATAAAGAATGTGCTGCAAGTTCCTCTAGGATTTGATAGTCAACCAAGTGAGAAGAATATATCACCTGAAGATGCCATGGTTTCCTTTGTTGAGGAAACAGATGCAAGATTTAAAAAGATTGATTCACGATTGAACAATATTAAGACTCATTGTAGCAACATGGGAGCCACTATAAAGAATCTTGAAGTGCAAATTGAGCAACTAGCCACGACATCAAAGCCCAAGAAAGAGGAACTTTTCCTAGCAACACATAAGTGAATCCAAAGGAACAATGCAAATCCATCACACTTAGAAGTGGAAGAGAAATTTATGGGTTATCATCAAAGGAAACCAAGTCCACCCTTACAGCTCCAAACAATGATCAGAGTAAGAATAAAGTAGAAGAATAGGAGATTGTGGATGATACATTAGGAGAAACTGGGAAGCCTCCAACAATTTCATTTCCTTCCACTCACTTATCCTCAATGTTTTCAAAAACAAAAATTAGATAAGCACTTTTCTAAGTTTTTTGATATTTTTAACAAACTTCACATAAATATTTTTTTTTGCAGATGCTTTTGAACAAATGCTAAATTATGTCAAACTCTTGAAGGACATTATTTCTAAGAAGAGAATGTTGGAGAAGTTTGAAACAATAAATCTTTCTGAAGAATGCAATGCTATTTTTCAAAAGAAATTGCCTCAAAAATTAAAAGATATGGGGAATTTCATTTTGCCTTGCACTATTAGAAATTCATTTTTTATAAAGTTTTATGTGATCTTGGTACTAGTATTAATCTTATACATCTTTTTGTTTGCTGGAAATTAGGACTTGAAGAGAAGTAAATTCAATTAGTTAGATGAGAAAAGCATAGTGATGGATTAAGTGAAATCGATTCCCTAGAAGTTCTTTTTCTCATTAATTTGATCTTTGAACAACAGCTTTCTTTTCCTTTGAATATTTTTTTTGAATTGATTTTATTTCAAATTGCAATTACAAAGATCTTAGTGCTTTTTCAAATAAATTCAAGATTTGTTTAATTTCGGTCTTTCTGACAAAGTAACTTACCTATCTCTGAGGACAATACTCTTCTCATCACTTTATTATAAAACTACAATATTGTGCACTTACAATTTTTTACCAATCAACGGTTGAGCAAGATCTCAATTTGAGGAGGTGGTTGCCCGCCAATGGGTGGCCGAGCAAAATCTCAGGCCATGGAGGTGATTGCCTGCCACTTGGTGGCCGAGCAACTTGGTCTGTGGAGCATCCCGCCGGCAACAAAAATCGTCGTAAGGCTTGGCGATATCTGACAGCAAGACCTTAATTATTTTACTAATTATTTTATAGGTTCCTTTATTTTAAACTTGTTGCTATTATTATTATTGTTATGGTTTTTTATCGTTATTACTACCTAAGTTGTGTAAATTATTTTAATGAACACATTCTCATCATTATTTATTATCTAATATTAATTGACTCTTTATTTCAAATTATTTTTATTGTTAATTTTTACTATTTTATTTTACTTAGTTGTTGTGTTTTTAAGTTAAACTAGTGTTTTAAATCTCTACCGTTAGATTAGTTTGAAAACACCAAGACGAAAGGCCTGGATTTATTTCTTTTTTCTTTTTTCTTTTTTTTTTCTTTTCTTTTTCTTCCCTTTTTCCTCTCTTTTTTTTCCCCCTCTCTCTTTTCCCTCCCCTGCACCCGACAGACAGCCTCTCCCTTTCCTATCAACTGTGTGCTTCTTCTCCAGCCAGCCATCGTGCGCGACTGGCAGTGCCACTGCCCACCTTAACATCACCACCTTACGCCAACGAGCCCCCACCATCGAACCGAGCCCCCACCTCACCGCCTCCTTCTCCCACGCACGCACACAAACCTACAGGTTCCTCTTCCTTCCTCTGCCATTAGCTCTGCCTTTGGCCACCGCACCACCACCATAGATTTTTGGACACAGTTTCATAGTGTCTAGACTCACACTATCAAGGGGTTGAGATAAAGGGTCGTAGGATTGAGATGGGGGAAATCACAATGTAGGGGAATGAAGGGAGGGGGAAGACACAATGCACGTGAGGGGACTGAGAGAATCATAGAGAAGAAGAAGAAGGTCTTGCTGTCGAAAACATATTCCACGATTGAGAAGTAGAAGACTTAGAGAATATGGGGTTTTTGAAATCATCAGGGGATTTTTTGCGATTCACAGAGAAGAAGAAGAAGGTTAAGGGTTTTGTGAGGAAAGTTGAGAGGGACTTACAATGAAGAAGTTGGATTAGAAATGTGAGGGGAAACCTAGAAGCAGTTTGGGGTTTCTGTCGAAGCATACTTTCGAATTGACGACGGGACTAACGGCTTCAGGGAGAGGGGAGGTGAGGCAAGGAACCAGTTCATTGTTAGTGAACCCGGTCTGACATGTCAGGTGTGCAGTGGCTGATGATAAACAGCGGCTGCTCTATAGATTTTTTCAATACATTGAACAAAAAAAATACAGAGCGTCTAAAATTGTAACTTGCATTCTTTTAAACAAACAAAATCATCAAATATTGAATCTAAATCAAAATTCTTAACTATTCTCTTTCAATATAGATAATGAAAAGAGGTTAGAAATACTACTAGTTATAATTATAATTTTTTTATAATAAAAATTATGTATGTTATTTTATATGAGATGTGTTTTATTTATTTCATTTTTATATTAGATTAAATTTTATAGAGGGATTAAAATCATTTTTAGAAGAGGAGCCAATACATGATAGATTAATATCATTTTTAGAGGGGCCAACGTGGCTCCGCCGCTTATTCCTGATCACAAGAACCATAGATGTGGTATGTATTGGATAATTAGGTTAAAAAAACAAATACTTAGAAAACAATAAATTAATTAAAAGTTAAATTATTAATTAACATATAGTTAGTCCTATAATTAAAATATATGAAAAAAAATTAAAAAAATTATTATTATGAAAATAATATTATATTATTATTTTGATTATTCTAATGGAGGATTATATCTTGACTAGTTTTGATTTTATGCAAAGCGTATACTTTTAACTAAATTTTAGAGATGAATTCAGCCAATCCGATGTCTACGTACGCTGTCGTATGGGCCTCATCTGTTCCGTGAGTAAGTTTCAAGAGTGTTGGTTGTTCCCCAAACGTTTCAGTAGGCATGCATATACAGGATCAGTTCGTCTACATTTGTAGCGAAATACTACTTCTTAAACAATTCATAATCTTAATTCCTTTGATTTGCAAGCTGGCTCTTTCCATGATCTCCAGAAAATAAAAAATAAAAATAAAAATGTACCCTTCCAACTCTAATTTAATAATTTATATCCACTATATATATACATATATATATTATGGGTAGCATTAATTATATACAGCTCTCTTATTTAAAAAAATAATAATAATAAAATAAAATAAAAATTATTTACAGCTCTAATAACGTCACCTTTCCAATAAAATAAACAAACAAAATGATCAAAACTATTAACCTAATTAATTTTTTCTGTGTTCAAGCATATTATAATAAAATTTTTATGTATAATTATTTTTATATATTTTATTAATGTGATTAACTGCGTCATTTTTTTTAATATAACTTATGTTTTAGCCTATCACACTAATACGCAAGAAATACATAAAAGTATAGGCAGCAAAAATCATCTCTGTTCCCATGTTTAATTGTCATGATGCACTATAAACTTAATTCAAATGAGATATATATAATTTCAAGAAAAGCATGAGATTGTCGAGAGAGAACAAAAATCATTTATTCTAGTACTTCACGGAGATCATCAATTTAATTATAACAACCAAGATAATTTTTTTTTTCAAGTTCTTCCAGCAATATCTTGGAAACAGATCAAACCTAAATTTTTCTCACTTCGTGTCCACAAAAGTCATACCCTCGGCCACTTTCATGAAAGCAGGTCGAGAAGAAATGCACTCCCACCATGCCTTGACATTAGGACGATCATTGACGAAAGAAGCCCATGGAGTCTTCATGAAATAATGAGTAGAAGCGTGGTGATGCAGATCAGCTAGGCTAAAGAATTCGCCAGCCAGGTATTTGGTACAACTTAGCTTAGACTCGTAAACATCGAGAACTTTTCCGAGCTTCTCCAAACTGGCGTCAATGGCTGCCTGGTCAGGAGTCTTCCCAAGTATTGGCGCCACGAAATGTTCGAACATAATGGGAGTGATTGCAGGGTCGAAGTGATGAGATTCTACCTCTAACCACACCTTCACTAATGCAGCTTCTTTGGGGTTTTGGAGCCTAAGGAGATCTGTGCCCGTTTCCTTGAATTTTTCTGCTACATATGCTGTAATTGCCCTAGATTCTGGTATGAACAAGAAATATATATTGCAGTCAATCTTAGGTGAAAGAGAAATTATGATATTGACCATAATTAAGTTTTTTTTTTAATTTTAATAATTTGATCCTAAAGTGGCATGCATCATTTGTTATTTTAGGCAAAATACACAAAGTGATTGCATATCAAGTCTGGTATATTCAGGTTAGTCCAATCATCATTACAATCGACAAAACATACAGTTGTAATTAATCACAAACTAGAGAAAAGAACATTTGAGAAGCAGAAACTTGCCGAAAAGAGTGAGATCACCATCTTCTAGCACTGGAATCCGACCAAGGGGCTGCAATTTTAATTAATAGAAAAAACAAAACAAAAAACAACTACATCAAAACAAATTAAAGAACATATATAAAACATGCACGCACTGCTATACATACATTCTTTGCCAGAAAAGGAGGCTGCCTGTTTTCACCGCCGAAAAGGTCAACGGGAACAAGCTCAAAATCTACACCCTTCTCGTGAAGGCAGGCCATCACGCGAGTGGTGTTTGTGGACATGGGAAGTCCATAAAGCTTGAGACCCATTTTTATGTTTTCTCTTTGACGGCACAAAGAGATACAGATGCTAATCCTAGCTTTAAGATGGACGTGCCCTGAAACGTATATATAGACTAGAGGAGGGTCTTTATATATATATATATATATATATAGCAGCATGCAGTCACTACAAGGAAAATGGCCTTTTGTGGCTAATTTATAGCGGCGAAAAGACTATTAGCAATCAATTTTGATTGCTAATAGTCTTTTCGCCGCTATAAATTAGCCGCAAAATGCCGTTTTCTTGTAGTGAGTACTACTGGCCTAGTCTTCATGACTCGACACACAAAAAGAAGAATGATGTAGAATTGCACTATTGTTGCGGATTGTATATTGGGATTGATTCGAATAGCAATAGTGGACTGAAAATTAATTACTTTTATTACTATAAATAAAGGGTTATGTCAGTTACCAGATTCTCAAATACTATGCCTGGCCTAGAAATGAGGGGTCACGTATAGTACTACTACTTTCACAGTCAAATCTTCACACAATATTCTAGTAGATTAGGGCTTTGAGAGTTGTGAGAGCAGAAGGGGCATGTGACCATGTCATTACAATCACCCACATTCATGTCAGATTGATTGCATGCGATCAACATGCGGATCAACTGATTGAGTTGAGAATGGAATATTATATTAATACATTAATGTTGTGGCATAGCCTTACAGTAGTAGCGAATATATGTGAGAATACTTTATTAATATTGATTTTCATGGCAAAGATCCTTCCTGCCTTTGCTTGGCCTGGATTTCACAATTTTAAAACATGCAATGATGCAATATATAATCCCAATTAAATATTTTATTGGTCATTAATATTAATTAAGAGTATTACATGCACAAATGAATTATACAAAAATTATCTCATAAATTAATGTCTGAGTTCATGTGATCAATCAGATCTACTTTATAATAAAGTAATTTTACAATCTTATTAAATTGTAAGATTATTTTATATATTTTAGAGTATTTCTCTTAATTCAAACAAACTCTTAAATATCCGACTGTGGAACTTAATTAGGAGGGAGATCAGTATTGATGATGGTCAACCCTCTGTTGAGGACAATTTGTCAAATGACAACGTAATGTATAGATGTGCAAGTTGAGAATTGAGATGGCATTAGGTTTTACCCTATTTACTTGATTGATTACATGGGAAAAGTAAACCTGCAGGTTTATTTACAATCTTTTTTTAGCCTATTGACCCGGTCTCTTTAAAATTTCACAGCACCATTAATCATAAAATCAGTCTCTGATCATGATCTCTTTCTCTGTGTCTGTGTTTTGGTCCTACCAATGAATAAGTATTTTTCTCACTGGCAATCACCTGAAAAACTAGAGTTTTTTTCCTGCAAAAGGACAGGTACTGCCGTCCTGCATTTTATCAATTTCGACCCTTCACATGGCCGGTTGAATGCAAGGCCCCATGCTTTGATGCAACTTCGTGGCTCGAAATCTAGATAGATGATATTTGAAAAAAACAAATGGCAGTGAGTACGTACTACCAACTACTGTAAACATATATATGTTATAAGATACTGAATCAGGAAATTTTCAGATACGATCAGATGATGGACCATATTTCACCTTTCCAGGAAAGCAACAAGAATAAAAATGACATTGATTAGGGCGGTAATACCGTAATATTTAAAAGAAGCCAAGCCAAGCAAGAGCTAGCGTACGCGTGATGTCACAGTTACGTGATTTTTGCATGGTCTGTGTTTGCCATTACTACACGTTCATAGAAAACGGTAACCCTAGACAAAATATTTATGATCCAGTCAAACTTTACCACAGGCCACGCACGGTCTTTGGTGCACCAAATTTAAAATGCTTTGAATCGTAACTCGACGATGCAGCAAGTTCTTCAGCACTAAGATCAGCTGCAGTTTTTTTTATAATACTTATCCCAAGTAAAATCTAGTTAGTGAAGATTTCTTTTCTCTCTCTTAAAGTTTCTTTAACAATTTATTTATCCAGAGAAACCCCACCGGCCTTCTTGAAAATTGATTTAAGTACAGATTTAACAACGATATTATATATATAAGATACAAAAGGGGAAAAAAAGTACTTTCTGAAAGGAGACGGTGGATAAAGAATAATCTCTCAACTCTAGCTAACGTGTAAATGTCACTTTTTTTTTTTTTGTCCTCAATAGAGAGAAAATCATGATTAATACAGACACATATATATATATATAATAACTTCGGGGAATATTAGGTGTATGGTTAAAAATAGTTAATTAGTTTATCTTATAGTACTATATAATATTCATCAATAATTCTATATACTACTCTATACACTATACTCTATATATGCATATCATCTATTTAATATACTACCTCTCGCATATATAGTATAATATATATATATATACACTATATATATACTATTATACTATATACTATATATTATAGCAAACAATATATAATATAGACATATATCTACTATAATCCATTTACAATTGTGGCACATCTTATCTGTAAATTATATAATTGTATATACTAGTCCATCCACTATACTATACGCATATAATCTATTTACGATACCATATATCTAGTATATATAGAATAATATGTACTATATATCTATTATCGTCTAGATAATATATATAGTATATACTATAAGCTTTATAATTTTAGTTACTAAAATATATTATATATGTACTAGTACATACAATAAATTATATATGTAGAGACTATATTATATATAGTATATATATAGTTTATAGCAAATATATACTATATATCTATATTAATCTATATACTATATAATCAGAATAGTAGTGACCAAGCCATTCAACAACTACATCTCATAACAGAAGAAGTGGGATACGAAGTCTCCTCTCTATTTTTCTCTCTAGAAATAGAGGTGATGAAAGCAGTTATAACTAACTGAAAGGAAAGTGAGTGCGAGGCAACCATGGATGAGTCTGCTGGTAGTGGGCTGAAGAGTTTGGAAGAACAGTGGAAGAAGATATCGGAGGAAGAAAGATTGGTTGCCGATGTTGGTGAAGCTGTTGAAGTGGAAGCTTGGGAACAGGGGGAGCGTAGTCTAGTTGGGAAGATCTGTCTGGAGAGATCGATTAGCAAGGATATTTTGTCAAGTACGATGAATGAGATCTGGCGTATCAGTAAGCCAGCTGAATTCTAAGAGGTTAGTGACAATAAGTTTGTGATTTTTTTCATACAGTGGCTGATCATAAGTTGAGAGTGATGGATGGCAGACCATGGTTATTTGATAACCATTTGTTTGCACTCAAGGTTTTTGATGTTTTTGCTCAACCGAATGAGTGGAGCTTTGATCATGAGCTATTCTGGATCCAGATCCACAATCTGCCTATGTTTTGTATGATAAAAGAGAAGGGGCACTTAATTGGTGAATCATTAGGGAGATTAATGAATGTGGATATACGTGCGAATGATATAGGATGGGGGGGGGGGGATTCCTATAGGTTAGAGTGGAAATTCCATTGAAGAAGGTAGTGGTTCGAGGGTGGTGGATTAAGGTGAATGGATAGAATGTGTGGGCTAGTGTGAAGTATGAGAAAATGCCTAGACTGTGTTTTCAATGTGGCTGGTTGACTCATGGGGACAATGGGTGTTTGAAGGGAGGTGAGGGACTAGGGAATGAAAGGTCTTCTCAAGAGCAATTTCACTCATGGTTTAGAGCTGGTGGGGGATTTAGGAAAAAAGGCTATAAGGGAGGAGGGGAGAAACAGTCATGGAAGAGAAAAATAAATGAGGAAGATACTAGTAAGGGAGAGGAAAGTGCTTCTTATGATATTGCTGGGGGTAAGGAAGACTTTACTAAGTCTAAAGAAGGAGAGTCAATTGTGGTGAAAATGAAGGGAAGTGAGGAAGAAAGGAATGAGTGGGATAATGGAAGGGAGCTAATGTTGGTAAAGGGGCAGGATGTGATAGAGAAGCAAATTAATAATATGAAAAGTGGGGATGGAGAGATTGGGTTAGAAGATGAGGTTAATGAGGTGAAGGGGCAGGAATCTATGAGCTGTAAGGGGGGATATGCATTGAGGAATCTGGGCTAGAAAAGACAACTAAGGTTAGAAAGACTTGGAAGAGGAGAGCTAGAGAGGTGGTTAAATCAAAAAGTTAGGGGATGGTTTCAGAGAGGAATAAGAGATTGATTGGTAGGGTGGAGAGGGAGGATGAAGGTAGAGATGTAAATACTAAGAAAGTAAGGAGGGAAAGTAGTGATTCTGAAGGTTTATTATTATTGGCAAGTGTTGCAAGGCAGCCCTGTCAGGATCAATGAGGGCCCTGAGTTGGAATTGCCAAGGACTTAGCAACCATCGGACAATTCAGTTCCTTTGTAGACTTGTAAAGGAAAAGTTGACAGACTTTATCTTCATTATGGAGACAAAGTTGAGATCTGAGAAAGTAGAAGTTGTGCAAAAGAAATTGGGCTTTGAAGGTTGTATGGTGGTGGAATCGAGACGATTATGTGGTGGGTTGGTGATGATGTGGAAGGATGTAGAGGGAGTGGAGCTATGGAACTACTCACAATGGCATATTAGTTTATGGGTTAAGAATAAAGGAGAGAGTTCTAAATGGCTCATGACTGGCTTTTATGGGCATCGAGAGGTCACTAAGAGAAAGGGTTATTAGGAGTTATTGCAGATTTTAAAACCTTCTCCTGAGGTGGGATGGTGTGTTCTAGGAGACTTTAATGAAATAGTATCCCAATAGGAGAAATGGGGAGGAAATGAGAGGAGCGGGGGCAGATGGAGGATTTTAGAGATGGTTTATCTAATGGGGAATTGTGTGATCTTGGGTGGAGGGGCATTAGAGCATCTACGTTGGTTCATGCATATGCAAAATCACATCTTTTAGAGATCCAATTTGCCATACAAGCAAAACTCTCACATTGGCTTATGCAAATTTAAGACAAAATAATAATAAAAAATTATTATTATTTTTTTTTTTTTTGCTTTTTTTTTCTTTTCTTTTTTTAATAGAGTTTGCAATTTCCATGTATTGGGTTAATGTATGTAATTAGCATCCAAAGAAATTCCATTAGCACCCAATACATGTACTTAAAACCTGTGAGAGAGAGGTGCACGAGTTTGATATTCAAATATGTAAAATATTTGAGTAAAATAGTTTTTGGAGAGTGAATGAGTAAAATACGTACTAAAATATGTAAAGGTAAAATATGTAGAAAGAGAGTGGAATGAGAGAGAAATAATGAATAAAATATGTTTTGGAGAGGGAATAGTAGATCTTCAAATATGTAAAGGTACTGTTTATAGTTATGCAAATATCTGAAGATGCATAATCCAATGTAGATGGATTTAGGCTCATATTATGCAAATATAACTTTACATATGCATATGCATAGACCAATGCGGATGCTCTTAAGTATACATGGAGCAATGGCCATGGTGATAGTTCTTTTATTAAAGAATGGTTAGATCGAGTTGTTGCCAATCAAGTTTGGAGAAGATCTTTTAATAAAGTAGAAGTGGAGACTGTGGTATCTTGGTGTTTTGATCACCTACCTATTCTGCTTACTTACTCAAGAAACAGGTTTACTTATGAGAAAAGTAAGAGAATTTTTCGTTATGAAATGTGTTGGGATAAGGAGGAGGAGTATGGGGAGACAGTGGAAAGGGCATGGAAGAGGCATGGGGAAGGAGGGAAAGGTATACTATCCAGCGTTCAAAGAAGGCTTCATTCATGTAGACAAGCTCTCTGATTATGGTCTTCAGAGAAGTTTGCAAAGAGAGGGGCTGAAATTAAGCTCTTATCTGGTAAACTTAATATTCTAAAAGAGGTGAAGGGGCCTAAAAATATCTCTGAAATAAGAAGGGTAAGCAGTAAGCTGGATGAATTGCTGGAACAGGAGAATATTTGGTGGAAGCAGAGAGCTAAGGCTCATTGTTTGCAACAAGGGGATCGTAATACAAAAGTTTTTCATGCTTATGTAAACCAAAGAAAGAAAAAGAATATTATCTCTGAGGTTACTAATTCCCAAGGGTGTTTAATGAGAAAGCAGGTAGAAATTGAGGGTGCTTTTGGAGAATATTTTTCTGAAGTCTACACAACCAGTAACCCTTGTGAAACTGATATTGAAAGGTGCATTGGTGATATTGAGCCAAAGATCACTAGTGAAATGAGGAGAGGTTTAGAAGGAACTTTTAGAAGGGAAGAGGTGAATGTGGCTCTCAAGTAGATGTCACCTTGGAAATCCCCTGGGCCTGATGATTTTGGGGCTGGTTTTTTTCAGAAGCATTGGGGTGTCATTGGCAATGATATAGGTAAGGCGGTTTTGAAGTTTCTTAATGGGGGATTGATGGTGGCAGAGTTGAATCATACTCATATAACTTTGATACCAAAGGTAAAGGAGCCTAAGAGAGTGATGGAGTTTAGACCAATTAATTTATGCAATGTCTTGTATAAACTAATATCAAATGTCCTTGCTAATCGTGTGAAAAAGGTGTTGCATACTGTTATTTCACATAATCAAAGTGCTTTTATTGCTGATAGACTCGTTACTGATAACATTATGGTTGCCTTTGAGTTACTTCACTTAATGCAGTCCAAGCAAAAAGGAAAGATAGGTAATTAATATGGTTGTAAAAATTGATATGTCAAAGGCATATAATCATGTGGAATGGCCTTTCTTGCAAGCTATGTTGATTAGACTGGGGTTTGGGGAGAAGATTACTAGGTTGTTAATGTTGTATGTCCAATCAGTAAGCTACTCAATGGTAGTGAATGGGAGGCCAAGGCATAAATTTTTTCCTTCAAGAGGATTGAGGCAGGGTGATCCTCTATCCCCATATTTATTTCTTATATGTGTAGAATGACTTAGTAAAATGTTTTTGAGGGCTGGAAGGGAAGGTGTAATAAGGGGAGTTGCTGTTGTGAGGGGGGGTTAAGGGTGAATCACCTACTTTTTGCAAATGATTGTGTGATCTTTGGCAGGGCTACTTTGAATGAGTGGAGAGGTATGTATGACATCCTTGATTGCTATGAGAAGGCTTTGGGGTAGAAGCTTAATAAGCATAAGACTTCCATTTTCTTCAGCACAAACACAAAGGAGAATGTAAGGGGTAAAATATACGAAGAGGCTAGGTCCTATATTTGTGATAGATATGAGAAATACCTTGGTTTACCTGCCATTGTAGGTAGATCAAAGTACAATGCTTTGAGGGGACTTAAATAGAGGGTATGGAAGAGGATTTAGAATTGGAAAAATGGTTTTCTGTCAAAAGCTGGAAAGGAAATTCTGATTGAGGCTATCTTACAAGCCATTCCTACATACACGATGAGTGTATTCAAACTACCTCAGAGATTGTGTGGCGAGATTGAACAACTCTTCTCCAAGTTTTAGTGGTCTCAGTATAAAAGGGATGATGGAATTCATTGGTGGAAGTGGAGCAGGTTGGGACAAAATAAAATGGGAATTGGATTGGGTTTTAGGCAACTTGAAGACTTTAATTTGGTTGTGCTAGCTAAGCAAGGGTGGAGAATGTTGAAGGATCCTACTTCTCTTGTTGCCAAAATTTTTAAAGATGAGTATTTTAAGAATATCCCTTTACTTGAAACCACTTTGGGTAAATCCCCTTCATTTATTTGGAGGAGTGTGTGGTTTGCTTTTGGGGTGATTAGGAAAGGAATGAGGATAAGGGTTGAGAATGGAGAAATATCAGAATTTGGGGACATAAATGGTTGCCTAAACCTGTTACTGGTTGTGTGCAGTCTCAAGTAAAAATTCTACAAGCTGAGGATCGAGTTTGTGAGTTAATTGATAAATCTAGTAAAGGATGGAAGGTGGATTTAGTGAGGCAAATTTTTGATAAGGATAAAGTTGATTTGATACTGTCTTTACCAATTAGTCTAGTGGGAGCAGAGGACAAATTAATTTGGGAATATTCAAAAGATGGAAAGTTTTCGGTAAGAAGTGCTTATCATATGGAACAACAAGCTAGAAGGTAAAGGGTTGGGGAGAGCTCAGAGTTTGGCAAAGAAGAAGTTATATGGAAACAAATTTGGAAGTTGGGAGTCCCAGGTGTTGTTAAACTATTTTTGTGGAAAGTAGCTAACAATATCCTGCCTACTATGATAAATCTAAGGCAAAGGAGGGTGGTGGAGGATGCAAAGTATCCTATTTGCTTGATAAATGAGAAAACAAAGATGCATGCTATTTGGTGGTGCCCTGCGGCTATTGATGTTTGGGCTGAGATGGGCAGCCCTGTACAGAAATGGAGAGTGGGAGTAACAAATTTTTTGCAATTTTGGGAGGAAGTGTATAGTAAGCTCCCTATTGAGAACATAGAAAAAATGACTATGATCATGAGAAATATCTGGTATAGAAGAAACAAATTTATGTTTGATAAAAAAGTCCTAACTCCTGCTAGTATTGTACAACTTTCATTACTAGGATATGAAGATTTCAAGCTGGCTCAAGAGAGGTTAAGGGGTGAGATAAACAAAGATGCTATCAAGCCAACTATGAGTGGAGGAAATGGGTGGAGGAAACCAGGGGACTCAAAGCTAAAAGCTAATTTTGATGCTGCTATTAATGTGTCCTCCCAGAGATTGGAAATCGAGGTGATAATCAAAGATTGTGAGGGTGAAGTTTTTGCTGCAAAATGTGTTGTTAAGGTGTTAAGTGGTTGTGCTTTTGCTGCAGAATGTTTTGCTTTTTGGGAAGCCATGGTACTATGTGAAGACTTGGGGCTAGGGGATGTCCAGTTTGAAGAGGATGCGAAGGGAGTTATTGATACAATGAGGAAGTGGGAAAGGGATGACTCTAGAGTTGGTCACCTGGTGGAGGCTTTGCAGCAGAAGCTAAGTTCCTATTTTAGGTGAAAAGTGAGTTTTACTCATAGAGAGGGCAATGAGGTTGCTCACCAATTAGCTAAGATGGCATTAAATTGTGAGGAAGACATGTATTGGATTGAGGAAGGTCCTGAGTCAATTGTTAATCAAATGTATGTCGTAACAAATACAAGTTGAATATGAATACATTGAGGTTTTTTTCAAAAAAACAAATATATATATACTATATAATCTATCCAAGATATTTACTATAAACCATTATAATCTATAATATTCTATGTACTAGTCTATACATGATATAATATCATCCATTGACTATATGTCTAATACTATATCTAATATTAATCTAGTATGTTGTATATAGGTATATAATATATCATTTACTATATACTACATAGGTGTGTGTGTATATATAACATACTATTATAACATATCACATATAACATACTATTTGATATTTGATATCGGTTACTATATATTACAAATCTAATAATTTATATATCATCATGCGGTGGTCTGTTCAAACTTCAAATGACAGTTCAAATAGATATTCGAACGGTACAATTGTCCATTTGAACTAACAAGACATCCTCAATTTGTATCACGTTGCATGGGTGGGAACATTACCCGCATTAATGGAATGTTCAAAGGAATACATATATATATAACTTTTATATAGTTCAAACAGATAGATCATGATGTCCTAACATCTACATTGATTCAAAGCTATTTTGTTCAAATTTCAAACCATAAATAGAAATTACATTAGAATGTAAATCATTTCCGTTCGAACAAATGTGTCTTGAGCTAAAGCATGCACAAAACAAGCGAGATAAAATAAATTTTTGGTGTTCAAACAATACAGCTTGGTTCAGACTATGCATACTTTAAGTTAGAATGGATATAGGAGTCTAACCTACTTGTTCAAATGTAACAACACCTAGAATAATTAGTTTAAACCAAAAAGATTGAGTTTGAACAGTCTAACCCTGAAATAAAGTGTGCTTAAAATGGTGCACTAAAGCAAACATTTCATGTTTGAATAAAAAAGTTAGTGTTCCAACATATAAATCAGATATCTGGAACTCTCATCCTTGTCTCAAAGTCCATTTTTGTTCTCTTTCTCTGGAGAGAGAGAGAGAGAGAGAGAGGGAGATATAGTGTTTCCACTTTTTTTTCCCTCCAAAAAAAAACCGTCTTGTAACAGAGAGTGGGAGGTGATGCTTTCATTTCTAACTTTCTATGTTTATTGTTCGTTTATTATTTTCATTTATGTGATTTATATGCTTGTAGACTATTTTGTTGTTGTTGTTGGGTTTACTTGAATTGATTTTATGAGAGTGAGAGTGAGATTTGTTAGGGAATGAGATGGATATGTAGGGAGGGAGGGAGGGAGGGAGAGAGAGAGAGTTTAGTTACCTGACTGATAGGTATTTGCGTGAGAGTACTTCATGCATTGTGTATTGTTCGGATGGCTAGTGAGTGTTCGAACGCCCATTCGAATCATCAGGTTAGTATTCGAACAGGTGTTCGAACACTTGGCAGCAAGCATGTCTGAATATTTTCAAGTGTTATTTAGAATACGTTATATAGTTTTGTTAAGATTGATTCCACTGTTTTGATATATTTGGTTTTGTCGGTTTATTGAGTTGGTTGACATTTTCACAACTTGCATTTTGAGATAAGTGCTATGGACATCTAAATATTTTAATTATTTGTAAATATATTGTAAACTATGTATAGTGTTTAATGGATGTTGAGATTTAATGCATTCTGTGGATTTAATAAATGTTGTAGATTGATTGCTTAGGATTATATAAGGTTGGGAGAAAATGCATGTCGTGGATTGATTACTGATTTAATGTATGGTGGGAGTTAATGGATCTTGTTGATATACTCTATAAGTTATGGATTTATTACTTTGTATTTAATATTGCATGTTAGGATTTAATTCATGTTGGGATTAAATAATGGATGTTGGAATCAGCAACCATTTTGGGATTTGTAGTATATAATGATTTTGTATAAACGTCACTTGAGATTTATTATATTACTTGTTAGAAAAATTAAGTGTGTAAAGAAAATGATTTGTAGTATTTATGTTTCCACATAATATTAAAGTTAAAAAGAAAACATTAGCTATAATTAGTCAAGTAATTAAAATACTAGTTATATCTTTCACAAATAGAATAAAATTAAATAAATACAAAAGTGGATGCCATGATTAAAAAATAAATAAAAGTTAATATTTTGGTGATTATAATTAGAATACTAGTTACAATTAATAAAAAAAAATATTAGTTATAATTACTCAAGGAAATATAAATGTTATAAAAATTATAATTAGACTATTGTCAAAATAATATAAGTGTTACTCCATGATAAAAATAAAAGAATAAAAATAATAATAAACATTATCCCCCTAATTTTATCATAATTTAGAATACTAGCTAGCTATAATTAGATAATCAAATAAATACTAGTTATACATGCACTTATACTTAGTCAAGGACTTAACAACTAGTTATAAAAACCATAATTAGGAGAAAATAAAAAGGATACAATTATTAGTCCAAGAAAAAATCAAAAGCAAATGCTATAAAATGTTATTTTAATCATTATAATTATTTTACTTGTTCTAATTAGTTGATAACATCAACATACTAGTTTTAATTACTCAAGTAAACAGAAAACTAGTGATTAAAATTTTACTTAGAATATAATAAATAAATAAAAATATTAGTTGATGATTTAAAAAAACAAAACCATAAAATAAAAGTTTTATATAGGTAAAAGACAAACGAAGTGTGGATGGGGGGCCAAAAGAAACGTAAAAATGAAAAAGGCGCCAAGTGTAATTCTAATTCTACACCTTGCAATTAGAAGATTTGAACTTGCACCTAATCCTATTTTGAGTCATGGAGTTTTCTTTGTTTTCTCAGTTCTTCTACACTCAGTTGGCAAATGTAAACGGGGAGCAGTCAGCTGACGTGGCGTCAGTCCACGTCAGCCGGTAAAAAAAAAAAAAAAAAAGTGAAAAACGAAGTAAAATGTAGAAAAACCATCGAAAGCTTGTTTCCTGCTTCTGGTGTGCGACTGAGAATGAAGAGAAGAACTGAAACTCTCATTTACTTCGCTCGGCTTGTTCAGTCCTTTGTCGTGGGTGCAGATCGTTTCTCGCTGGGTTAGGCATCTGGTTTGGGTGGGTTAAGTTCGGGCCGGTCTGTGTTGGGTGGGCAGAGTTTGGGTCAGATTCGTGGGCCATCACCTCGGGTCAGATTCGTGGGCCAACATTTCAGGTCAACGACGTGGTTGGCATTTCGTGGGTCGGTCTGCATTTCGTGGGTCGGTCTGCATTTTGTGGATCATCTTCTCACTTTACCGTCGGCACCACCACGACCAAGTTCTAGTTCCACCATCAATCTATCTAATTTTGCTTCAATAAATGTTTTATTTGCATGATATAAAATTTGATATATATGTGCTCGGTTTCGTTGCATTTGCATCAACATGGTAAATATAGATGTGACTCTGTTTCGTGGCATTTGCATGAACATGGTAAAGTGAGAATGTAGTTTGTTTGAAAATGTTGTTTACAGTTGTGGTTGGTTTTTGGTCTGGTTTATTTCGTGTAACAAGCCGATGCTAACTAAATATAAAGACTTTGAGAAGAAAAGGAAACAAAAACAAAAGCTCACTTGGGAGTGTTTACAAAGATATGAATAATGTAAACACGTGATATGGTTTTACTGCAAGTTCAATGCTTTATTATATCACTGATGGAATGGCAGTCTTATATTAATTTAGTTGATAAAATGAAGATAACCCAATAGGCTGGAATGGAGGTACATAATATTGTTCTTGAACAAATCCAAATTTTTTTTATTATTATTATGCTGACTGAATTAAAATAAAACCAATTAAGAGCATCTAAAATTAGAAACTTTTAGAATCATATATTGCTGCAAAAAGTTCCTCAGATGCAGGTTATTTGTGTCATCAACTTGATTCCTTATTTCTCATTTTGGTAAATGAGAAAGTGTTTTAGTTGCACTAAATAGAAGAGTTTGGTGCTTTTGGATTGGCATATTATTGGATCTATGTATTGGGAAACCTTTTCCTTGGATTGCCATATCATTGGATCTTTTGCACCAGAAGAGTTTGAATGGAATGATTGTATTTTCAATTTTTCCTTGTAGTTATATGTTTCTCCTTCTCCTTTGTCTTGTTGCCATTTCATTGGAGTGAGAGGACTATGTCTTGGTCAGTTAGATGATTGGAAGATTTTTAACCCTAAATAATATATAGTGCTTAAATGGGACGAGATAAATACACTAATTGCATAATGCTTATGGTTGAGGATTTTAAAATTGGTTTGATAAGTCTACTGAAACAGTTGCAAAAAAATTTGATTATATAATCACCATGCAAATGGACCCGGCATTATGAAGTCCCCTTTCAATGTGGCTCAAAGTTCATATTTACTTTTTTGAGATAGGTTTTTAAGTGAAAATTGTTGGCATTTGTGTTTCACATAAGGGGAAAAAAATGACTAATCTCATGAAAATTGAGAATTTCATGTATTGTTTTTGTTGCTCATATTTTTTTTTCTTTTAAATTGAAAAAGAAAATAAAATCATGGCTTCCAACATTCAGGTTTTAACTCAAAAACAAAGATGTGAAAATTGATTAGTATATGTAATTATTTTATTGCACTTCAACTACTTCACTCTGATTTAAGCTAAAAAATTAACAAACTCCAAATGAACCAAGCAAGCATACTTTATTTGATGAAATCAGATATTCCTATAAACAGAAACCAGATTTTTTTTTCCTTTATTTTTAGCAATTAAAAAAAAGATTTATTATGCTTGCTTCACAACATTTTTGTCAACATGTGTCAATAAAAGTGAACAACTTGTACAGGGCATGGGAAAAGCGGAAGAACACGCATCTATGTATACACCATCTAGCTCAAATCACCCAACCTCAGTACGTTATTTCAAGATTAAAAAAACCTAATGTAACTCAATTATTTAGCATCCTAATTAAGATTGTTTCTTTTATGTTAGGATATCCCTCAAACTGGTCTACCAAACTTTCCAAAGGACATGCATGGTTACTTTCGACCAGTTCCTGCATGGTCACCAGGTTTCCTGCCATATCCAGATGGCAACAACAATCTAAGCAACATTGTGGTGCTTTTTCAACTTCGTTCTTGTGTTTTAGTTCTAAATTAATTATAACTTATATTATTTATATGTTTTTTTTTCTGTTAAGCAAAATGCTGGTTATCCATTTCAATATGGGATGGGACCTCCAAGGCCATTTATCACTACTAGCTCCGCAACGAGCACAAGATTTGGTGAAGAAGATAGACCCGATTATTTGGAAACTGAAGCAGCATGTACTTCCGATAGAGTTGATGAAGAATTTCTGTTGGATAGAGCAGATGATGTTGTAACTCAACCTGTTTCCCCTGGTACACCACATGTAGTGACATTGTCAGATGGTGATAAGATCATTGAGGAGCCAAAGTCAGGGATAGAGTTCAATACGTTTGAAGATCTGTTGAGCTATTATAAGTAGTATGCAAAAAAATGTTGGTTTGGGGTGATGACACAAAGGAGTGAGAGGACTGATGATCAAAGTGTCAGATATGTCACCCTTGGTTGTGCATGGGGAGGGAAGGGCCGGATTAAGAGTAGGGCTGTGCTCCGATTCCGACGGAGTTGGAATCGGAATTTCGACTTCCGACTCCAACTTTTTGTTGGAGTCAAAATCGAGCTCCGATTCTGATTCCGAGAGGAATCGGAGTTCGATTCCATTTGGAATTCCGAATTCTCAATGGAATTCCGACTTCCGAAATCTGAACGAAATTCAGAATTCCGATTACTGTCGGTAGTCGGATTTCCGATCGGGGCCAGAATTCCGACTTCCGACTTTAATTCCGACTTGTAGTGGTTGATACGCTTTATCTTTTTTTAAATTTATTTTATCCTTGTTTCATAAAAACTCTCACTTTATATATAAATTATTCTTGTTTAGTATTTCTCAATTAAACAAATAGGAATTATTTTATTGAATGGAATTTGAATATGTATTAAGTATTTTCTACTCTATTAATATTTATCTTTTTTGTTTTTGTATGTGATAGTGATGCTAGCTTAGTACTTGAAAGGTGAAACTTTAGTTTTTAATAATTTGAGGTATTTTTGTATAGATTTTATTGTTATTTTCAATTTTCTTGAAATATATAAAAGCTTGAACACGTTAAATTGTATAATTAATTAATGAATTAATTAATTTTCCTGATATAATGAGTATTATGGACAATATTTTCAATGCAAAAAGTCAAATATGTTTGAGCACGTTAGACTACATAATTAATTATTATACATAATTCAGAAAGTCCTAAACAATTAATAATAGGAATAACAGCCTATTTCAAAGTTTGATTAAACAGTCCATAAGAATAAACATTTTGATTCAACCAAAATAAAAAACATCCTTTGCACTTTGCAACATCGTACTTGGTCATTTGAAGTACTTGAAATTAAGATAAAAAAGTATTCAATCAATAAATGTAACCAAATATTGATATAGAAAATTGAACACAGTAAAAGTAAAATTTAATTGCCATTAATACCAATAAAGATTAAGTTAATTCTGATATCAACTTATCTTTATCCATACTCTATTATTCATCGGCAACTATACTGAGGTTCACAATTACATATGTGAAATGATAAAAAAATATAAATTAAATAAATTTATGAAATCATAAAAATAATTAAAATAATCAATAATAAAAAAAGAAGTAAAATAAGGTTACCATCTTCAAGCTTATATCTCTCATCATCAATGTCAATGCTATCTAGTCCAAGGGATGTATCACTGATCCAGTTCTGTGTGCAGACGAGAGCCTCCACGGTTGACGGTGACAAAGAACTCTAGAAAGCATCCAAGACTCGACCTCCAGTGCTACACGCTGACTGAGATGCAACCGTCGTAATAGGAATGGCTAGCACATCTCGGGCAATACGGGAAAGGGTTGGATACTTGATGGAATTAGCCTTCCACCAAATGCATATTTCAAATGCAGAACTAGGTGCCTCGACCTCTTCCATAAAATACCGTTCAACCTCTAAAGTACACCCTATAATATTCTTCGATGCAACGAGCTGATGATACTCATTCATGATGTCGTAATTCCTACGGCGTCGAGGCAATGTGTCAGTCGGGCTAAAGTCATCAGAGGGAGGTGTCGGAGTCATGTGTGAGGTACTCGCCGAAGATGAAGGCTGTCTACTATTTTTATAGTGGTTGTACAAGTCATCGAGATCAGCTTTCAGCGCTGTAATAAACGATGTAGCCTTCATTGCCCCGAGGACAGAATTTGCCCAATATTCTATCATGGCTAACTTGATTCGGGGCTCAAGGATCACAGCCACAAAGAGTAATCTATTTATCTTCTCAGTTTGCCTCCAATATTTATTATATTTGGACAACATCCTCTGAGCCATACCAAATAACAGTCCGCTAGGGTCATCACAACCATCTTCCAAGTGGTGGTGTAGTGTCGAGATCTGACTGAACCACAAGTTTGCAATCGTGTATGCAGATCCAGATATTTTCATTGTAATATCATAAAAAATCTGTAAAAATGTGACAAAGAATCCTACACTCGTCCAATCATGTGTGTCCGGCGGACTGAGCCCCTTTCCTGTAGGGTCCAGCAAAGCATACTTAAAACCCCCATCTTCCACCTTCATCCGCTCAAACACTTTTTGGTACCTCTGTACCACATCCAACATCATGTATGTAGAGTTCCATCGAGTGGGAACTTCCAAGCACAGCGTCCGAGAATGTTTTATCCCAAGTTGTTCTTCTATTGCCCTGAATTTTTTCAGCCTTTGCGGGGAAGCCCTCACATACCGCACAATGTTGCAGACTTTTGTAATGGAATCGTCAACCTCTTTTAACCCCTCAGTCACAATCAGGTTGATTATGTGAGCACAACAACGAATATGGATAAACTCATGGTCCCGGATGACATCATCTCTCACTCTCGTATTCCGCTTGAACCATTCAATTGCAGTATCATTAGCACTGGCATTGTCAACTGTAATGCATAAAACCTTCTGAATTCCCCAATCTGTCAAGCACTCATCCATTGCTGCCCCAATTGATGCACCCTTATAATCATTTATTTCTTTGAATCCAATAATCCGTTTTTTTAAAGTCCATGAACTGTCAATGTAGTGTGTTGTAATACACATGTAGGAAACATTCTATATAAACGTCCATGTATCAGTCGTAAATGAGACTCTCTGGCTGGTCGTCACAAACATTTGTCTCATCTCAGCCTTCTCTTTCAAATGCCTTTTCATACAATCTCACATCACTGTATACCATGACGGCAATGGGAATCGTGGCTCAATAAGCTTGATAAACTTTCGAAACCCTCTTTTCTCGACTGTAGTAAAAGGCATCTCATCTTCAATGATCATCTCGGCAAGCGCATCTCTCAACATCTTCTCACTATATTGAGGGATGACCATTTTCTTGGATTGCGTACCATCAATCGCAGTAGAAGTTTCATAACTTAGCGTTGTCTGATCTCGGGCCGCCAATCCTTTCGCTATCTTATACCTCTGGAAACTATTTAGATGTGATATCAAACCAGCAGTACCTTATTTCTTTGAATGACATGCAACTTCTGTGCCACAATGGTTGCAAGCTGCGTGCGGTTCCGAGGGATCACCATCAACTTTTGTGAAATGTTCCCACGTCCACGACCTTTTTTTATTTGATCGTGGGCGTGGTGGTCTGGCCCTCAGGAATGAAGGTGGTGGTACATCCGGCTCATCCCCAATACCCATCTCCTCCTCATCATTAAATGTATCCTCATCTTCTATGTTTACCGGGAGTGGGAATCGACTGCTTGCACATGAAGTTTGTGTTCTAGAAGTGGGTCTGGATCTCGGTGCTGGGGACGGAATTGTGGCATCCTGATCTTGTTCTGGGGTCCCATATGGTTCTTCCTCCATAGCTTGAAATCTGACACATTTAGTTCCAAAAATGTCAAAGTTTATTAAATAAAATCAAGAATCAATATTATAAGAAAGAGTAAAAACAAATTCAATGGTATAGATGAAGATCAATATGCATGGAAATTGCTATTGTATTGAAGCACATGCATGATTTAATTACAAAAAGAGTAAAATTAAAGTAACTTGCTTTTCCAAATATGAATTAAAATGCATTTATAGAAAAGCTATATTAAGTACGAGTACTGCTCTAACATATTAAGCTGCCACCAGCTAGGCAATATTTCAACTTCTTCCTTGGATGATTTACTGGTATAATCGACTTTGTAATACAATACCATTTATTTTTATTCAACTTTTCTCTTTGTAGTTTGTGGAGGGACTTCTTGGCATCCGAGGAGGTTCCCAGGTATATCAAAGCATATACACACTCATATTGATGCATATATGTTTTCATAACCAAATAGATGCAGTGGTTAGTAAGTATATATGTATAGATGCCTTGTATACATGATCTCTGGTTACATTTTCTACCAATATGATGATCTATGAAAACATAGGGCTTTGTTTAGTGATAAAGAAATACGATAATATATATTTTGTTGATTTTTTTTATGGTTGTGCGTGTTTGGGTTTTTTTTTTTGGGTTGGTGGGGGGGTTTTAGGGTCATGACTCATGCTTCAGTATACTAGAATGCAAAATATATTTTTCCAACCAGTGATTACTTGCTTTGACATTTTTGTGATTATGTTCTAATAATCTAGCTAGTGATTATTGCATGTCATCTTATAGACTATGCACTAACAATTTCTGTATCATGGTAGTATCCAAAGGAGCCACCTCATATTAATCTAATTGATTCCAAGGGTCTTGATGAACAAAGGCAAAAGGATTTGGTGACTTGTATACGAGACAAAGCATTTAAACTCTCCTCGTATTTGATGCTTGTAGCACTTTGTGAACACAAAGTGCGCACCCAATTTCGTCTAACTCTGTTTCCTACCCTCATTTTGCTTAGAAGGTGACGAACATATTTTGTTCCTAAATTCTTGATAGCTCACCTGTGCCTCACTTTATTGGGGGGAAATGTTACTTCATTTTTTTCCCTGTCCACATGACTAGTTCTAGGCAGGTTCAAATCTGCCCTCCTTGAAATGTGATTTGTTCTGCCTCAGACACTTGTGACAATATAAAGAGAATGCTCTAATGAATTACTCCAAGTTGTTCTCCATGCACAAAATCCCATATTGCAAAGAATGATGTGAAAGGATATAGAAATCAAAATGTTTGCTAAGCTTATGTGGTCTGTAAAAAAAGACCAGTATTTTACTAACCCACCCAAAATTGAAAAGATTAGAAGAAGGCCGAAATTACAAAGTATAAATCAACTTTTCTTACCAAGGGTCAAAACAGCAAAATTCTGTCAAGGAAATCATTCAGCTGGGAGTGATCGGAAGGGTTATTTGTTTTGTCCCGATCGAATTAACAAAGTTGTTTCAAAGATGACATATTCACATTTCTCAAGATACCTCATTTTAGTCACGTGAGAATGAGACTAGTTGTTTTGTATCCACATTTTCTTAGGTTTGACAAGTGCTACAAGATAGGTTAATTTAAAATTTTGAAACCAAAATTAAAACACCATTTGGCTAGAAATTTGCATTCAAGCAACCCATAAACAACATAGAAGAACATTAAAATACAATATGTCAATAACTCATACAAGTAAAATACAATCGTGTTACTGACTTTCTTTGTGACATTTCCACAAACACATAGGCCGTAGCCTTCAAAGTCCATCCAACTAACACACAATGGTTGAAAAAGACCATCATCCTCCTCAATACATTCACGGCCAACGTAGAAAACAGAACATTCACGGGCAATTTCCAATTATCAAATAAATAATATCAAATCTTTCAAGCAAATACACAAAGGAAAAATTTAAATTTACCGATTGTATTATCTTGGTTGCAATTTGGCACTGCGGCGACGACAACCTCTGTCAATTTACGGTGGACTATGGTCGATGGGGGGCTGTGGCGTCGTCGGTGAGATGAGTCTGAGCTAAGTGCTGAGCAGCTGAGGACAGTGAGTCGTGAGCGTGGCTGCGTGAGGAATCACGGCTAAATGGTCAACTGGTCGAGGACTCGAGTGAGGAACAGACGAAGAATTGCTTATGGCCATTTAGCCATGATTCAAAGTTCAAACGGTGTCGTTCTCTTTAAATGGAACGATGCCGTTCCAATTAACAGGTAGACAAAAACCAGATGCAAAACGGTTTTGCATCTGGATTTTTTTTTTTAAAAAGTCAGAATTGAAATCGGAATTCGGAACCTGTGGTTTACCGATTCCGACTTCCGTTACGGAGTCGGAACTGCTCCGATTCTGACTCCGACTTCTGAACCCTCCGATTCCGTCAGAGTAGAAATCAGAGCAGAAGTCAACCGGAATCGAACACTTCGAAATTTTGCACACCCCTAATTAAGAGTTCCAATTCGGCAAACCCACCTCCGACGGGCAAGACGGACTGTAAGGCCCGGATTAATGCACTAAGAATTGAGGGAAAGATGCGGTTGACAACAATGAATAATTCACATAATCATGTAATCAGCCCACAGAAATCCCGCTTCTTTCGATGTAATAGAGAAGTTAGCGAGACCGTTAAAAGAGTCCTAGACACAAATGACTTAGCTGGCATCCGAATGAACAAAAATTATGGATCTCTTGTAGTTGGCGCAGGTGGCTTTGAGAACCTCCCATTTTTAGAAAAGGATTGTCGCAATTACATCGACAAAACTCGTCATCTGCGACTTGGTGCAGGTGGTGCTGGAGCACTTCGTGATTATTTTATGAGGATGCTGTTCAAGAATAACTACTTTTTTGTGTTTATGGATTTAGACGATGACGGGAGGTTAAAAAATGTATTTTGGGCAGATCCACGTAATCAGGAAGCCTATAAGTATTTTGGTAATGTCGTGACATTCGACACCAAATACCTGACTAATAGGTATGGGGTGCCCTTTGCACCATTTGTTGGTGTAAACCATCACCGGCAGTCGATTCTTTTGGGAGCTGGATTGATTTCCAATGAGGACACGGTGACATTTGCATGGCTGTTCCAAACCTGGTTGCAGTGTATAGATGGAGTAGCTCCAAAGGCTATTATTACTGATCAAGACAAAGCAATGAAAAATGCAATTGCTATTGTCTTTCCAGAAACTCGACATAGATTTTGCCTATGGCATATACTTAAGAAAGTCCTCGAGAAGCTTGGATCATCTGCTAGATACAGACTTGGGATGAAAACTGAGCTGATGAAATGTGTTTACTACACACAAACTATTGAGGAGTTTGAAAATTGTTGGGCTGGGTTTATTAAGACATACGACTTACATGAGAATGCATGGTTGACAAGTTTATACAATGAACGTGAGCATTGGGTACCAGTTTTCCTAAAAGAGTACTTTTGGGCTGGAATGAGTACAACCCCGCGAAACGAGAGTATGAATGCATTTTTTTACGGTTATGTCCATTCAAAGACAAGATTGAAAGAGTTTGTCGACCATTTTGACAATGCATTGAAGAAAAAATTGAAAATGAAAATCAGGCGGAATTCTAGTCATTCAGCGGCACCATTCCCTGCGTATCTAGATCTCCAATTGAAAAGAAATTTCAAGAGTTGTACACCAACTCTAAATTTAAGGAAGTTCAACAGCAAGTAATTGATTTGCTTGATTTGGATATATCTCTACAAACATCTGATGGTGTAATGAGGAGGTACTTGGTAGAAGATGAAGTTCGTATTCAGGAGTTCACAAAACATGTTACATATTCAGTGGATTTTAATGTGGATGACTGCAATGCAAACTGTTCATGTGGGTTATTTCAGATGAGGGGGATACTATGTAGGCATATTTTGGTTGCATTCAAATCTAATGGTATAAAATCATTGCCAAACCAATACATTTTAGACCGATGAAGGAAGGACATCAAGAGGAGATACATGTTAATCCGAAGTAGCTACGATGCATGGGATCAAAGGCCAAATTGTAATAGACACACAATCCTTTTGAATATATGTTATGAGATGATAGATTATGCGGTGGATTCTAATGAGCAATTTGAAGATGCAAAGAAGAGGATAAATGAGATGACTGGAATATATCGTCAGAACCAGCGCCCCTTATCTATGACCCAAACATGTTCGAAGGCGATGAACCTGTTTCTTGTGTATTTTAAACAAAAATTTTCTCATTTCGTCACAATTTCTATAATTATATTTTGTCCTATTTAAAATCTCTTTGCCGAAAAAAGGTTTCAAATATGGTTTTACGACAAGTGATACTGCAATTGGTAGTTCACAACAAGTCAAGAGTCCACTTATTGTCAGAGGGAAAGGAAGACCTCCATCTCTTATAAGAGTATCTAGGATGGAGATAGACATTCGGAAGCTTAAAGCCAAATAGAAGAAAACACAAGTTGGAGGAAAACGCAAACAGGTGCATATAATTATATTAATTTGGCAAAGTTTAATCATATATACTTTTTGGGTTCATACGTGGTTTAGACAAAAAAAAAAAAAAAATCAGTTTTATTCACGTCCTGCTTTTTTTTCTTAATTGTTAGCGAGATGAAAGGGATACAGAATCCATGGGCACGCCCATGAATTTATTTGATGACAGAGATACAGCAGTCATGGACACTCGCAGGAATTTATGGTGGATACAGCAAGTTCTAGACAATTCAGTGGATTTTAACAGTAGTGGAACCACGCAATCTCATCCCATTGGTAGTCAAGAAAGTGTAAGATTTCTAATTTTTTTTAATTTTAATATCAATTGTAATATTTCCATGAGAAGGAAATTGGCTAATTTTTTTTCAGATTTTTTTTGATTGGATGGAGCGCAACCGGAGCTCTTTGGGTAGAGATGGGTCACAAGAGTGGCAGTAAACTAGTTCATGTGTGGAGATGAGATATTTGTGTCAATCATGTAATTATGTATGTGGATGGAATTTGCAAAATTTTTTGTGTATTTTTGTACATTTGTTGATATTTTGTGTATTTCAATCCGTATGTGTGTGGCAAGAAGGAGGTTAGCCAATAGGCTTGAATGAAAATTTGTGTTATTTGATGTGGGTTAAACAGTGGATATTTGATTGTAATAATTATGTAAATACAACAGGTTATGAAGAACTTGATGGAGAATTGTTTAGAGGAGGTTATGTCAATTTTTTTTTGCAAAAGAGAAATATTTATGGAAATTAAACTGCAAATGAAAAATTGTAACTGCTTAAGGTGGTAAAACAGGTTATGGCATAATGGATGAAGAAATATTGGTTTGGTGCTTAATTTTAATATTTTTTTCCACAAATGGTAATATTTATGAAAATAAACAGATTATGAAACCTTGTAATATTACTGGTCAATAAATAGGTTATGTAGGAGTGTCATTTTATTTGTAGTTGAAATAAGGTTATACTAAAACATTATTGGTCACCTATACATGTCCAGAAGCTATACGGAACTTGTAAGATAATTTTAGACATTTTGCCTTATTCGTGTACACGGGAATTCGATTCAGGTTAAGGCCATTTATTTGGGTTGCTCACCTATACATGAAGTTCGTATGGGGGTTTGATACATGGATGGCATCATGTACACAGCTGGACAATTGAGGGAAATGTTTTATATTTGGGCATGTACACGGGCAGTAATTGCTAGGGGTTACAGGTTACGAATTTTGTACACAGCAAGTAATTGCTACCAGAATTTGATTTCTCATTCAAATGCCAAAGATGTTTTACAGAAATTGCTCAGTACAAAAACAATAGAATAAACAGCTGGATCACCTCCAGTACTCCAAAATGTTCTTGCAGTTACAACTCATAAGTCACAGGTTACAACAAGTAATAATACATTCAGAAATTCCTCATTACAATAATGTAGTGAGGCCCTAACGACTAACCTGTTAATACATCAAAATGACCAATATTCATAAACAGTCTGGATGTTCTCCAAACATAAACAGAAGGTATAGTACTCATCAACTAATACTAGTGGTTAAAAAAATACAACGGGCTACATCAGTCGTAGCATTGGCTGAGATTCATAATAAGACACTGGATACATCAAAATTACACCACAAACTATTACTAAAAAAAACCATGTCAAGATTAATACATTGAAGACTCCCTTATACTTCTTCTCCAATGCTTTGAATTTGACTTGTTCGATGCGTAGCCGCTCATTAAGTACCATGTCGTGCCTCCGTTCAGTTAACTCCAATGTTATTTTACAGCAACTGTTTTGCTCACTTTGAATATCAATCCACTCAAAAAAGTCACATTTTTTTTTTCATCTTATAGTTTGGACAATTGAAAAATCTTCTACCAAAAGAGTTTGCTTTTCCAGAAATCCTTAACTTCGCTTGGGAGCCACAATAGCAAAGTGGTCTCTCCAAACTTAACCCGAAATGAGAAGCAGAACTCATTTGCTATCATGGATATTGTTGTAAAACGAACCCACAAATCAGTATGTTATGAGACAGTATATTATAAGACAATATATATATATATATATATATGGGAGACGAAATATACACTCCAACTATGGCATATTATAAACAGGTTAAACACTAATGTTTTATCAAATCCCAGTATGAATAAACAGAAATATCTACAGAAATACCAATACGCAAAACTAATGTTTTATCAAATCCCAAACAAGTTAAACAGAAAGATTTACAGAAATACCAATACACAAAATTAATGTTTTATCAAATCCCAATATGCATAAACAGAAAGATCTATAGAAATACCAGTACACAAAATTAATGTTTTATCAAATCCCAAACAAGTTAAACAAAAAGATCTACAGAAATACCAATACACAAATATAATGTTTTATCAAATCCCAATATGCATAAACAGAAAGATCTAAAGAAATACCAATACACAAATATAATGTTTTATCAAATCCCAATATTCATAAACAGAAACATCTACAGAAATACCAATACACAAATATAATGTTTTATCAAATCTCAATATTCATAAACAGAAACATATGAAGAAATAGCAATACACACAAATAATGTTTATCAAATCCTAATATTCATAAACAGAAACATATGAAGAAATAGCAATACACAAATAATGTTTATCAAATCCCAATATTTATAAACAGAAAGATATGAAGAAATGAAATAGTAATACACACAAATAATGTTTATCAAATCCCAATATATATAAACAGAAAGATATGAAGAAATGCCAATACACACAAATAATGTTTATCAAATCGCAATATTCATAAACAGAAACATATGAAGAAATATCAATACACACAAATAATGTTTATCAAATCCCAATATTGACCCAAACAAAAACATATGAAGAAATACCAATACACACAAATAATGTTTATCAAATCCCAATATTCATAAACACAAACATATGAAGAAATACCAATAATAACATTGAAATAACAATGCCAATAATACCAATCGCAGAAACTACAGAAATACCAAAATACATAAATACATAAATACAATAATGCACAAATACAGTAATATAAAAATAGCAAATAACCTGGACAGTTTCTGGATCAAGGTTTAGGGTTAGATCTAGGCTGCTTAGGGTTAGGGTTTCAGTCTGGGGTGAAGAGTTAGGGTTTCACGTTCAATTTGAGTTAGGGTTTTGCAAATGGTTAGGGTTAGGGTTAGGGTTAGATCTAGGCTGGTTAGGGTTAGGGTTTTGCAAATGGGTATCTTTGGTCACTTCTGACACTTCTCAGTCCACCAGACTTGAGCTATCATTCAGAGATCACGATGGACTCGAGAATCCCAAGCGACTGAATAGACAGAGGAGGAAAACAGAATGGGAGAGAGAGAGAGAGAGAGAGAGGGAAATGGAATAAGCTGAATCTGAGGGAGAGGGAAACGATTGAAGGAAAATGTGTGTGTGTGTGTGTGTGTGTGTGTGTGTGAAAGAGAGAGAGAGAGAGAGAGAGAGAGAGAGAGAGAGAGGGAAATGAAGAAGGGAAATTGACTCCGGAGGGAAACTTCGATTCTGAGGGACTAAATCGACACGGCAAATGAAAACAGCTTCAAGGACTCAAAACGGAGCATTTTCGTTTTAATCCACGTGGCGGAGCCACTTACGAGCCGTTTACTCAAAACGACTGCATCCAGACTTTTTCTTGTTTTCTGCACTCACAAATCAACAAATTGTCTCAAATCAACAATAGCTATATCTAGAAAACGGTCTGACAAGATAGTCACATTCACTTCTCTGCACACATAATGATGCCAACTAAAAAAAAAATAGTTTTGTATGATTTCATTTATAACTCTTAAATGATATTTCTCTTCCCTCCCAATTCAGAAAGAATAAAACTAAATTATTATAATCAAAAATTTCTCTTCATGTTCAAAGATCAGAGACTATGCAATACAGCAATAACAAAACCCTATTTTTTTAAAGATGAGTCTTCATTTATTATCTGTAAGACGGAAAGTTTATATAAACTTATTATTATCTATCTTACAAGTTTATAAGATAACTAATAATATGTCCATACAAGCTTCTAGTCTTGTAGAGAATGAATGGAGAATCTCTTGAAAAAAATATAGGGCTTTCATTGTTACTATACTACACATTCTCTCCGACCTTGATAAGTGAAGTAACAATAAAAGCCTCACTTTTTTCAAGAGCATTCTACGTTTGATCTCTGCAAGACTAAAAGCTTATATAAACTTATTATTATCCATCATATAAGGTCACATTATTATCCGTCTTACAAGGTTACAAGACGGCTAATAATAATTCTATATTGATTTTCTGTCTTGCACAAGTTGTACCAGATGATAATCTTGAAAAAATATGCGACTTTCATTGTTACTTCACTACACACTCTCTCAAACCTCGACAAGTGAAGTAATAATGAAAGCGCCACATTTTTCAAGATAATTCTTTGTTCATTCTCTACAATACTGGAATCTTATATAGACTTATTATTAGCCAGAATCTTATATAAACTTATTATTATCCAACTAATAATAAGTCTATACCACCTTCCTATCTTGTAGACATTCGGACAAAGAATTGTCTTGAAGAAAGGAGGTGTTTTCATTGTTAATTCACTATATAGTCTCTCGAACCTCGATAAATGTAGTAACAGTGAAAGACTCATTCTTCAAAAAATTCTCCGTTTAATCTATGCAAGATGGGAAACTTGTATAGACTTATTATCATCGGTCTTACAAGTTTACAAAATAGCTGATAATAAGTTTATACTAGCTTCCTATCTTAGAGAGAGTGAATGGTAGATTTTCTTAAAGAAATATGGGTCTTTCATTGTTAATTCACTAGACAGTATCTAAAGTTCGAGAGGTGATGGCCTGGCAATTTTTGCATATGAATGTTTAGATCATTTTTTTAAATTACTCGAGTAGAAACGAAAACATCATTTAAGAAATAACAATCCTATCGTATGGAACACAACTTTCATCACAATACTGAGGAGCTGATATACTAGATAATGCATTATTTCATTATATTAATTCCATGCATTTTTTTTTTTTAATCTGATAGCGTCTATTAATTTTGCTTCTTCTTGTAGGAGTCTTGTCAATATAATAAATAGATCAAGTTTGAATATTCGTAATGGAGATACCATTACAACATCAGCAATAAGAGGAGCTCTTTAGGGAATTAGCCATTCAACGCCAAGCTTGACTTGAAAAGATGCAAATGATAATGATAATGTCCTAATAGTTGATTATGCCTCCATTACCATCTCAAACATATTTTTTAATACTTTTTATAATATTTAGATCTAGAATTTGATTGATTGATTTCCAAGATAACAATTTCCAACAAATATTGCTTAATTATTTGGTATATTTCAATTTCACATTTGTTGTCTTGTGTTCGAATGAAATTTCATGTGTTGGAATGCGTTGCCTGTTCTATGTTTAAAACCAACGGTATAATCACTATTTGAACAGTATAAAGCAGGAACATATGATGTTTGAACAATCATTGATTCATTATATTAGTTCAAACTAATTGTAGTCTTTGACATTCAAACGCATACCACTTTTATTTGAACAAACATCACTTTTATTTGAACAGAAATTGATTGACCAAACCATGTTCGAACAGTAAAACATGTAGCATTCAAACCAAATATTGCATTAATATTCAAACCGATATCATTCTTAATCAAACGGATATTTGAACGACTACCCTTTTATTCAAATGCATTTCACTCCTATTTGAACGGCAATATCATTACCATATGTTGTTTGAACACCTAAGGCTAGAATGCACCCGAACTATATTTGTTCTCATCATTCAAACAAATCTCACCCTTATCCGAGCATACATTTGAACAAACAGCATTCTCGTTCGAATACATATCACTTACATTCAAATAGATATAACATACGTTTGAAACATATATGATCTCAGCATTCGAACACATCACTCTTATTGAAACGTGAATTCATTCAATATTCAAACAACCTATTATTCTTTTGAATGTTTGTCAATACATTTGAATGTGACATAAACTATTCGAATACCAACCTCATCTCATAAACGTTTGAATCCGTTTCTGAATTCGAATACGAATCCAACATTCGAACATTATATAGGGATGAAAAATTTTCTAAGATAAAAAGAGATATTCTCTAGAGCAAAATTCTTTTTTGTCCTAAATTATCCTTTGCAAGTGTATGATGAATTTAGGTCAATTTTTTTGAACATCACATCTTGTGCGATGAAATTTATCGTCCCAAAAGACTTGTTCTGTTGTAATGAGAAAGATGATATGCATATGTAAAAGACGAGTACAAAATGTGTTAAAGAGAATAAGATACTCATCGTTTGTATTTTTCGAAAAGAGCTTAGTTGAACAATGAATATATGGAATGATCTAATACTACCGTCGATCCTTTGTATTTTTTGAAAAGAGCTTAATTGAACAATGAATATATGGAATGATCTAAGGCTGCCGTCGGTCCTTATTCCTCGTTAAATGTAAAAGGCAAAGGGTGCACTTTTAAGATGTTGTCTAAACCTTCACTTTTTCCATGTCATACTCTCTTTATAGAGCTCAATAAAGTGACGCTACAATTGGTAAACAGGAGGTTTCTACGGTATTCATATTTATCCAAATATCCTATTTTTTAGGGCCTAAATTAGACCTTACGATATTTTTTATAAAATATTAAATGTCGCTCAGACATTCATTCTATAATGTTATACGGGGGGGATACTCAAATACCTACGTTTCTGTTACGAATTTGCTTTCTGACACTAAACATCACAATTGACAAAGCATGCCGTATCAAATAATACAGCAAAAGATGCTTGATTTCCAAAACACTCTATTACAGTCCAATGACCACCAAAATCAAACGTGGGAATGCTTGCACGTCACGGAAAGAAATACTTAAATACTTTGAATGCATCTCACACTCGAAGCTAAATGGTATATATCCAAGCGCTTGTATCTTATGAGTATTTACAAACTACACATCACAGACACAACTGAGATTGAAGAATCTAATATATGCGTTTCCAACACGACCACTTGCATCTAAGATTTTGTGATGAATAGATCAGAAAGTCATGACATTCATTTTTTCCCTTGGTTTTTTGGAAGGCCACTAGCATAATTTACACATATTTACAACGTCTTCACTCATATCCTATATCAAGGAAATAACCAAAGTTCAAAAAGAATATTATATGTAGCAACGAAATAATATGCACGCATGATATCAGAAAATTTCTTCTGGCTTTAGAAAGTTGTGATACTCCAGTTGCGTCATCTCTCCTCCAAGTGCTGGGTCAAATTGACAGCGATAGAAGCTGCATGTAAAAATTTAATAGCAAGTTATAACTGGATGTTGAGATTATTGAGCAGCTCAATTCAGTTATCTTTAAAAGAATCATCAAGACGACTTCAAAGAAATATGAATTCACGCCTAATTCCAGCCATCTAACAAGCAGCAGCTCATAAGATGGAGTATTCTGTTAATTATAAATATATACACATAAAAGATGGGGAGTATTTTCTTACAAATATAGTGTCTATTGTGATGTAGTATTATGTAAAGACCTCCACAGTACCTAACAGCGAACTTGTTTCATATGGTACATTACAAGGGATGAATTGATTGCTGTGAAAATTGCTCAGGCTTCTTTTCTTTTTTTTCTTTTTAATTTATGTCAGGGAACTTCTCCAAGGCAGGGCCCTTCGGACCATCCCTGCAGAGTAAATCCCCCGTCCTGTAGTTTCCCTACATAAAACTGGTTAAATCGATGGCTTTTCATCAGGGAGTGTAGCCCCAAAGAATTGTTTGCACCTATAAGGTATTGAACCTTAGACTTTGAAATGAGTAATACCCCAAGACCAAAGTCTTCACCACTTGGGCCAACCTCTTGAAAATTTCCCAATTAAAGGATGTAATCAAGCTAATCTTAAGGAATATATTTCTGAAAAAAAAAAATTGTTTCTTCTTTAAGACTCCCTAAATTGAATAGGGAGTCGTTCTTTATATACATTAGTCTTACCTTCCATCCATGCCAAGAATTACCACTGTATTTTTTTGGTGACCAAAAGCAACAATGCAATGAGAACCCTCAGGCAAGCGGAACTGTGCAACCGACCACTCTGAGCTAAAATACTTTGGCAACACTCCTGCAAGCGCTAAAGGTAATTTAGACCCAGATCCTAAAAAGGAGACAAACAAGCTTCGTTAGTAACAAGAAGATTATACTTTTTGGCATTGCCTAAGCTCCTTTCAAATGTGGCAGGTCGGCTAAGCTGCCAACCTGCCAGTCTATCAATTTCTCCGCAGCAAGCAACAATTACAGAAAACGAAGTATAATGAGCTGAAAAAAGGCCCCAACAACACAAATATAGTGAACTTTCAAGTGTGATATTACATTATTATAGGACAAATACATCGGCTCTTCAGCAGAAGTAACAAGATATCTAGCCTTTAGAGCAATTGGAAGGGGAAAGCAAAAGTAGAAGTCTCATCTAAAGAGTGTGTAAAACGCTTTATAAAATCAAGTTGGGTTTCCGCCTCTATGAATAAATTTCACGAAGTTGCCAGAGACTAACTTCACTTATTTCAGATATGCCTAGCATGAAACCCCTTGACCTCTATTGGGTTTAGAACTCTTCTATCATGAGGGATTCTTCAGAAAGCTAAGGATGGGTAATGGAGTTATCATCATTCAACATCACATTAACGCAAGGAGCAGCTTTTTGCAACTCTCAAATTTTCGGAATAGAAGAAGGAAAGGTTTGTTGATTATCCCAGAAGACACAAATGGCATCAGATGGAAAGGTTTTCTGCATTCCATTCGAAGCATCACTGGGTCCAAAGCCACTATTCTGAAGCATGCAAGCAAAGGGGAGTTTGTTGATGGAAAGATAGTGGGAAGGCCTCCCTTGATCAAAGGTGCCTCGCACGCCTCATTGTTGAGGTCACCGACAAGTACTCTGGTAGAGAATAGCTTCGCGGCAAAAGGAAAGGATAAGGCACTTGGAGGAGACAAAGGCTACTAGGTGACATTAGGAGAAGTGGAAGTTAAGCACCATGTGTTGCAAGGTAGAATGGCTACCTCTGTCAAGTGTTTGAGGGTGTGGGAGAAGTGACAGGGGTCTTGTGGGTTGTAAGAGCTCAATCAATAGGAGTTATGGGTGGTGGGTCAAAAACGGACGAGGGGCGGCAAGGGGTAGATCCTATGCATTTGAAGGCCTCAAGTGCGCCAACACAGGGCATTTCAACACCATCACAGAGAGGGTCGTCGGACACCGGCATCACAGTTCACACCGGTATCACTTTGGACATTGGCAGCTTTCCATCTGGTTGCCCTCAGTCACCACTTGCAAATGGAGTTGGTCTCTTTTTCTAGGGTTCACTTTCAGATGAAGATAGGGGTCCTTCCAGGGTTTTGAATACTTTGGAAGAAGCAAACGAGCCTCTTTCAGAAGATGATAATGAGGTAACAGAAGGTAATGCTTCCCCTACCTATTCTATGCCTCCTAAGGGAGTAGTAGGGTCATAAGAAAGTGGCACAAAAAGGATCATCAGGGGGTGGGGCACCTACAAGCAATGTCCTCGTCAATGGAACGACGACACCTATGCCAGAGGTGAAGGAACCTTTAATGGTGACAACAACAATATAGCAATTGAGGAGGTTAAGGATTTGAATGCAAGATATGGCGGGGAGGAAATTATGGATTTGTCGTTGGCGCCTCGTGAGGAATATCTAGGTTTGGGAGTGCAATTAGGAACTGTGTCTGGGGATACTGTTGTTCCCCTAGTTTATCTCCCTCCGATAAACAATATACGAGTTCACCATCAGATTGGGTTCTGCATAAGGTTAACTAGATTCAACATATTGTAGGGCTTTCGTATGGGGTGAAGACCAATTTAAAGCACTGCTCACTGCGATTGAGTCGGACCACTCGCTTGAAACCAAATCAAGTTTTAAGAAAAGCATGGAATTAAAGTGTCTTTATTGCGCAATCAACTACGACGCTAAGGAAGGTAGCTCAAGTCAAGGAAAGACTAGAGGGAGGGCTTTATGAAGACGTCAGGAGTTTCAAGAAGAGTATTAGTCTTAAGGGAAACAAGGATTTGGGGATGGGGATGTGTGTTCTATTCCAATTCAGGCTTGGTGTATTTTGGATAGATTTCTAATTTTCACGGGCCTTTTGGGTCATTATAAGCTCTCTAGTATGAGCTAGGTATTTTCTTGCATACGTCCACTATACTTGTTTACTCTTATTGATATATATAATATTTTTACTTATAAAAAAAATGAAAAGAAAAGAATTCCCTTTCTTTGACATTGCATTCTATTTTATTGCCCATGTCATTCATGAATTACATTATCCACTTTTTAGGTCCCCTTTGTTGAATTCACTGGTTCCTCCAAACACCCAACACAATATTTTTTTTTAAATGTCAGCATGAAAATTCCCAAACAAAACATCACTTGTAGACAATATATATATATATTATATAGGTAAGAAAAAGTACAATAAAATTAACGAAATAAAAAAAGAGGTGGTATACCCTTAATGAACGAGAGAGATGAGCTTGAATGTGTAACAGCAAGATTAGAATCAGATGCATATCGTGACTTCTCAATCCCTGGCGATCCAGGATTAACCTTAAGGTTAAAAACGTGGACGGTTCCCTTGTCACTTGAGACTGCTAGCCACTGGGCAGTTGAAGAGAATGCTAAGCTGTAGATCTCTGCTCTATCTGCACCCCTCCTAACCTACATGCAATGTCAAGATAATTTCACACTATCTAAAACGTTTTGAACTGCATAATGACATACCAGAATGAATATGAAAGAGATTGAGATGGAAATTATGTATTTAGACTTTTACCGGATACCAGAGATAAGCAACCTCCTTGGACGTCCAGGTAGAACAAAAATAAACAAGGCAAAGGTAACAATCCAACATAACACATTATTCCTTTCTTTTTTTTCTTTTTTTCTTTTTTTTTTTTTTTGGATCGAGAACATAGCACTTTATACCATAATGGGTGTAGCTTAGGCAGTTGATTGAGATCAACTAAGGACCAGGACCAAATTAAGCAAAGAGGCGTCCAAAACTACCAAGCCAGAAGTAGTCCAGAAATTTAGAAAACCACATGATTTGATACTAAGAAATGTCACATAGGGTTAAGTACCCAGTAAGCTAAGTTAGAAAATTGACAACCACTATTATTTTGCAGCAGAATAGAAGAAGGCAGTGCATCAGTATATTGATTAATTTCATCAAAAAAATCTGTAAGTGATTATTGTGTACAATTTTAAAAATTAATTAATTCCCTCTTGATACAACTTCAACACAAGCATCTTCTAACTTCTCAAAAATAGCATTTACCTAATTATATTTTCTCTTGCATTGCCACTCAATCATATTGGAGCCGCTCATCTGATGTTTGTAATTACCGTAATCAAGGAAAATTGTTCTAATACAACATATAGGATCATTTTGCTTCTACCGCTGCAGTTATTTTGAAGCATTATGAATCTTAAACCTAAAAGTATCGACAACAAATTTGAATTTACTTGGAATATCTGACACGAACAGAATATCATCAGTAATCAGTATTTCACATTCTTTAGTGCAAGTCTAAAATGAAAGAAGATATCAAGTCAGCGATACCCATTATTTCAAATGGACAATTTAAGACAAAATGGCATTCAAAATGTGAAGTGATCAGTCATTGATCCATTACCGCCTATGGTGAACTTCAATCGAAGTCTATGGTTTCTAACTAGTCACCCGCCCTCAACAGTGCTCCTTGCAAGTAACCCTAAACTCGACGACGTTTTACATTGCATAACATACTTCCATTCTAAGCATTGCAATAAGCCAATCACTCCATTCACAGGAAGTGCCTATAGGAATTTCCAATCACCGAATATGTATGAAGTCATGAATTGCACAAAAGCTCCAAATTTCACATCGGCGTGGCTCAATTAAAGGTTCATTAAATATAGAATCGAATCAATCTTTCGGATTTGTAATAAACAACCAAATACCTCTTGAAGAAGTGTTCCATCGATGCTATTGAAAACCCGGACCAGAGTCCCTTTGGAGCTCGCCGTAGCGAGCAACTGCCCGTCCGGCGTGAGCGCGAAGCAGGCAATCCTCGAGTCGTGCGCCATGATAAATTTGGTTCTCTTCGAAGCATAGTGCTCGACCCGAACCTGCCCTTTCTGCAACCCGGGGCAGACCAGGACCAGCGACGTCGCCAGTTGGGATACCGAGCATAGGCCCTTAGGGTTCGAGATGGTCTCAATTTGGTGGAGCAGCTTCAAGTCGGCAAAGTTGTACACGTAGACCTTCTGCTCCAGTACGACGACGATCCTGTCGCGGCGCAGTCGTACGGAGCGCACGTCGGAGCGAAAAGAGAGCTCGCCGATGCAACGACCCTGGTGGTCATCCCAAATCATGACCTTGCTTGGTGGGTACTGAGGGTGGGGTCCCCCGCCGACGAGGGCCAGGATGTTGCACCGAAAGAGCATCTCTACACCGGAGATCCCCCCGTCGTCGAAGTCGCGGCGGAAGATCTCGCGGAACGGGTCGCAGTTAAAAATACGAAACCCGTAGTCAGTACCCACAGCGAAGCACCCCTGGTCCTGGTTGAACGACAGGTGGAGCAGAGTCGGCGGATCAAGCGGCTTCGGGATGTTAGGATTAGGGTTCTCGTTACGGCCGTGGCCGTGCGGTTCAAGCGTTGGCGGATCATACGGCGCCGGAAACGGCTTGTAGGTGTTAGGGTTAGGGTTCTGATCGCTGTCGTCGTCTTCGTCGCGTTCGTGGCCAAGGACGTGGGATCCAATAGATTGGTATTCAATTGATCGGAAAGAGATGGCCGAGTCGTTCTGGGAATCGTGAGGAAGAGACTGTTCCTCTTGAGAGACAAAATTAGGGTTAGGTTTAGGGTTGGAATTGGGCCAGGGCGGGGACGAGATGGTAGAGATGGTCGCCATGAGAGAAAGAAAGAGAGCGAGAGAAGGGGGTCTCGATGGAAATTTCGACAAATCTGGGGGCGTGTCGGCAGTTCGCACGTAGAAGCTAAGACCGAAAGCTACGGCCAGCTTTGGATTGACTATCTCTCTTAATATTTAAATAGAGCAATAGATACAGTTGTGGGATTACAAATATCGTGTAAAGGCTTTGAAAAAAAATAAAATTTATTATTAAAAAGTTAATTTTTTTTTCATATAGGTCCCATATTAATTTATTTTTTTCAAAATAATTACACGCTGCTTGCACAATAAATATCATTTCTCATTTAAATATTATAAATATAAATATTTTTAATTTTTAATTTTTTGATGTAATTATTATCTAATTTGTAAACTAATAAATTTCTAATCAAAACATAAAAAATAATTTAAATTTTTCAAATTTTAAAATAAAAATTATGTTCTAACAATATTTTAATTTTATAATATTTCTATTCAACTTTTTTTCTCTCATTTTTTAAAATTTCATAAAATATTTTAATTTAAATAATTTCTAACTTATCTCATCTCAACTCAAATATCTTATTACTATTCACAAATAATTACAATTCATCTCATATCAACTTACATCTAAACGGTCTCTTGCAAGTAACTATTATAAATATATTAGTTTCGTTCAACTTTCTAATATAAATAATTCTACTTAACTTCTCATACACTATATCTTTTTTATTTTATTTTTTTATAATAAATATATGATATATAAATGATAAGTAAAAAATTGAATTAGTTTAATAAAAATAAAATATGTATGATATATGATGTTTGATGATAAATAACATAACCCTACTTATCTAATGAAAGGAGTTGCGCTTCGTCTTCCTCAACGATCTTATGTTAAAGACCCAACCCATGTTTAAAGGTCCATACAACATAGTACTTTGGGTCCAGCCCGAAAAGTAGTGATAAAGGAAAAACACTTGGCCGGGATCGAATCCGGGTTACTAGCGTGACATGCAGAAATACTAACAATAATAATGCTAAACCCACATATGAATGGTCCAGAGGACGGTTACCAATCTTTTTTATTTAAGGAAAATGCTATTTGCACATGCCAAAGGGGACACTCCGCCTACACGGGCACGCCTTTTGATAAAAAAAAATCATTTTTTTCTTGCTTCTTTCCATTTGATTCCCCTGTCTCTCCCTCTATTTCGTCTTTAGCTCTCCAATCTCCATTCGTCTTTTTCAGGAAATCGAAACCCCACGAAATTGAAGAAAAGTAGAGCTAAGCGTGAGTACATCTTCATGGGAGGAGAAAAGTAGAGCTTTGGTTTCTGTAGTCGTCTTCATCAGAGGAGGGAGCAAACCGAGTTGTCAAAACCCCAAGGCAGGAGGCCACAGGCCATGCCTTGACCAGCACCAGCCCATGCCAGGACAGCACGCCAACAGCACTGTTGGCGTCGCTTAATTGCCCACAGACCGAGCCCTTGGTGAATGCTAGACCACGGTCACCCTCCATCAGGCAGCGAACAGTCAGCGTGCACACGCAAGCGAGGTTGTCACACCACACTCAACGCACGGCTAGACTGCACGCACGCCTAGTGCGTGTGCGCAGCGGGCACGCATGGGCTATGCGCACACACCGTGTGCATGCATGGGTCATGCGTAGGCACAAGGCCCATGCATGGCCTAGGCACTCGCGCAGCGCACGCTTGCACACCCACCTTGGAATTGATGATGCGGCTACCCAGCAGGCCCACGCATGCTGGCATACCGCTCAATGCCCTGGTCTTGACCAGGGCCATGCTGATCAACGCCCTGGCCTTGGCCAGGGCCTTGCTGCTCAACGCTTTGGTCTTGATCAAGGTCATGCTGATCAACACCCTGGCTTTGGCCAGGGTCTTGCTGACCAACGCCCAGGCACCACAGCCTGGGCCATGCAGACCAACGCCCAGGCCCCACTAGCCTGGGCCATGCAACAGCCTACCATGCTTAAGCCAACCACGGTCCAACCCAGCGACTCACCAATGGCGCCCAGCCCACACAACCTGAGCCACACATGCAAGGACCAAGGACCAGCCAAGGCTAGCCCGGCAGGCCAACTTGAAGACCCACGCGTGCAAGCATGAAGCCTATGTTGTGAGTCATCCTAGCCACCCATGGGCCACTGACAGCATGAGGCCTTAACCAGGAGGTGTGGGCCCAAAACCATTGTCCCTTTGTAATCGTTTTAATTGCTTTCTAGTAAAGGTGAGGCAATAGGCTATCACTTAGTTTTTATCTTTGAACATTTGGACGAATTTGGCTTGTAAGCCCTCATACACACATTGGTGCTTTGTCACTTAGGCTCCATTGGGTGCAATCCGTGAATCCCAAAGGAGAAGGCTCACCCTGTGCAATTCGTGAATCAGGGTAACCTATTCATTTCATTGTTTTCCTTTGATTAGTGCATTGTTGAGGTATTTCAGCATTTTGGATTATGTCTATTGCATCACATTCGCATTTGCTTGCTGAATATTTTAAACCGTTCGAGTGGGGCATCGCTTAAGGCAGCCACGAGTTACCATTGAAGGGCATCTGGTCTGCACCAAGCCACCCTGGTCGAATCTGGAGCAAGGTCAAGGACAAGCTGACAATTACCACCCACCAGCCAAGCCACACGTCTAGCCCTTGCCACCTGTCTAGCCACAACCGCTCCCCTACTTTGTAGGGAGTAACCAACCATCCCTTAAACCGCTCAGCCATCACCCACTCGGCCAACCCACTTAAACCACCATTAGCCACGTGTGCTTCATCATCAGAAGACACCTGTGTGAGACTTGGTCAGCCCCCCAAACGAGTGACACCTGTGCTTGACTTGGTCAGCCACCATCAGAAGACACCTGGTAACTGACTTGGTCAGCCCACCAGCAGGAGCCACGTGTGCCTGACTTGGTCAGCCAGCCACTTAACCACCCGATCCCACTCACAACCGTTTTTGATGATTCAGCTACTTCACATGCATGCATGCACGCCCAGTCACTAGAATCTCGTCCACTATCAGCCACTGATCAACCATACGAACTCAGCCAACACCACTCATAACCATCACAGTCAAGCAAGTGGCAGCCCAAATCGGTCATTGAGGAGCAAGAAGGGGCGCGGCAGCTTGGTGTCTAGGATCTCGACCGAGGACCCTATCACCAATTTGGTGCTTTCATTGAGAGCAGCCATGTGCTTGAAGGTTCAAGAGAGGTTCTCACTTCTCTGTTGAGGTAGGCAACCCATCACTTGTCTTTGTGAGTTTGGTTGGGGGATCCACGGAGGATCCTGACATTGCTGCAATTTTTTCTTTCTATTGTTATTATTGCATTGTGTAGTTTGGGGGTTGTGGTAGAGGAAGGAGTAGATAGGTTTGGAGCAGTTGACAAGCTAGAACATGAGCAACCCAAGGTCGGACTCAGTTTGTGGTTGGGGTCGGTCACCCTTGAAGGTGAAGGACCCAAGGTTGGAACCACGAGCCTCCACCATCAACCTGTTTTTCACCCCTTTTTACCAACAGTTTGCAAGCCTAAACCATCTGTAAGGGTCAGTTTGCAAGCCACTCAGCCGTGATATAGTAGAAGTGTGAATCAACATGCAAGAGAAGCAGTCTGTAGAGGAGCCCACGGGCATTTCTAATAGAGCTCGGCTAGAAGTTCTAGAGGATCACACCAACAAGATTACTTCAATTCTTGATGGTGTCACCAACAACTTAGCTGAGCTGCATGTGGCCATGGAGACCTCTAACAAGGATAACCAGAGGGTCATGGAGAACATAAGGAGAGAGACGAACACCACATTAGAGCGGCTAGAGAGGAGACTAGCCGAGAACCGTCCTGAGACACCACCTCATGGGGGCGAGGCCTATGCTGATGGACTGGAAGCTAGTGTAACCGAGTCCATGCATGCGTCGCCAAGGCAAGGTTTGAGGCATGGTGGCCATGTAGAGAACCGTCAAGGTTACCATGAGAGGTGGATTCCGAATGCTGCCTTTGAGAGAGAGTAGTCGTTGGCTAGCTATCGGGCTAGGAGCCCTAGTGTTCAGCATGAGCACCAGGAATTTGAGCACGAGCAAGACTATGAGGAGCCTTACCAGCATGAACAACCAGGGCCATGGAGAAGACAGCATGGTCGTGGCTACCGTGGGCCACAATTTGAGAGGGACGACTATGAAGATAGAAGAGGAAACCGGCATCAGGATTGGGGACCCAAGCGTCCTAAGGTCGACTTCCCAAAGTATAGCAGTGGTGACCCCTATGAGTGGTTGGACAAGGCCCATCACTACTTTCTGACATATGACATCCCACGCCATGAGAGGGTGTCCATACCTGCTTTTACCTTGAAGGCAAGGCTGGAAAATTGTGGCGTTGGATAAGAGACCAGTACGACAAAGATCATATGAGGCTGGATTGGACAAGGAAAATGGTGGCGTTGGATAAGGGACCAGTACGACAAGGATCATACGAGGCTGGGTTGGACAGCCTTTAAGAAGGAGCTCCTCAGTCAGTTCGGGCCATCACCAGTTGTCAATCACCATGGGCAGCTAGCCAAGCTAAGGCAAGAGGGCAAGGTCCAGCACTATATAGAGGAGTTCAGGCATTTATAGATCATGGTTAGGGGCTGGTCGGAGGAAACCTTGATAGGCACATTCATTGATGGTTTGACCTTGGCTTGCCAAGGAAATCAAACTTAGACAGCCCACAAGGCTACCCGAGATGATGAAGATGGCTGAAATTCTTGAGGAGAGCCATTCTAGTGAGCGGCGCCCAACCAAAGACATGGGGAGCAAGTCTTTCAAGACTGTGCAAACCAAGGTCTCTTGGAAGGGAAGGGACACATCAGCCACCACCTCCAAACCGAGACCGGAGATCAAGAAGCTATCCAGTGAAGAGGTGCAAGAGCGCATCAAGAAGGGACTGTGTTTTAAGTGCGGAGACAAATGGGGCCCCGGTCACAAGTGCAAGGCAGCTTAGGCCTTGTTTATGTTTAAGGACGAGTCAAGTGATGATGAGTCTGAAAGTAGCCAAGAGGAACCCAGCCAAGAGGAAGAAACCGAGGAAACCGAATCTGGTGGCACACCAGATGAGGCTGAGCTATCATTGAATGCCATGGCTGGCATTTCTAAACCCACGTCCATGAGGTTGATGGCATGGGTGGGCAAGCATGAAGTGACTTTGCTAGTGGATAGCGGCTCCACACACAACTTCATTAATTCCAGCATTGTGGGCAAGGTTGGACTTAAGCCGAGGCCTATTCCCCCATTTGAAGTAAAGGTGGCAAGTGGAGAAAAGTTGCAATGTGAGGCCCTCATCTGTGAAGTGAAGATGAATGTTCAGGGGGTCCGTATTATGGCAGACTTGCATGTGCTGCCCTTGGTCGGCCTTGACTTAGTCTTGGGGAATGCTTGGCTGAAGAGCCTTGACAAGGTCGTCCATGACTATCACAACATGACTATGGAGTTTAAACTTGGCTCCAAGAAGCGACTGTGGACAGCCATTGCCAGTAAGGAGATCAAGCCATGCGAAGCTATTATGTTTGAGAAGCTTTGCAAAGGCGGGGCACATTGCTTCGCCATCATGGTGGCCAAAGAGGATGTAATGAGACAAGTCGAAAACAAGGGTCAGGAGGGCACCCATGATGATTTAGAGCTACTGCCTGAGGAAGTCAAGCCAGTCTTAGCAGCCCACAGGGGGGGTACTCGAGGTGCTCACTGCATTTCCACCTCCTAGAGAGTTTGATCACAGAATTCGACTAATGGATGAAACCAAGCCGATCAACATGCCACCCTATAGATACGCCCACTTCCAAAAGGGAGAGATTGAACGGCAGGTAGATGAGATGCTGAAGAGTGGCCTAATCCGCCCTAGTACCAGTCCCTTTTCTTCACCGGTGCTATTGGTGAGGAAGAAGGATGGCACATGGAGGTTCTGTACGGACTATAGGGCCTTGAATGAAGCCACGGTCAAGGACAGATTTCCAATCCCCATTGTCGATGAGATGTTAGATGAGCTGCATGGGGCTACTGTGTTCTCGAAGTTAGATTTAAGGGCCGGCTACCATCAGATTCGAATGAATGAGGAAGACATCCATAAGACAGCCTTTAGGACTCACTCAGGCCATTATGAATACCTGGTGATGCCTTTCGGTTTGTGCAATGCTCCATCAACGTTTTAGGCTGCAATGAATAGCATCTTCAAGCCACTACTTCAGAAGTTTGTGCTTGTCTTCTTCGATGACATTTTGGTCTATTCTAAGACCATCGAAGAGCATAAGCAACACTTGGAGAAGGTGCTAACAATTCTGGAGGAGCATCATTTCTTTATCAAAGCCACCAAGTGTGCCTTCATGGAGAAGGAGTTGGAGTACTTAGGCCTCTTTATCTCAGGAGATGGTGTCAAAGTTGATCACAGAAAGATAGAGGCCATGGTGGATTGGCCTCTACCCAAGGACATCTCAGCCTTGAGAGGATTTCTGGGGCTCACGGGTTATTACAGGAGGTTTGTCAAAGGCTATAGGCTCATAGCCAAGCCACTCACAGCAATGCTCAAGAAGGACAGTTTCGAGTGGACAACCGAGGCTAGGGAAGCCTTTGAAGAACTAAAGCAAGCCATGACCAAGACACCTGTGTTGGCACTTCCCAATTTTGAGAGATCGTTTGAAGTTTATACAGATGCAAGTGGCGAAGGCATCGGGGCTGTGTTGGTCCAAGACCGAAGGCCTTTGGCCTTCATTTCCAAGGCACTCGGGCCTATGAAGAAAGCATGGAGTACCTATGCCCGAGAGCTATTGGCAGTGGTGCATGCTGTCAAGGTGTGGCGCCCATACCTCTTGGGACGCAAGTTTACCATCATCACAGACCATCAGGCCTTAAGGCATCTATTGCAGTAGAAAATTGTCACCCCAGAACAACAAAAGTTCCTTGTCAAGTTGCTAGGCTTTGAGTATGACATAGTCTATCAACCGGGCAAGGAAAATAAGGTGGCTGATGCCTTAAGTCGTAGGGAAGGCAGCCAATTACTTGAGGTAGTGGGAGATGACGAGGAGTCATCAAACTTGGCACTAAGCAGGGCAGAATGGCGAGTATGGGACAAGATCAGAGAGGCTACCAGAGTGGATGCAAGGGCACTTGAGATCATTGAGCTCTTGGATGCCCAAGGGCAAGGGGTTGTAAACTACAAAATGAGAGACGGTCTTATCTTCTACAAGAACTATGTTTATGTGTCGAACGTTCCCAATCTCAGGAAGGAGATCCTAGATCACTTCCATAACAGCAAGGAAGGTGGTCATTCTGGATGGTTGAGAACATACATCCAATTGAAGCATTTCTTCCATTGGGAAGGAATCAAGGGTGATGTCAAGAGACTTGTGGCCAGCTGTGACATCTGTCAAAAGGCCAAGTGTCAGAAGCGGGACTTCTCCAACCATTGCCAATTCCAAACATAATTTGGGAGGACTTGGCTATGGATTTCATAGAGGGACTACCCATTAGTGTAGGGCATGAAGTGATTCTGGTGGTAGTAGACCGACTAAGCAAGTATGCCCACTTTATCCCTCTATATCACCCTTATACAGCCAAATCAGTGGCTAAAGCCTTTGTCAACAACATTACTAAGCTGCATGGGTTTCCAAGGACCATAGTATCAGATCAGGACAAGGTCTTTATGAGTTCATTTTGGAGGCAGCTATTTGAATTACAAGTCAGCAAGCTTAAGACGAGTTCCTCCTGTCACCCACAAACGGATGGCCAATCTGAGGTGGTCAATAGGACTTTGGAACAATATTTGAGGTGCTTCTGTCATGAAGAGCAAAGGAGATGGGCAGATTACCTTCCATGGGCAGAATTTTGGTATAACACCTCTTATCACTCTTCTATTGAGAAAAGCCCTTTTGAAGTCGTATATGGCAGACCACCACCACTCTTGGTCAGCTATGAAAAGGGCTCAGCCAGTAATAATGAAGTAGAGTAAGAGCTGATTGATAGGGACGAGGTATTGGCCAAAGTTAAAAGAGAGCTCAAGAAGACCCAAACTCGAATGAATAAGTATCATGATCAGGGACGGCGTGCTGTGTCCTTCAAAGTAGGCGACTATGTCTATTTGAAGCTTAGGCAATTCGGGCAGAAGACCATGAGGAAAACTGCGAGTGCAAAGCTGAACCAGAAGTTCAATGGGCCTTATAGAGTGTTGGAGAAACTGGGCAGTGTTGCATACAAGCTTCAGCTTCCACCAACTTCACAATTGCACCCTGTATTCCACGTTTCCTTACTCAAGAAGAAGGTTGGAGATCCGAGTCTCATTGGGGAGGAGTTACCCACAGTGGATCAAGAGGGAAGGATCCTTATGAAGCCAAAGGAAGTGCTTGGATATAGGCTGCATCGAAGGGGCCAAGGGAGACTAAGGGTGTGGCAAGCATTAATCTTGTGGGAAGGATTATCAAAGGACGAGGCAACTTGGGAGGACTATGATGGGCTGGAGAAGAAGTATCCCCAATTGATCCTTGAGGGCAAGGATATGCTAAAAGGGAAGGGGAATGTCAAAACCCCAAGGCAGGAGGCCACGGGCCATGCCTTGACCAGCACCAGCCCATGCCAGGACAGCATGCCAGCAGCACTGTTGGCGTCGCTTGATTGCCCACAGACCGAGCCCTTGGTGAATGCTAGACCACGGTCACCCTCCATCAGGCAGCGAACAGTTGGCGCGCGCACGCAAGCGAGGTTGTCACACCACACTCAGCGCACGGCTAGACTGCACGCACACCTAGTGCATCATGGGCCGTGCCTAGGCACAAGGCCCATGCATGGCCTAGGCACCCGCGCAGCGCACGCTTGCACACCCACCTTGAAATTGACGGTGTGGCTGCCCAACAGGCCCACGCATGCTGGCATGCCACTCAACGCCCTGGTCTTGACCAGGGCCTTACTGCTCAACGCCTTGGTCTTGATCAGTGCCATGCTGATCAACACCCTGGCTTTGGCCAGGGTCTTGCTAACCAACGCCCAGGCACCACAGCCTGGGCCATGCAGACCAACGCCCAGGCCCCACTAGAATCTCGCCCACCATCAGCCACTGATCAACCATACGAACTCAGCCAACACCACCCATAACCATCACGGTCAAGCAAGTGGCAGCCAACATCGGTCATTGAGGAGCAAGAAGGGGCGAGGCAGCTTGGTGTCTAGGATCTCGACCAAGGACCCTATCAGTCTTGTGGTCGTCTTCGTGGGTGGAGGGAGCAAACTAAGTGGGTCTTTGTGGATTTCAAGTGGGCGTCTTCGTGGGAGGAGAAAAGGCAGAGGTTTTTGGCATTCTCTGATTGAGAACGAAATGTGGTGAAGACGAAGAGCATTCGAGGACATAGTCAAACTCGCACAAGAAATAAGTGAAAATAATACCGAACAGGAAATAAGTGAAAACAATATAGGGATTAGAGGCGAGTTGGGTCATTTTGGAAAGGGAGCACAGAACTTTAAATTTTACGGTTGCAGATAATTATATTATGTTTTGCAAACGAAGCAAAGATAAAAGGTTGTAGAAAAGATGTTATTTTGCATCTTGGATGGGGTTGAGAGTCTCCAGCATAAAATCTCAGCTTTCACATTGAAAATGCATTTTCAAGGGATAAATCATGAAGTAGCAAGCGAAGTGCTGCAAAATACAAAGGACGTCACAGCTGAGTTTTTTTATCTTCCACTAGAAGATAAGAACGGGTATTCAATGCCATCGGATGACATACAAGGTTACAGAGATGCTTATGTGGTTTCTGAAGAGCAGACACTTGATTGGTCTGATGCACTTATTCTCGTCATTTATCCAACCCAACTGAAGGATTCTAAAATTTGAAAACTAAAATTATCCCACAAATGCAGGGAAGCCATTGAGATGTACTCGAGTGAAGTCATAACCTTTTTTTGGAAAACAATAAGCCCTTTTAACTTTTACGATCCAACCATGAACCCTTTCTTGCCTATTTGGAATTACAATTCTAATTTTGGGATTCGTCCTCCTCACATTGGTGCTCTGCCATACTTGCCTCTTCATGTCAGTGGAGAAGTACCTCCAAAGACTTCACATGATTTTGATATCTTTCGGTGCAGAGGAAGTTTTTAAATAGCGAGATGATCAGTGAAGTTTTTAGCTAAATAAAGTTGACACTGATGAAGAATAAAAAGAGAAAGAAGTCCCACAGATGATGGCTTTTCTCCACCACGAAGATGCATTAAATTTTTTTTTTTAATTGGCCATGTCAGCAGATTCCCCGGCGGTTCCCCACTACCCGTTGTACGTAGCAGAACTGTTTATTTAATTATTAAGAAAGTATTTTTTATTAAAGTTATGACTCTTTTTAAAAAATATTTAAGGGTATAAAAAATGTATGAAAATAAAAGATGAAAAAAAGACATTTTGCTTTATCGGTGACAACTCTCGAACTACACCCTCATTAAACTGTAACGATTTAGGCTTTATTTGGTTACATAGATAAAATGAGAAAAAATTTATGAATAGTAGTGAGATAATTTGTAAATGATAATAAAATTATATGAATTAAAATGTTTTATAGAATTTTTAAAAATGAGAAAGAAAAAATTGAATAAAAATATTATAAAGTTAAAATATTATTATAATTTAATTATTTAATATTATTTTTATTTTAAAATTTAAAAAAAGATTAAACTATTTTTTATTTTTTTATAAGTTTGAAAAAATTATAATGATTAAATAATAATTAATTATATGAAAAAATTTAAAATTTAAAAGTATTTTTATTTAAATGATATTTAGATATTAAAATGAGATTGGTTGAGACCATCTGTAAAACTAAACACTCTTAATCTATCTTTAATATCAAGATCTTAAAATTCACGTATAGTTTATAAATTTTCATTTTTTAAAAATTAGTAATAAAAATAGTGATAGAAGGAAAACGGCATGCCGGGAATCGAATCCGGGTCACTACATATGATACAACTATTTAATATCTGTATATTGTAAAACTCAAGTAAATTTTATAAATTTTAATTTTCTAAGATCAGAATTGGCAACATATATAATAAACAAAATTCAAAAACTATTATAACTATTGATCCAAATTCTAGATAATTACATCTAACGAGTGAATCATCCCAGATTACAAGACAGGACCACAACTGCTATTCAAAAAAAAAAAAAAAAAATGTATTATTCTTCAGACATTCCCACTTGCATCATTAAAACTCTACCAGCAAGATAGAAATATGTTGTTTTCATTACTTTTGGGAAAACCAATTACCATCATTAACACTCGTAATATTGCCGTATCCAAAATCTCTTTTATGTACTAATTTTAGTATCATGAGGCAGCTTCTTCTGGATTCAGAAAGTTGTGATATTCCAGCTCTGTCATCTCTCCTCCATTCTCTGAGTCAAATTGACATCGATAGAAGCTGCATGCATATACATATAATTACACATCACAAATTCAAGTTTCAAGAAATTTCCACCAAGTGTAAATCAGTACATGATGTCTCTGGGAATGAAAAGAAACATGATTCCAAAGCTAAAATTCTAGCTAGCTATATTCAAAAGACTAATCAAAGAAGATTTTTTAGAGTAATATGAATCAACCTAGCTAATTACAGCTAATATTTTGCAGCTTATAAGGAATCCTTTGTCAAGAGTCTAATGCAAAAGCGAACATGTATTGCTCTAAGCTATAACGTTGCAAATCGTACAATTAAGGCATTGTTTGGATAAAAGCACAGCATCTTATCTAATCATTATTATTTTTTCAAATTTTCAAACAAAATACAATAAACAATTCAATTTTTTCAAATCTCAAAACAAATATAATTTTAAAAGATAATATTCTAACAATATTTTATTCAACTTTCATCTTATTTCATTTCTTCTCATCTCAATTTAGTATCCAAACCTCAATCCCCTAAGTGATATACCAATTACTAAGCGACCACCACACAATACAGTTAACAGAAAATGAGTTATTCTTCTTAAAGGCCACCTTAAATGGTAGTCTGTGTCCAATAATATGAATAACTTTTCCAAATTGAATATGAACTGAGTGTTTTATTTATATTACCCTTACCTTCCATCCATGCCAAGAACTGCAATTGTATTCTTTTGGTGACCAAAACCAGCGATGTATTGAGTATCCCCAGGCAAATGAAACTGGGCAAACGACCGCTGTGAGGCAAAATACTTAGGCAACAGTCCTGCACGTGCAACTTAATTTAGATTCAGAGCCCCAAAAAATACAAAAGACAAACATACTTCGTTGAGTGGCAAAAGAAAAATATTCACACATACGGCCATCATCTAAACCCTCTTTCAAAGGTTTCAGGTCAGCTATCTATCCATTTCTCCACAAGAAGCAATAATGAGAGGGAAATAAATAAAGCAAAAGGTTGTTTTAACAGACATCTGGCCTTAAGAGCAAATGGAACGGAAGATATAACAAGAAAATAAACGCCATGGGTCCTCTCCAACCGACTTGAGTCACTTCAGAAAAATCTCATTGACCTCAATTAAGTTAGTACTTCGGTGGTCACTAATTATCATCAACCATCAAAACAGAAGTTTTCTCAGTACTTTACATGGCATTTAAAACTATATATTTTTTCTTGCCCATGTTGTCATTCATGAAGTACCATCTATATAGACCTTTTTAAGGGCTTCACTTCGTTGAAAAACATTAACACTAAAGTACTTATTTATACATATCAACGCGGACATTCCCGGACACAACCTAGTTTGTAATAATGAAATATTACTGTTAAATATACCAACAGCACAAGTATATCAAGGAGGGAAGAAAGTTTTTGCCTTGAATGAAAGAGAGAGGTGAGCTTAATTTTGTAACAGCAACATCCGCATCAGATGCATTTTGTGGTTCGTCACCTCCTTCCAATCCTGGATTGACTTTAAGATTGAAAACATGCACAGTTCCCTTGTCACTTGTGACTGCTAACCACTGGGCAGTTGAAGAAAATGCCAAACTGTAGATATCTGCTTGATCTGTGCCTCTCCTTACCTACATTCAATATCCAATTAATGTCCTAAGCTAAGCACTTTGAACACAGAAATACAGCACCAATACGAAAAATAGCAATAGAAAAATTTAAACTGTCAAGGGAGGTAAGCAAACCTCCACAAGCAAAATGTCAGAATCCATATGTTACAGTGGTTTACTGTAAGTGCCAAGTATTCATCATCCGAAAGCAAAGAATACACAAATTTAATCTTTCAAATTAGTTCAAATGAACCTAATAAAAATGATTAATGCATGATTTGTATAAGTCCCAAATAGACAAATCTCTGTTGTCTATTTGAGATTTATAGCTTGCATTACTCAATAAACGCAAAGACGATTTTTGAAATGGAAAGTAATATGGAACATTAGTAACTTCAAATGCGAACTTCAAAGTATTTAAGCGCTTTCCTCTGTAACAATCAATAGTGCCCCTAACAGCTAAACCTAAACTCATACGAACGCATATCGTATTTCAGATCAAATATTCAGATCAAATATTTGCAGTTTTAATAATTGTAATAAGGGGATAATTACTCTGATCACAGCAAATGTCTATCGAAGGAATCTCCTTTCACAGAGCATGTATAAAGTCATGAATCTCACAATCATCACCACCAAACTCTAACTCGAGCATCGAAATTCATAATGCATGAAGACCTCGAAACTCTTAACTCATAAGCACAAACCTCTTGAAGTAGTGTTGCATCGAGGGTACTGAAAATCCGGACAAGAGTCCCCTTACTGCTCGCCGTCGCGAGAAACAGCCCATCCTGGCTGAGCTCCAAGCACGCGATTTTGGAGTCATGCGCCATGATGAACTTGGTCCTCTTGGCCGCGTAGTGCTCGACCCTAACCTGGCCATTGCGCAACCCGATGCAGGCAAGGACTAACGACCCGTCCAACTGTGAGACCGCGCAGAGGCCCTCAGGGTTTGCGATGGTCTCCAATTGGTGGACCAACCTTAAGTGATTGAAAGTATACACGTAGATCTTATGCTCCAAAACGACGACGATACGGTCATAGCGGAGGCGGATGGAGCGGACTTCGGAGCGGAAAGAGATCTCAGAGGCCCAGTAGGACTGTCGCTCGTCCCAGAAAATGACCTTGTGGAGAGGAAACTTGGAGTGGGGCCCACCGCCTACAAGGGCCAGGATGCTGCTTCGTAAGTGCATCTGGACAGCGGCGAAGCCGCCGTCCTTGAATTCACGGCTGAAGAGCTCGCGGAAAGGGTCGCAGCTGAAGACTCTGAACCCGTGGCTCGTACCAGCCGCGAAGAACCTATGGTCCATGAAGAACGACAGGTGAACCAGCGTCTGCGGATCAGACGACCGCGAAATAGAAAACGGCTTCTGGATGTCAAGGTTAGGGTTAGGGTCGGGGTGGCAGGGTTCCAATGGCTGGCGATGCATGGAGGAATTGGAGTCGGAGAAGCGCGGAGAAGAATTAACTATGTAAAGGGGCCAGGGAGAGGGAGAGGACTCACAGGAGGCAGAGCTAGTAGGCATGGTAGAGGAGAAGAATGATGATAACTCTGGAGGGAAGTAAGTATATATGGAGGGTAAAGACGAACGGAGATGATGTTCATCGAAAGTGTTTTGGAAACGAACAAAAACTCTGGGAAATCTACTCCTGATCGGACTATGACAGAGACTCCTACCCAATCTATTAACTCTTGACTGCTTACGTTCCTGAAGCAAATTTGTCTCGGCGGGAATCCAACGGCAATTTGACTTTCTTTTTCTTTATTCTATTTTTTAAAGACAAATACTATATATTTAATAAGATTAGATAAAAATAAATTTATAAATAAATGTAATTTAATATAGTAAATCATATTATAAAATTAATTTTATTATACAATAAATCTAATAGATTATATAAAATTATATTAGTTTATAAATTTATTTTTGAGTAATATATTTATGTTTATAGCCATTTATCTTTTCGTAATATTCTATTTTAAATATATCCTCTTAATATTTTTATATAATATTTTAAGGAATATTATCACTTTATTTTTTCTTTTTTTTTTTTATTTGATAATTCTTAAAAAAGAAAATTAAACCCAATTGGAGCTTTTTGGATAAAGTATTTGGAGGTCTGACCAAACACTTCACAAATATATGTACTCATCTTTAGTTCAAAATATTTATTTCATGTCATGTCCAATAAATAAAGGAGGAAATACAAAACCTCACTGCATCCCTCAAATGCATCTTGATGCAATCTATTTGCTTTCCACTTGACCCAAAAAACTTACAATAACTGAAATGTTTTCTGTCTCTACCATGAAAATAACAACCTGATTCAGATTAATGCACAGCAAATAAATCATGGAAACAAAGCCTCAACGCATCCTTCAAATGCATCATGAAACAGTCGTTTCTTCTCCAATGACAAGAAAAGCGGTTGTTCTAATTATTGATGGGAAGCCGGAAAACAAATCTCTTCCAGCAAGAAGATGTTTGGAGAATGAAATAGGGTAAAAAAATATGTAAATAGTAGTGAAATAGTTTATGAATAATAATAAAATAAATTGAATTAAAATATTTTAGTAGGTTTTAAAAAATAAGAAAGAAAAAATTGAATAAAAATATTATAAAATTAAAATATTGTTAAAATGTTATTTTTTAATATTAATTTATCTTAAAATTTGAAAAATTTATATGATTTTTCATATATTTTATATTTTATTTGAAAGTTTTAAAAAATTATAATTATTAAATAAAAAAGTTGAAGGATTCTCAACACCTGCGTTGGTGATAACACAATCGTTTTCTCTCACCCTGTTTTCTCTATAGGAAAAATCCTCCTACCACCGTTTTAGTATAACCACCACCCCTCCAGGCAAAGGGTGGGCTCCACCCTCCCTCCCAGTATATGGCCTTCATTGAACCCATCCATAATTTTTTTTTCTCATTTTTCTAGAGTTTTTCGCCTATAACTCCGAAATATGCCAATTTGTTGCTCACAGACTACTAAAGACCGACATGCACCCCATTATCAGATTCTCCAACCGCCAATCTGTTAGACGGTAAAAGAAAACTAATTAAAAGAGTGGCGTGTGTGTCTCACGTACAACTCATACTACGTGTGAGATTCAAGCGACACCGCACCGGGGAGGTATATTGCCACCACACGCGGCGCTATCAGGATCAGTGGCTTTAGATCTATTAGATCCAACCTTTAATTTTCTGTCATTGGGGGCACATGACCTACATGCACCTTCACAACTAGTGATGGTCTTTCGTTGGCGATTCAACTCATTTTCCGATTGCTAATTTTGTATGTTTCTATTTTCTCTAACTAAGAATCAAGATAAAGTGGTTGTGGGAGTCTACTTTAGCCAGTCCAATCCAGTAAAATGTAACACCCATTTTACTACGGCTTCTAGCTGTACTTATAATCTGTTTAGCAGACTATGTTAAAATTACTTCAAGTGGCTTCCTCTGATAAGAAATAGGTGAGAGCCAAACTTTTGGCTCCAAATCCCTCTTTTTTATTTTCACTTGTGTTTTATTTGTTGTTTTTGAATGATTATTAGAGACTCTCACCTTATTAAATCTTGTATCTTGAAACTCATTAGTTTATCTATAATATGCTTCTTGCTTAGAGAAAAAATAAATAAAAAAAGTTGAAAATTTGAACTAAAAAGTGTTTATATTTTAATAATGTTTAGAAATAAAATTTTAAGTTGAGATAGATGCTTTCTATTCCCAAACAACCTCTAATTAATGTCTTAATTGGATCCATTAACTTGCTGACAAAGAACTTCAATTAATACTTCTGAAATAAAAACATCCCTTTATTTTCCCTCGTCAAATCCATGCTTTTTTTGTTTTTGTTTTTGTAACATGCTAAAAAATAGTTGCCCCTTGCCCCTAGCTTTGGTTCGCTGTAACAATATTGACTTTAGAATCAACTTCCAACAACATTGACTAATTATTAGATAATCGCAAAGAAAATGTATATATATATATATATAAAGTGATACTTTGCTTATATCACAAAATAACATATTATAATTCCAAAACTACTTAATAATTACTCAACAATATCATAAAAGTGTCACTTTTAAAGGACAATGGAGCATCTCTGGAAACATAGAAAGAAATCTACTGGGCTCTTAGGTGTTTTGAGGTCTGCAAGAAGATGGAGGTTCTGTCACAGACCCATAAGGATGAGAAATGTTACGTCCATAAAAAGATTTCATAGAAGTAAATTTACAAATTAATATAATTGCATATAATATATTAAATTTAATTTACAATCTAACGTATCACTTCATACTACATCAGTTTATAAATTTACCTTTATAAAATTTCTTTGTGGCTAAACATTTATCCAGAAGGATAGCCTATGTAACTCAAAGCCGTGGCCCGTGTCATATTTTTCTGCTTTCTACATTCTTTTCCTGCACATTTTAGCTTGCTTGACTGTGAAACTTCAGCTCATCCAAATAACCCAAAACACCATTTCTGATTTGATCGCTAAATTACTGCCCCCCCATTCTACAGCACAAGAAAATGTTGGCTGGTAGGCATCAACCATCTTTTTTAGTACAGAATTGAATTCCAAGACGACAGACCAACTAAAGCGTATTACTTTAGTTAACTAACACGGGCCATAAAGAGAGTGACTTCTAGTGAGATAATTTAGCTGCAACAGACTCAAGTAAATAACTAATTGTGTGGGAATGCATCCATCAAAGTTCACAGCTTATAGATACTCACTTCCTCGTGAAAGTAGCTACTTCAAATATTTCACATCAAATGAGTATCTATACTGTTCCAGCCACGAATAAAATTGAAATTGAAAGCTAGAACTTTTACGTTCTTTCCGTCCATCATCTTGTCAAATGATCAAGATCCAAACCATCTGGGTGTGTATGTATGTATATAAATTTCTTCCTTTTTGAGAAAAGTAAGAAATTTTTTCATCTTCCTTCTGCACAAAGAATGGTCGTTAGTGTTAACAACTTGCACTGGTTCCAAGGCATCAGATGAGGGGGGAAAAGAGATAAAAAGAGAAGGAAAATAAAAAATAAAAAAAAGGATCACAGGTGGGATACTTTGTGCAACCATGTCTCTTGCCTATGCCAACGGAAACAGAGTTTGGTGGCTGGACAAACAGATTCCAGATGCAACTGAATATGGCACATTATCCTTATCATATCTACTTCTGGCATACTTTACACGGTCAAATTAGAACTTGGGAGAAATATGTGGAGAGAACAATACTCTCATCATTTCCCACTTGAACCTCCCTCCTGACAAAATAAGTTTATTGTTGAACTTCATTCATATAACTTTAAGTAAAACAGAAGAAGAAAACGTTAATAATCCCCTTGAACTAAACCGTAAAATAGTAGCTTTTTCAACAGACTATAATAGTGCAGCTGGAAAGAGACTTCCTTTTAAATCAATTATATGAGCTTCCATTGTCTTCTAATTAAAACTTGGATGGATAGAGCAGTGGAAATGTTGAATTTTACAATTCATACCATGGGGGGTGAATGCGAATCAAGTTCCCAACTTCAAGGTCAACATCACCACTAACCCTAGGATGAAAAATAATTGTTGTTTTCCTTCCTCCATTTACCATTGTTCTAGGGCTCCCTGACTGCATGGGGGTCTGCAAAACAGGCATGCACCATCAGCTATCATTTAACAGGCATTTGAAGGAAGAATCTCTTATTTCTAATTCACATCTACGGCCAGCACTGAGTAACCTTCTTCATATCATTGTTTTAAAGAATGTAAACCTAGCAAGGATGGTCGAGAATGTTGATTTTGCAAAAATGAAGTATTACTTCCATGTCATCAAGAATAGTTCTATGCACCAGAACATAAAAATCCAGATTTAAAGTGATCTGTAAATATGTAAGGTTGTAGCATTGCGTTGAACATAAAAATTTATAATTTGGGAATATTTTCATTAAAAAATAAGGAAAGAATCTTTCAATTACTACCCTCTTGGACTGAAGTGGTAGCCACAAGTAGGGGTTGCATGAGAAAGGTTTTGCAAAAAGAAAAAGTACCTCCATGTTCTTGACAAAAGAGCATTGGCAAACCGTCATCTTTGCATCCAAGCATCTTGCAAGGATCTTAACAACAATGCAGCTTGCTTCGTCTGACGAGATATCGACGAATAACAAATGTTAAGCAACATGAAATACAGAAGAACAAAGTTCTTATTTGTTAATGACTGGACTCATGGTTTTCATGAGTAAACATGCTTTTCAGTCAAAAAAAATTACAGTCACAAGCCCTACCATTTGTACCAGATCCAGTCTGCAACTTCTTCAAGAAAATCACATCTCTTTCTTTTTCACTCTGCATGAGCTGCTGCAACTTCCCAAACAAGCCAATTCTGAAGAATTTGGCACACACTCAGTTCACTCCTACAACCATCTACACCATGTAATATATATGGTGAGATATGTTATACCAAATTTTTGCCTATTATTTACCCTGATGGTTTAGGCACTGCAACAAGGGCCCCTTCCTCATTTAAAAAAGTAGCACCTAAAGCTGCTTGAAACCTGTCTGTCATAGTTTGCCGTTTCATATCTGGGATATTAACCTCAAGTTTTTGATCTCTGGCCTGCTTTAGCATATAACCAATAATACATGTTGTATATAGTATTAACAAGAAAGGAAGGGGGTGAAGGGGAGGACTGTGAGTAGAGACAACAAGTACCTCGTCCTCACTAGATGATCCACTATCCATAGATTCAGGGGAGTCCTCACTGTCAACAGTTCTATCTCCCAGCGAAGAGGGATTTCTCTTTGTAACAATCTGTACCTCTTTACCTCTGGTATTACTACACTGCTAACTTATTTAAAAAATTTTAGAAATTAAAAATTTTTTTTAAAAAAAAACCTTGCTTAATTGTTGCAGATACCAGTTTAACTGGGAATAAATAGCCAGATGAGAAAAAGAACAAAAAGTTCTGGCTCAAATAACCGACCTTTGCTGAAACTCCTTTCTGCACAACAGCCCTATCCTGAAGGCCATCTAAAAGATCAGACATTGATTGCTCAATGCCTCCATGCCCAAGAGCTCCTACTTCAGCACACACAACCTCTGACTGAATTTCGTTCTCTCTTTGATAATCTTCAACAACCCCAGCAATTGAATGTTCTTCAGATCTAGGCTCAATGGTTTCCAATCTTTCGGATGCTTCATGATCCTTGAGTGACACATATTTTTCATCATTAGAGATAGAGGGACAAGAGAGTCCTCCCTCACGTGACTGGAACCGGAATGAGAATTTTCGCTTAGCCTTGCATCTCATGCCTGCAACAGTTGATTCTCAAGTTGACCATATAGAACCAGGTTCTCATCCTAAACATAATTTAAAATCATCCACAAATTCCATGCAGAGCTGCATCACATATCAGGTCTGATAGAAAGTTGATCACACCACTAACAAATCCACAGTTGGTACACAATCTACAACAAGTCTAAGACATGTACATGGTTTAGCATCAGGATATACTATGGAGCATATATGAACCTAATTCCCATTATTCCCTGTGAGAAGTAATTAAACAAAGAGCATATTACACATTTCCTTTCAGTTGTAATTCTGATCACTATTTTATTTTAATGAGCAACACTTTTAAGACAGGTTCCTACTCTTAATAAAGTGGACAATACATGCGATGAATCCACAGAATGATCATTTATCCAAAATTAAGGAACATGTATGGAGTATGAATTTAAAAGATAATGAAGGTTGAAAAGCACCTTATAAAAGACAAACATATGGCATATGTAAGGTTAACAAAAAGATGTTCCATGGCAATGACCATTTTACTTCTCCCATAGTTTGATATGTACCAGAAAACTCAATCTGAAGATAAGTACTAAATACGTAAGATAGGCATATGATAGACATCAGTGACAAGAAATCATAAAAGAGAGAAAAATCACCTTTTTGGGGTTTGTTTGCAACGGGGTAGGCATAATGGGATGATGAACCTGGAGCATTCTTATTCAACCATATTAGTGCATCAGCTTCTTTGCTTATATTGGACCATGTATGTGCCTCATCTTGCTTCCCCCTTCCAAAGCTGTGGTTATCATCTTCATGCCACTTTTTAGTGCCAGAGGTAGCAGAAATTTTTAAAGGCACGATGTTTTCCTTTCCAAACAGATTACAAAAGAACATTACTGTCTTGCAACAATAACAAAAGAGATGAGAGACCACACATCCGTGGTATAAACATAAAATAAGTAGGTGCAAATGGTGAATAGCAACACAACAAGAAGCAAAAAGCTAGACCTAAATCCTCTTATATTGTACCTCATCATCAGAGATCTTTTCCTCATTATCGAACAGAGGCATTTCAACATCATCTTCTTGAGAGACATTTGTTTCCTTCTGATTAAACCAATAACACCATACAACTACTTTTATATAGCAATTGGGTATAAAGATTAACGATAACACAAATTTCTAAAGACTCGTGCCTTGTCAGATAAATGGCTAGTTTTCCTTCCACCATCCAATTCAAGGGCACGATGGGCACCTGCATTAGAGACTGGTTTTTCAAAGGTCTACTTGACAATTAATAACAAAACGCCTGAAAAAGAAATGAAAATGTGCCAACACTCATGAATGAGCTTTTTCAAACAAATAAAAGAAAAAAATTTATACCTTTCAGTAGATCCAGCCGTAATGGAAGTTGCAATTCTTCCTACCAAAGTATAAAATTATAGTTACAATTTGATCATAGGGCATTAAAAGGAAATCACATCGAGCGTGTAAGGAGAACATTTATCCAGTGTAAAATTGATCGGTGAGCCGAAACGCTGTTACATTGAACAATCATAAAATTGCCAGAAGTCATTTAATTTTCAAACCGAAATTCTCCATTCAAATTTGAAACGACGTCCAAACAAGCCGCAAGTAAAACGTCGACAGCATACACGCATATGCATGTGCATATGTGCATAACATATACATATATAGATATTTATGTATATATTGATAGGTGGATAAAAGCATAAAAAGTAGCACACCGTAGACTAAAAAAAAAAGAGTAGAGAGTAGCATACCGACCTTTATATCCGACTGCCGATACTCACAAGTTTCAGGAAAATCAGCATCGAGATCTTCATCTTCTGCAAAATTATAATAAAAATGCCGACCCATAAAACATCACGCAGCATAAATTGGAGAGAAAAATATAAATACAGTAAAATGTAAGCATGAAATAGTGAGAAGCACCGGAAATGCTCTGGTCAGAGTCTGAATTGTCCTGGTGGGGGGAAAAAAAGGGAATCAGAAAGTAGACAAAGGATGGTTTTATTCGGTGAAATGGAGCAACGTTAGAGAGCGAACGAATAGATTCATCGAGGGTTTTTACCCGGAAAACGTTTTGTCGCCGCATCTAGTGTCCGAATGACTTGAAGCGTATGGCTTTAAATTTTTATCATCTCTATGGCTTTTATTGACGATCATATTAGTTAATATTTCATATTTTAATTGAATTTTGATTTAAATGATATATTTATTAAACTGTTTAAAATGTTTCATATTAGTTGAATTAAAAATGATGAAATTCATGATGAATAAAAATATTATTTTAAGTTTACCCACAATATTATGTAAAGAAATTTACATTTTACACACAAGATTAGCACACGATTAATTGAGGATTGGATGTAATCGGGCGTTATGGCAATTAACTAAGGCACCTTATTAGCAATGGACACATCGCGGAGGAGTTTATTTGCAAACATTAGTAATTAATTAGTAGGATATTAAAAACCTCTTCAATAATTAAATAAATTGTGGGGGTGATTATAATAATATTATTATTACAGACTCCACGGTTAGTCCCTCTTCATCGCAGAGAAACATCGGAGACGCCGGAGGGAGAGGCTACTTTTAGCTGTGTGGAGGCCGGTTTATTCGTTTATTCCGGATTGGTTTAATTTTTATTCGAGTCCCTTCGAAAATATGGTAATCCATCTTCTTTTATCTTACCTTTGAAACGGACAACATTGTCCGAGTCCTCTAGACGTGGCTAAATCATTTTCCTTTGACAAATACCGGAATTCCAAGGCTTAGATTGATAACTCTGGCTGTCTGTCTGTCTGTCTGTCATTTCAGTTGGTGAACTAAAAATGTATTAGTTTCTATCAAAGGCATCGAGGGAATGGAGAGAATAAAAATGATGACTGTTCTCACCATATGTTTGTTTAAAGGTGTGTTAGAAATAAATTTCCCCACTAAGAGTGAGTTTGGAAGTTGTGGTGGGCTAGGAGGGGGTCCAGTTCAAATGTATTTGCTGTGTGGTTAACCGGTCGAGGTCAGGAGATGAATCTCCCTCCAGGCTCCATAGGCGGAATGGATTAAGTTCAATGGGTGGAGGGCAAAGATGGGATGCTGTAATAGAGGTGGGGAAAGATGGGTGTGCAAACGAGGCTAGGGTACGAACTCGGATGATGGATCCCTTAGCGAAGGCTGATTTAATTGGAAAAATAAGTTATCATAGGTAATTTAGGCCTCCTTCAAATACATAAGTTCGGGAATAAATTTTACTTATACCTTTAATCTATTCATAGGGTCATGCCACTTAAATGATACATGTAACTTCTCTACAAGATCAATTCGTAACAAAAGGATAAACATGCTAATAGATAAGTATGATACTTATTAACAACCCGTATTCGAGAGATAAAGATGAATTAAACTATTGACGAGAAAATCCTCTTGTGAACAAATTCCTTCTTATTTTTTTTTTCATAAGATTCAGAATATTGGCCAAGTTGATGATTACTGCTAACAACTTCATCCAGCGATGTGATGATAGATGACGACTAGTAATTATCATATATATGAGACAAGAATTTTACTTGGAAAGAGGAAAGATTTGAGTTAATTATTCTTTTCAATCTTTGCAGTTAGCCCTGCAAGAATAACCATTGAAAAACAACGGAATACTGCATAAACTTGAAGCCCTTCAACTTGAAAACTGATGGGAAAACATAAATAAAAACTCAGAGAGAACGACCCAATAACATAAGTCCTAGAGCACCACCCCAACAGTTTACTCATTACTGTTGCTTTTGCATGGCAAGGACCTTCGACCAAGCTGGCCTCGCTGTGATATCGGCTATCCACGCACTGACATGGGGGCGGGAATCAAAGAGCTTCTTAATCTCAGTGCCCATCAAGTAATTTATGTTGGGCAGGTGGTGCAGATCTACCAAGGTGAAGCTTTCACATCCCAGGTACTTCGACTTAGCCAGTCGACTCTCATAAACATCAAGGACCTTAGCCAGCTTAGCTTCGTTCTCCTCCACAACTGCTTTATCCGTAGCCATGCCATACACTGGCTTGACTGCCAGCTCCCAGGTAAGCTTCGAACTTACCGGGTCAAATTGGTGGGCCTCCACCTCCATCCACACCCCTATGATTGCTTTCTTCTTAGAGTCTCCGCATACCAAGTGGGTCCCCTTCTCAGCATACTCGTTGGCAACGTACTTTGTAATTGCCCTTGATTCTGCAGAAAAAAAGAGTCCATTAATCGTGACAATAACACTAATTGCATTCATGCAGTAAAAGTATTAGGTAATCTCTGCCGGTTGCATATCATGAACTTTACCAAAGAGTTTTAAATCTCCATGTTCAAAGCCTGGGACTTGACCAAACGGCTGCATCCACAACAATAAATTAGATTCAGCAGAATTAATATAGAAGTGATAACAATAATTCATTCAGACCATTGATCGAGTAACATTTAATAGCTTCCTTTTCCTTACATTGATGGACAGGAAGGACTCCTTCTTATGTTCCCCAGCTCTCATGTCTACCGGAACAAACTCAAATTCAACCTCTTTCTCATAAAGTGTAGCCAGAACTCGAGCCGAAGCTGTTGAGAAAGGGCTTCCATGTACTCTGATGGCCGCCATGATTGTGGATGGTGTTCTGTGATCGAGAAATAAGAAGCCAAGGAAGAGGGGGCTATGATCAGGAGAGAGTTGATGCCGGCATGTATATTATGGAGTTAGACTGAGCCTCACATCGACTATATAATGCTCTATTGCATGGTACGGGTCAGCAGATTACTTCAACCACATTTTTAACCACATTGCTTCGATATTTCTGGTATTTTATTTTTCCCCCTATCTTTACGTGCATGATTGATTAAAAAAATAACAGTTGTGATTATCTTAGTACAAGTTGACATATGGCAGCAGACAATCCCAAGCACCCCGGATCCCAAAGTGACTTGGTCGTCTTTTAATTTGGTTGAAACTGAACTCGCAATGTTCGCAGGCTCACAGGGACACTTTTTGTGGTGGAAAAGTAGACTTCCCTACATTATACAAGTCTCGAAGCGATCTGTTTTGATCTTATTCATTGCATTCTTATTTGAGAAATTATATATAGAAACACCACACACTTTTGCTTAATATGTAATTTATCATTTTTTTTTTCTATCTTAATGTTTAAATATGTATGTGTTTAAATAGAATGATAAAAAAATAAAAAAATTACATATTGGATCATAGATATGTGTGATACAAGACTTTTTTTATACACATCTAACGCACCATTAACATTAATAATACGATTGTATTAATATTTGAACTTTTTAATAAAATTATGAATTGCATAAATGTTGCATTTCTTTTAAAAAGAAAATGAAAGTCCACCGTTTTAAAAATAATTTTTTCATATAAATTTCATATTCATTCACTTTTTTTATAAAAAAATACATTACACTTACACATTTTATGATTGTAAATATCATCTCTTTTCAAAATTAGTGAATTCAACTGAATCTGGCAATAATATTGATATTAAAATTTGTTCTTATTTTTGTTCAAATTTTAAAATCAATTTGAATCGTGATGAGAATTGCAAGTTTGGAATCTCAAGGGTTGATTTCGTACCTAACACACAGATGGCGCAATCGAGTTCTTATTCACTTTCACAACTTTTTATCTCGTCTTATCTCATTTAATCATTACAATTTTTTCAAATTTTCTTACAAAATAAAATAAACAATTCAACTTTTTCAAATTTCAAAACAAAAATAATATTAAAAAATATATTTTAATAATATTTTATTCAACTTTCAACTTTTATCTCAACTCATCTCATCTCATCTGTGAAAACAAACGAGGCCAATTAAATTCGGAAGTCCACTCCAATGGACAATAGTCTCCTTAAAGGAGAGTAAATTGCTTAGATGTAAACAAAGAGGCCTATAAGAACTAGCCAGTCATCCTTGGCCAGCCTCCCTTTTCCTCTGCCTAAAGCGTGGTTGGAGCTTTGGCTCCTTCCTTCCTCCTCCTATCCAACTAACACCAGATTTGTTTATGGTGTTTTTTTTTCCCCCGTTGTTTTTCATCCATAGCACCAAGAAGTGCCGATCTGCTACCTATCAGCCTCCAAAGACCACCACACTCCTCGCCTATGATACCTTATATTTTTGTGTGTTTTAATGAAATAATTATTTTATTTATCATTATTATGGGTTTTCTTACTTTAAATTTAATATGATTTTTGTGGTATTATTTTATGATTTCTAAGTGTGAAATTTATTTCAATATGTTTTTGTTGTTATTAATTATTGTTTATTATTTAAATTACTCTTTATTTTAAATTTATTTTATTGTTGAATTTTACTATTTTTATTTTACTTCGTCAATATGTTTTCAATTTAAATTATCATTTTAAATCTTTTTCATTTGATCAATTTTTTAAGACCTGAGATGTAAGGACAATATCTAATTTTTTTTTCTCATTTTTCTTTTTTTCTTTTTCTTTTCTTCATCTTTCTTTTTTTCTTTCTTTTCTCTTTTCCTCCTCTACACCCTGTGCGAGCTCCCTCTCTCATTTCTTTCTACCCGTGCATCCAACCCCTCTTCCCTAAGTACCCCACCGTACGCCACCTATTGTCATCGCCCAGCTCAACATCTCCTCCACCTGCTGGCGAATCACCATCTCCAATCTCAACCCCTACCTTGCTGCCACCTTCCCCCACACTAACCTCAAAGCCACATCCGCTCTTCACTCCAATGCCACCGTGGCGCCAACTCTTCACCCCATCACCGATGACCCTTTAGCCACCTAACCCAACCACCCTCAGTCTCGATCTGCACCTCACAAAGCCACTCTCTCTCTCTCTCTCTCTCTCTCTCTCTCTCTCTCTCTCTCTCTCTCTCTCTCTCTCTCTCTCTCTCGGATTTCACTTCTTTGGCCTCTATTCGCCGCCCACAGCCACCATTATCAGCTCCTCCTTGCCCAGCCCAAACTTCCTCTAGCTCTCTTCTCCATTTTCCAATTTGCAACCCACGACCATTGCTTAGAAAACACTATCTGCCGCTGCTCTGCCACTTTTGGCGTAACCTTTGATCTTCTAGAATTTTCTTCTACTATTGTAAGTAATTTTTCAAGAAATTTAATGAGATTTAAATATATTTTTATGCTAACACATTTTTATACAGTCTGATTGGTTGCACTGAGCTTTAGGTTCGAGGAATGTGGATTTATGAATTTTGGTTGTTGTCTGATGTGCGCCTTAGGCTTAGGTCGGTTTGGAGAACGGGTTAATTGTGGAATTGGTTTATGGGTTTGTGCGCTTGGATTTGTGTTTGGTGTATTTTATCTAATATGTGATGTCACATAACATCATATATACCGTTTGCATGCATTCTCATGTTTCATATTTGAAAACTGAGTTTTTGTGTTAAGAAATGATTTTGAGTGCATGTGTAATGAGCGGATTGAAATGAATGAATGAAAGGACAAATGAACTGTACGGATAGTGGTAAGTAGGGACGATAGTAAGTTTCACTTGTGATTCTCACCTACGGTGCCAGTTGAAAGGATGGTGGTAAACAAAGACGGTGGTAAGTCTCACCTGTAATTCTCACCTACAATGTAAGTTGTAGGGATAGTGGTAAGTGCTGCCCACAATTCTCGCCTATAGTAATAGTAGTATGGATGGTAGTAAGTCTCGCATGTGATTCCTGCCTACAATGACTAAATGAATGGGTATGTGAGTCATTTTCTGAGAAAATAGTAGATTTTGATAAATGGATATGTGAACCATTTTCTGAAAAAATTGTAGTTTTATACTTGGGCAGTTTTCTAGAAAAATGGCAGTTGTTTATTTAATAGACTTGTTTAGGTCAAATGAGATTTTTGGTGTGCGTTAGAAAAATAGTCATTTTCGAGAAAAATGATTGTTTGGTTCTCATGCATATTTCAGCATGTGCATGCATTCATGTTGGTGTGCAAATGTGTTTTTATCTCTTGGGTTATTTGGTTGGTTATTTACTGAAACTCATGATTTCACTTGATATTCTTTCCTACGGTTTTATTTTATGGAATCCTAAATTTTGATGCAGATGAGGACGTCGAACCTAAGGTTTCGGCTCCACTGGAGGAGTGACCTCAGGTTGCTTTTCGTGTCTTAGGATTTGTTTCCCACTTTTAATTGTATATTTTGGTTTTTATTATATTTTTACTAGATAACTATATAACTTTTTGAAATACTTTTATTTTGATTAATCTGTATTTAAAATTCTAGTACTTAGTTGACTATTTTTTAATTATCTATTGTAATTTGTGTTGTATACTTTCTGTATGTACACACACTTAACACTGATGATGACCCGCTTTTGAGTGTATTTTCGCTGAAATGGTTGTTTTTATTTTAATTAATATATTAGTTATTTATTTTAATTTATTTGCGTTTTAAAATTGTTTTTTTTATTTAATTGATGTTGTATTTTATTTCTTTTAGTTGTTTTGTGGTTTTTAATATCTTCGCGGCGGTTTAGTGTTGTTTTTCCCGGATTGAGGATTAGACCTCGTCTTTTCCCTACATCTCTTTCCCTTTTTCCTTTTTCTCTTTTTCCTTCTTTCTTTTTCCTTTCTTTTTCTTTTTTTTTTCTTCTTTCTTTTCTTTTTCCCTCTCTCTCCCATCGTCGACCCCCCCGGCCTCTCTCTCTCTTCTCTCTCCCTCACGCCGGAAGCCTCTCACCCCCGATCTACCGCCGTCCGGCCACCGTGCGGCTCACCGCCGATACCGTTCGGTTCGTCTCCCTCCGGCGCACCTCCCCACTGAAGCTCACCCCCATCCGGCCGGCCGTTTGGCCGGAAAACCTCTTTAAAGCCCGCACGGCTTTGGCTCCGATCCGCCGCCGTCGCTCCACCTCCGGCCACCATTTCTTCACCACTTCATCACCGGTCCCTTGCCGTCCTAACCCACCTATTTCCGGCCTCCAACGACCACCGGAACAGCTCCTACGAGCTAGCTTTCCTTTTTGGAAAATCCGGCCTCCCACCGCCATTTCTGCCGCCACCCACGGCCAACCACCACTTCCAATAGCTTCACAATCATCCCTAGACCATTCTCTATCAATCCCAAGCCCTAGTTTGTCCCCGTTCAAAAGTGGGTTTTTCACAACCCACGGCCACAGTGAATTTTCACTGTGACGTTGTTTTTTCTCCGCCGTTTGCAACGCCGCGTGTTTTCTAAAATTGCCATATAGCGCTATAAGTATTTTCCAAACCCTATTTTCAGATTTAAATATATATTGCTCATTCAATTTATTTATCTGTTGGTTGGTTGATTCCGGACTGAGTCCGAGGAGTTCGGGGGTCGGATGGATGGAGGACGGAGTTGCCTGTTTATTTGATTTATGTTGTTGGATTATTTTATCATGCATTGTTATGGCATTGCATGGTGCATGCACGTGTGTTTGTGAAATAGTGTGAAAAGCCTGTGTATTGGCGTAAATGGTCTTACGGATGCGTGTGTATCACGACCCCAAGCCGGGATGGGGTATTATCTCGGTGGAGCTCCTCTGGTCACTCGGGAGCGGAATAAACTGAGTGATGTCCCCTGGGTTGTCGCTAGACGACCGGAGCGGGGGCTAGGGTTTGCTTGGCTACGAACGCGCCGGGCGCGGAACCGGGCATCGCTCTACGCACCGACTCCGTGGCCCTTCGCTGGTGAGGGCTAGAGGATGCTTGGCTACGAACACGAGAGGCGTGGAACTGGGCATCGCTCGTTAGATATCACATGCGTGGTGGTACTCTGCGGTGTGGCACTAGAGCCAAGGTGTGCGGATGACCCCTTGGGGAGGTCATGGTGCATACGGATAAAATGGATAATGGTTTGAGATGGATAAAGGCCAAATGTGACTTTTGGCGTGGTTTTTGGAAAAGAAGTGTTTTTGGGCCAAATGGGATTTTTGGCGTGTGTGGAAAATTATGTTTTTGGGTTTTGTGCATCAGGCATGCTTCATGCATTTTGTTTGAGTTCTATGTGTTTTTATCTGGTAGTGTTTGAGTTTTACTTACCTGCGGTACCATTTTTGGTTCCGTAGCTTTTGGGGCAAAGTTGAAGGACGAAGAGGAGGAGGCTGAGCCTGAGGATGCGGCTCCGCCAGGTTGCTGATGCTATGCTTTATATTTGGTTTAAAACTGTATTTGTGTTTTTGTAATATTTTATTTATGTATGTTTTAAACAGCTTGTATTACGTTAAGAAAATTTCTGGTACTTAGTTATGACTTTCGTTATTCGCTGCGTGTTTCTTTGTGCACATATGTTGCCTTGCACACACTTGGCACCCGTCGATAGGATGGTGACCCGGGTTGTCACCATCCAAACGTCTCGATTTTCCCGTGTTCGGGCGTGAGGATTTGGGGGCGTCACAACACTTGTCATTTGGGGTGTGTGACTTGTCTTATCACCATCTCAGTGTCATGATTCCCACATTTCCTTACATGGGAGTCAAAGACGTCACATCACCTATATAATCTCCAGCCATTGATCTGTCAGACAGCCGAAGAAAAGTTTCAAAATGTGCGACGTTTACAAGCCAATGAGACTGTCGTCGTCATGCACAGCACCACAAAGATTAGTGGCTTTGGTTCTCGCAAAGCAGACCACCAATTTTTTTCTTAGTGTAGCACGTATACCTCACATGCCACAACAAACAATAGATGCCTTTTGTCAGGATATCGATACATCCCCTAGTTGCTGCTTTCATATATTCATGTTTTTCTTAATCAATAATTAAGATAAAGTTGTCGTGATAGACTCTTATAACCAGTCCAGACAAACAAAATGCAATACTCTTTATTTCACTGCAACTAAAAGTCTCAATGTAATAGTCTATTTATTAGACTATTTTAAAATCGACTTTTCCTTAGTAGAAATAATTGGCAACCATTTTTGCTCAAGATCCCCCTTTTTTTTCTCTGGTATTGTACTTGCTTGTTTTGGGATGATTATTAAAAACTCCCACCCTATTAAATCTTATATCATATAATCTACAGTTTATCTATAGACTTGCTTGCTTAGAGAGGAGGAAGGGACCAAAAAAAAAAAAAACCCAATAGTCTCGCCGACTTCCTCAACTTAAAGAGCCAGGTGTTCTGAAGAAGAACCTGCACGACACAGAAAGAAATACCTTGAATAAATCTCATGCTCAAGCATACAACTGAGATTGAAGAATCAGATGTATACGCGTCCAGCACGACCACTTGCATCTTAAATTATGTGATGAACAGATACAGAAAGTTATTGCATTCATTTTTCACTTGTTTTTTTTTTTTTTTTTTTTTTTTTGGTTTTGGAAGGCCAGTAGCATAATTTATACTACTCGTATATTTACAACGTGATTACCCATATCCTATATCAAGGAAAGAAAAGAACCAAAGTTAACAAAAGAATATTATATGTCGCAACGATATAATATGTACACGTGGCATCAGAAAGCTTCTTCTGGCTTCAGAAAGTTGTGATATTCCAGCTGCGTCATCTCTCCTCCAATGGCCGGGTCAAATTGACAACGATAGAAGCTGCATATAAACAGTTAATAGCATATTAAACTGGATGTTGAGATTATTGAACAGCTTATTTTAGTCATCTTTGCCAAAAATCGTCAAGACAATTTCAAAGAAATATGAATTCACACCTAATTCCAGCTTATCTAATGAGCAGCAGCTTATAAGATGGAGCATTCTGTTAATTATAAATATAAATATGTACAAGATGGAGTATTCTGTTAATTTTAAATATAAATATGTACAAAATGGAGTATTCTATTAAGAGAAATAATATTTACATTCGTGGAGTGCGTAAGCGCCGCACAATCTTTTTGAAAAAAATGAATAAATACAGGACCCACATGAAAAAAAATAATAATAATAATTCTTTAATCGTGGACCCTACTTTTTTTCAAAGCGATTGTGCGGCGCTTGTACACTCTATGACTGTACGTATAATTACTCTTTTGTTAATTAGAAATATATGTATACATATATAAGTAAAAGATGGAGTAATTTCTCAAAAATACATTGTCTATTGTGATGTAGCATTATGTGAAGACCTCCATAGTGCCTAACAGTGAACTTGTTTAATATGGTACATTACAAGGGATGAATTGATGGTTATGAAACTTGCACAATTAAATGGTGTAATAATCAAGCTAACCTTAAGGAATATGTCAGAAAAATAAAAATATAAAAATTGTTTCTTCTTTTAAGACCGCCCCTATATGGTAGTCTGTGTGTGCGTGCGCAAATAAGCAGTAACATCATTCATGGCAAAAATTTTTTTTTTTGGGGGGGGGGGGGGGGGTATAATAATAGTTCTGTACATGGATATTAGTGCACACAAGTATTATAATGGCTTTCCTAAATTGAATAAGGAGTCGTGCTTTATATACATTAGTCTTACCTTCCATCCATGCCAAGAATTACCACGGTATTTTTTTGGTGACCAAAAGCAACAATGTAATGAGAACCCTCAGGCAAGCGGAACTGTGCAACCGACCACTCTGAGCTAAAATACTTTGGCAACACTCCTGCAAGTGCAAAGGTTAAGTAGACCCAGAACCTAAAAAAGAAGACAAACATACTTCATTGGTAGCAAACAAGAACATTATACATTTGCCATTGCCTATGCTCTTTCACATGTGGCAGGTCAGCTAACCAGTTCAGCTGCCAGTGTATCGATTTCTCCGAACAAGCAATAATCACAGGCAACGACGTAAAATGAGCTTTTAAGACAAGGCCCGGCCCCAAAAGTACCAATGTAGTTAACTTCATGTGTGATATTACAATATTATAGGACAAATACATTGGCTCTTTAAAAAGAAATAACAAGATATCTAGCCTTTAGAGCAATTGGAAGGGGAAAAAAAAGTAGAAGTCTCATCTAAAGAGTGTATAGAAGAACTCTTTATAACATCAAGTTAATTTAGGCCTCTATTAATAAAAGTCTCAAGTTCCACGAGATTAACTTCAGTTATTTCAGATATGCCTAGCATAAGACCCATTGACCTCAAATTTTTTTTTTTTTGACCCACCCATTGACCTCAATTGAATTTGGTAGTCATCATTATAAAGCATCTGGAAGAAAAATATCACAACAAATTCAAGAGAGGTGACATACTTCATGATTACATTGCATTCTATTTAATTGACCATGTCATTCATGAATTACATCATCCACTAATTAGCTTCCCTTTGTTGAATATGTTAGTTCCCTCAAACACCCAGCATGATATTTTTTTTTTTTTTTTTTAAATATCAGCATGGACATTCCGAAACAAAACTTCACTTGTAGACAACAAAATATATATTTTTGCCTTACAGGTAAAAAAGTTACATAAAATTAAAGAAATAAAAAAAGAGGTAGTATACCCTTAATGAAAGAGAGAGATGAGCTTGATTGAGTAACAGCAAGATTAGAATCAGATGCATATCGTGACTTCTCAATCCCAGGTGATCCAGGATTAACCTTAAGGTTAAAAATGTGGACGGTTCCCTTGTCACTTGAGACTGCCAACCACTGGGCTGTTGAAGAGAATGCTAAGCTGTAGATCTCTGCTCTATCTGCACCCCTCCTAACCTACATGCAATGTCCAGTTAATTTCACAATGTATCTAAAATGTTTTGAACTGCATAATGACATATCAGAACCAATATGAAAGAGATTGCATTGGAAATTATGTATTTAGACTTTTACCAGACAACTTCCTCGGACAGTCGGACTTCAAGGTGGAACAAAAATAAACATGGAAAAGATGACAACCCAACATACCACATTTATTTATTTATTTATTTATTGGATTTGTAACATTCCACATTATTCCTTAATGGATGCAGTTAAGGCAGCTGATTGAGATAACCTAAGGACCAAATTAAGCAAAGAGGTTTCCAAAACTACCAAGCTACAAGTAATCCAGGAATCTAGAAAATCACATGATTTGATACTAAGAAATGTCACTTAGGCTTAAATACCCAGTAAGCTTAAGTTAGAAAATCCACAACCACAATTGTTTTGAAGCTGAATAAACGAAGGCGCCACTAATCAGTATTTTTCTTTATTTAATAAAAAAATATCTGTTAAGTAATTATTATGATTGGATTTTTAAAAATGAATTAATTCCCTTGATACAACTTCAACACAAGCATCCTCTTAACTTTTTTTTTTTTTTTAATAAGTAAATCAAAGTATATTAATTAAAAAGAATAGGCAAAAGCCATGTTCAGTACAAAGAATGCCCTAACTACGTAGGGGTAATAGATACAAGAAAATCATGAAAATCTTGGCTATTAAAATTAACGGCAATGGCACAAGTACAGAGAGTTCTAAAAAAGAAAGCTTTTAGTTCTTCTTTACTAAAAGCATCCTCTTAACTTCTCAAAAATATCATTTAGCTAACTACATCCTCTCTTGCCTTGCCACTCAATCATATCAGTGCCGCTCATCATATGTTTGTAACTGTCAGAATAAAGGAAATTGCCCTAATACAGCATAGAGGATAATGTTGCTTCTACAGCTGCATTTATCTTGAAGCTTTATATATCTTAAGTAAAAAATTATCAATGACAAATTTGAATTTACTTGCAAGATCCGACATGAACAGAATCTCAGTAATCGCTATATCACATTCTTTAGTGCAAGTCTCAAATGAAAGAATTCACGAAGTCGACAATACCCATTATTTCAAACCAACAATTTAACACAACAAGAGATTCAAAATGTGAAGTAATCAGTCATTGTTCCATTACTGCCGAGGGGAAACTTCAATCGAAGTCTATGGTTCCTCCCTAATCACTAACCTTCAACCGTGCCCCTTGCAAGTAACCCTAAACTCGACGGCATTTTACACAGCATAACATACGTTCATTCTAAGCATTGCAGTAAGCTAATCACTCCATTCACAGGAAGTGACTATAGGAATTTCCAATCACCGAATAAGTATTAATTCATGAATTGCTCATAAACTACAAAATTTACATCAATTAGAGGTTCATTAAATATAGATTCAATCTTTCGGATTTGTAATAAACAATCAAATACCTCTTGAAGAAGTGTTCCATCGATGCTATTGAAAACCCGGACCAGAGTCCCCTTGGAGCTCGACGTAGCGAGCAACTGCCCGTCAGGCGTGAGCGCGAAGCAGGCAATCCTCGAGTCGTGCGCCATGATAAACTTGGTTCTCTTCGAAGCATAGTGCTCAACCCGAACCTGTCCCTTCTGCAACCCGGGGCAGACCAGGACCAGCGACGCCGCCAGTTGGGATACCGCGCAGAGGCCCTTAGGGTTCGAGATAGTCTCGATTTGGTGGAGCAACTTCAAGTCGGTAAAATTGTACACGTAGACCTTCTGCTCCAGTACGACTACGATCCTGTCGCGGCGCAGCCGTACGGAGCGGACGTCGGAGCGAAAAGATAGCTCGCCGATGCAGCGGCCCTGGTGGTCATCCCAAATCATGACCTTGTTGGGTGGGTACTGAGGGTGGGGTCCCCCGCCGACGAGAGCCAGGATGTTGCACAGAAAGAGCATCTCTACTCCGGAGATGCCCCCGTCGTCGAAGTCCCGGCGGAAGATCTCGCGAAACGGGTCGCAGTTGAAAATCCGGAACCCGCAGTCAGTACCCACAGCGAAACACCCCTGGTCCTGGTTGAACGACAGGTGGAGCAGAGTTGGCGGATCAAGCGGCTTAGGAATATTAGGATTAGGGTTCTCGTTACGGCCATGGCCATGGGGTTCAAGCGTTGGCGGATCATATGGCGCCGGAAACGCCTTGTAGATGTTAGGATTAGCGTTCTGATCGTGGTCGTGGTCGTCGGGTTCGTCGCCATGGGATCCGATAGATTGGTAATCAATTGATCGGAAAGAGATGGCCGAATCGTTCTGAGAGTCGAGGGGAATAGACTGTTCCTCTTGAGTGACAAAATTAGGGTTTGGATTAGAGTTGGGGTTAGGGTTAGAATTGGGCCAGGGCGGGGATGGGAAGGTAGAGAGGGTGGCCATGAATGAGAGAGAGAGAGAGGGAGAGAGGGAGTGAATAGGGAATCTCAGGAGTTCGAATTTCACACACTGCAGCCGAACCTACAACAACGAGCAACAATTGGGGTCCTGTTCAACTTTCTGATCTAAAGAAAGCGGTTGCACTGCGGCTTCCTCAACGATGTTCCGTTAAAGACCCAGCCCATGTTTAAAGGCTCATACGGCATACTACTTCGGTCCGGCCCGGCCAAAAAATAGTGAAACAGACGAAACACCATGCCGCATTGCCGCGGATCGAATCCGAGTCAACCGCGTGACAGGCATGAATATTAAACGCTACAGTAACTATTTAGGGCTCGTTTAGAATTGTCTGTGAATAAATATTTTATTAAATTTTAAGAAATGAAAAAGAAAAAATGGAAGAAACGTATTATAAAAATGAAAAGTTTGAATATAATTTTTTAATATAATTTTTATTTTAAAATTTAAAAAAGTTGTATTATTTTTTATGTTTTGTTTGGAAGTTTGAAAAAAATATATTGAATTTTGTGTTTGAATTATGATTAAATAATTATTCGATGAAAAAGTTAAAAATTTAAAATTGAGAAGTCTTTTTATATTTGAGTAATATTTGAAAATAAAATTATAACAAATTTTGAAAATATATAAAATATCCAAATGTCCTATATATCCTTAATATTATGATTGGAATTGTCCCTCGATTAGTTGGGCCCAACCTGATTATCAAAGGAAAGACCCCGTATTAAGAAGGTCCCCAAAGGTTAAGAAGAAGGCCCAAACCAGGAGAGAAAAGGACAAGGCAATTCCTCTCCAAGCGCACCCCAACCACCCCATGTCTAATGATTGATATGGATCGAGGTCTCGTATCTAACATGGAATGCCACATTACATGTGATAGGGGTGTTCAACCGGGTACCAGACCAGGTATCCGAGAATACCCAGTTATGACCCTGGGTCGAAACCTGACTTAATCTAGATTTTATTAACTCGAAAATCTGGGTACCGGGTTTTAGTTTTTTTTTTTTTTGCTTTTTTTTTTTGTTTTTTAATGTCTGTTTTATAAGTATATTTTTATGATCATTTGAGGTAGCAAGTGGAATTAATTATTCTAACTGTAATTGATTTTAATATATCATAGGTTGAAATTGAAAACGTGTCGATCAAAGGGTTAATGCTCATTTGAATTAGCGGGTTGATTTGCATGCTAATCATTAATAAATGCAAATGGTATTGTGTAAATCCGAAGGCCTATCATTTATTATGTGTGAGTGATGTCGTTTCTCAATAGCACGATAACGTGAAAGATTGATAAGGTAGACAATGATATTTGGGTGTGCTTGAAAGTGCTGGCATTTTATGATCCAAACCAAACTATTTTGTCACGTTCATGTAAAATCAACTTGTTCTTGTAGGGTTTGCAATGAATCCCTTATTGGCTCACCAAGAACATAGTTCTCTAGAATTCCAGGCTAGATGGAATGCTCCTATACAAGAAAATCCCAACAAACAAGCCTTGGGGTCACCTTAGGCCATGGCAAACCTTCCCCATGGATCCCAAAACAGGGAAACACCCACCTATGGGAAAGCTTTTTTCCATATTAGCTGCAATAAAACACAGAACCCATCGACCCTTTCTACTACCGAAACAATGGCTGAATCGCTACCTTGGGCTCAATAAAACCTTCATAGGCGGTTCAATTGATTGATTTGAATAGTATTCCTCCCCCATGAGTTGGTCTTATAGTTGAAACAATGGACAAGAAAAACGATAACTTGAACAATGGAGAAGAAAAAACAAAAGGACAATCCTAGCAACACCATTTGTTTCAAGAATCACCTCATTAGTGAAACCATTAGTAGATATATCAAGGCTTTCCATATAAGAAATCTGCAAGTGCAAGCACAACTGTCATAAAATACTTTTACTTGAGGTTCAACCTAGAAACGAAGAAAAATAACCCACCTAATCAAGAACAAGCAACATTTAACTTTCATCACAACAACAAAATCATAAGAAAAAGCCAAAACACTCAAAACAGATGACTGGACTTTTTTGCAAGCTTATTTGGTTTTGTTCTTTAATAAGATCTGTAACAGCCCGCTAGAAATTCAATTAAGGAATTTCTATTGACTTTAGGAACCTCGTGAAAACTCTGTAAGTTTACACGAATCGACTAATCGCATAAATTTTAGCTTGTCAACATAGTTAGTGTTATCACTCACTATGGTGCTAGAAATGCGATTTTAATTATTTGAGATAGTTAAAAGTGTCAGAATACATTATAGTCTACACCACTAGGCTTAATTAAATATTTAGAATTTTTCAGTACTAAGTTTATTACGTTTATTTTTGGAGTGAATAGTAACCTCGGTAAATGTACTGAGCGCAGTGTTTTCAAAATCATAGTGTGAAATGTCCAAATTAGGATAGCGATATTTTATTTGGACACTTGGCAAGATCTTAACCACACATAATGAATAGTATTAGATACTTGGCACAAAGAGAAACCATTAGATGGAATTGTGAAGGAAATCAAGGTGTGAGATCATGACACCTAAGCAAAATACACATTTGAAAAATATCTTAAGAATAGAGATTTAAAATACACATAGAAAGATTTTAGCCACCTTACTCTTCCAAGTCTACTCCACATTTGGAAAATATATTGAGCTGATTTTTATAGATATTATTGGATAGAATATTTTGAGATAATATTTTATAGATATTTTGGGTAAGAGAAAACCACACTCAACTCTCAACTCTAGCCTTATCATCTCCCTTATCTCTTCCATAAGCATCTCCAGCCATCACCCACGAACTTATCTTCATTTACACGTTTCTTTAAAAGAATATCAAACATTCTCTCTCGGACAGCTTTTAGGAGTTCTTTTGCATGCCCATTTCGAAGCTGTTGTAAGTGTTTTATCATAAAGTCTCCTTCATATAAGTTGTTCCTTTTTGAGTCTAGTTTACATGGATATCTTATTTGCCCCATTTGAAGATCATTTGGTCAGTAAAATATTGTGTAAACAATAGAAAGGTCATTCTGGGAGATAAACTGGAGAATATGTTATAGTTTGGAGTTTTTGACCAAGCTAATGGATAGATATTGGTCCGAAATTTTTATGGAGTATTTTTAACATGTATATATGACTATTGGTTGAGGATTTTTGCATGATTGAAGGTTTTGATGAAATATTTGCTTAGATTTAGAAACTTAGAAACTGGAAGAAGAAAAACAGTTTCTATTTTGAGAAAGTTTAACTCTTTGGTGGTCTAAACCTATTCTAATGACTTTGATAATTTTATTGGAGGATCCTAAGCATCTTATATACATGTTATATTATTATTTTGAAGATATTTGATGTTAGTTTCAAAGATATGAAATTTTATACAAAGAGATATTCAGATAAGCCAAAGTGTGGATGTTCTTGGCTAAATTTATGTTTTGGTTAATTTTTAACCATGTGATCTTGAATTAGAAGCTTATATATGTTTTAGGACATCTTTTTAAACCATGTGATGGTTTGGTTTGAAGATCACATATTTATAAGTCATAGATCAAAAGGTTGATCAAAACAAGTTAGAAACAAAAATCAATAGAAATAGCATATGAGAATTTCGGCCCTATGGAGTTTTAATAGTTGTGATTAGTTTTAAATTTTTCTAAATTGATATTTGAGTTGAGGATAAAATTTACATGAGGCATGTAAATTTTGGTGACTTTTGGAGTTAGTATGCAAAATCCTTAAGTTATGGGTAAAACGGTCATTTTCCTACATGTAGGAAGTAAAATGGAAATTTTACTCTTTAAGTTAGTATTTTTCCATATTTCAAATTATTAGTGATTTAGTACTAACTTTTAGAATCACTAATTACAGTTCCTCGTGATCGCGCTTGAGGTTTTATAAGAAACGCGGAGATCGAGGTAAGTTAGCTTTTAACTTACTAGCAGTCTACTGTGTATGTGTGCTAAGTAAAAGAATTACAGTGTATGTATGTATGTTATCATATATGTCATGCCATGCCAAGTTATCATGTAATTGTCTATTATACAGAATTTATTCTGTCATCAATTTTTATCTGTTACACAATATATTCTGTCATGTATTACTATACATTACAAATATGTCATGCTAAATATGTTGTCTGTTATATGTTATGCCATGTTACGAAATGTTATTATCTCAAGTTGGTTATATATTTCAAATTATGTTCAAGTCACGTTATGTTACGTCAGGGCTTCAGTCCTTTCATATTCCAGTCACGTTTCATCTTGAGTATATTCAGTTTATGTAGAATACATGGGGCCACAACAACTGTGGAGTATGTATTTTACTACAATTGTGATGCGTAGAATACATGGGGCCACAACAACTGTGGAGTATGTATTTACACGTAGAATACATGGGGCCACAACAACTGTGGAGTATGTATTTTTCATGTTAAGTCAAGTTTGTGTAGAATACATGGGGCCACAACAACTGTGGAGTATGTATTTACACGTAGAATACATGGGGCCACAACAACTGTGGAGTATGTATTTTTCATGTTAAGTCAAGTTTATGTCGAATACATGGGGCCACAACAACTGTGGAGTATGTATTTTTAATGTTAAGTCAAGTTTGTGTAGAATACATGGGGCCACAACAACTGTGGAGTATGTATTTTTCATGTTAATTCAAGTTTCAGAGCAAGTTCATGCTAAGTCAAGTTTCAGATCAAGTTCATGTCAAGTTAAGTTCAGTTCATGATTCAATTTAAGTTATGTCAATTATGTTATGTTGTACGCTAAGTTATGCTTTAATTACTTATGAATTTGATTATGCATTTATGCTTTTACTGTCATACATGTATCATTAGTCTGTATGGAAGTTTTTTGTTAACTTGCTGAGATTTGTAATCAAATCTCACTTTGGTAGTCCCAACTACCATTCCCCCCAAATGGTAGATCTTGTTACAGGACCTGAAGGAGAATCAGGAACTGATCAACTAGACACAGTTGACTAAGTGACGGTGCGACATAAATGTTGATATAGTAATTAACGTAAATTACTACTTGTACGATTGAGTTGCATCTCTACTACTTTTTGGATCATAACCATTTTGGACTAGTGTTGTGATCTTAGTTGTTCAATGGATTTTTATGTATGAAGTATGTTTTAAGCATTTGAGATATTTTCAATTTGGTGCATAGTATTGCTAAAGAAAAAATTTATCCGCTGCGAATATTGCATATTGTTAGATGCATGTTAGGAATATTGCATCTTATATGTCATGAACGGGGGCAGGTAACCTTGTGTTGCATGTCTTGACGCTTCAAATGTCCGTCCGATCCCAAACGGAATTTGGGGGCGTCACAAGATCACATCCCCACCAGTTTTGAAATAAGAAAAATTCAAAACACTCAATTCTTAACATGATTGAACTTTTATGATTGAAAAAATATGGAATAATTTCAGATACATGAAAGGGTCTCTCTCTACAACGGTGAGGTTGAGAGAGTGACTTAGAAAACAGAGTAGGAATCAAAGTTGCATTGAAAATAGAGTAATAATATATACTGCCCAATATTATTACAGAGTAGGAATCAAAGGTGCCTCTAAGCAATCCGTACATGGTAGTGTTGTATAAATATATAGTCAAACAAGAAGAAAGAGAGGCCAAGTATTCCCTAATTTAATCAACAAAACAAATTTGATTTATAGATAGCTAAGATACCATTGGCAAATTCCTAATATTTGATGTATAATATTCCTAATATTTATATATAGCTAAGACAAATTTGATGTATAATATTTGAGCCCTCGAAGCAACTAGTATGTGTAATGCAATTGAATTAGTATCAAGAACATTGACAATTAGAAATTAACTGCTGCTACAAATCCTATATATATATATGTTCATCACAATCCTAATGCAAATTCTATGAATGTGCACAATCACGAGGAACACAACTGCTACTACAAATCTGAGGGTATAAAGAGATTGCCATGCAGTAAACAAAACACTAAAGAAGATCTCAAGCTATCCTTTAAAACATACAAGATTATTGGGTGATATATATTACTATGATCAGCAAGATATAATAATCATCCCTTAACAAAAGGAAAAAAAGCATACAGACATCAACATATAATAATCATCAATATCAAACCATTCAAGAATAACAAGTTAATAGAACGATAAACTACCCGAATAAACAATTAGTCCAGCTCTCCATCATGTCCCCAATATTCACAATTAAGGCCCTAAAAATTTAAGAAAACAAACTAAAAAGGAAAAAAAAAAAACATTACCCAAGTCTGTTATGGTGAGTATAATCAATAAAGAATGCTACTATCTCAACTAATACATAAATTGAGTGACCGTAGGAGATAATTTAACTCATCCAAAGAGAACTCTTGGAGCATTATAATATTGATTCTAAAACCAACCACCATAACAACTAAACCCCTTTTTTAAAATAAAAAAAAAAATCAAAACCAGTAGACTTACACTTACTTAAACAGGTCATTGTCCCTTTCATTTTTTGTTCTTAAACAACAATTGTGAAAAATTATAGTTCTTGGTATCATTGAACTCACCTCTATTTCTAGAAAACCCAAACAGAGGAAAAAAAAAAGGCAATATATAAGAAGAAAAATCCCTTAATAAAGTAATTTATAGTTAAATAAAAAACTAAAAAATAACTATCTACATAATACTATTTTCATTAAGAAATTTTCACAAACAGTTATAGCTTTTCCATTAAAATTTCTTTTATAACACTCGGTAACCCTTAAACAAGCAGAATCTACATTTAAAATTCTCCAAAAGGCAAGCAACAGTTAACTTCCTTTTGAATAGAGAAAAAATAAAAGACCATGGAGAGATTTTTGGAGAATCGCGTATCCTAGATTCCTAAAGACAAAATGAAGTATGAAGTATCCAACAGGTAAATTAAACCCAAACCAAGTTCATGTAATAACCCAAACATCCATCAAATATCAATATGAAGTATCGACCCAGCTACTAGTAGTGGATATATCAATAGACAGAATGAAAAGCAAGACCCAAGAGAAAGAGCAAGAGAAAAACTGACTCCGATTGGTGCACAAGGCTGAAGACGATGGAGTGGAACTTCGATCGGCAGAGGAGGCTACAGTTTCGGACATTCGACGTGGGTGAGAGCGTGCGAGACAGCGAGAGGGAGAACAAGTCTGTAGGTTGTGGCGTCTTTAGAAATTAGGTTACGCCGTAGGCGTAACGTCTTTAGAAATTAGGAAGAAACACGGGTACCGGGTTTTAAACTTGGAATGGGTTCACCCGGGTTTAGAAATCCGAGTTCCAGCTCGGATCAAATCCGGGCTGAAAACTATAACCGGGAACCCGGTTATCCAGGTTCCAGTCTGGACCAAGTAAAATCTAGTCCATATGAACAGTCCTAACATGTGATATGACGCAACCCCTAGACACAAGGTTCTCGGTGGGTCGAGAGCCATTTCGATAGGGAACACTGCATTAAATGCAATTGAATGCTACTCCCAAGTGGAGCCTCGACGAAGGGGCCAGACGCCCTGATAGGAGCCACCGTATTAAATACGACAGCACCAGTCCAACACTAGGGGGGACACGCTGGACATCAGGAATGCAGGATTCCACTGAGATAGGTATGAAAGCCAATTGCAGGTACAATTCAAATGATCATTTTTTTCCTTCTCCTCGAGAGCTTGACCCCCATTTTTTATCTTGAAACTCAAACTAACTTAGGTATTGGAGTCGCTTCTTGGCAATCCAGGCCCATCAAGCTTCCCTACCTCAAGTGACTAATAGAGTACGACCAGGTACGAAACACATCCCTGACAATGATCTTAAAACTTAAGCAGATTTTGTCAATTTTAATTATCTAAGATTAGTATTATAACTATAGGTTGAGATTCTTGATAATCGGATTTGATGAGTGAATCATCCCAAATTACAAGACAAGACCACAACTCTTTACTAGCAAGGTAGAGAGACATGTTGTTTTCTTAACTTTCGAATCAATACCATCATTAACACTTATACATTTGTTGTATCCCAAACGAAGGGACAAAAAATATAAGGTACCATATTATTTATGTACCTAGAATAGGTTTGTGTACCAAATATCATGAGGCTTTTGCTATCTTCAAAAATTTGTGATATTCTAGTTCTGCCATCTTTCCTCCTTTCTCTGCATCATATTGATATTGACAAAAATTGCACATGCATTTAGTTGCACATCACAAATTAAAGTGTTAAAGATGTGTTTCACATCATCACCAACATTCTCAACTAGCCTATATCAAAAGAAGGATAGGGACTTGGTGTGTTAAGAATACCTTCGATACCAAGTTAGTATTTAGGATGGAAAGATATAAATTCTCTAGAGTCATGAAAGTAACCTCAAATCATTTGTCATTACTATTTATATTGGCTCTTACTTAACTGATATAGATATAGATTGTATAATTACATGATCATCTCCGATGATTTCAGTATGCTAAATATTAGGCCTTGGATAGGCGATAATCTTGGAAGGAAATATCCCTTTGGATGAGTATCACCGATAGCTATCCTTTTTAGGAAGGTCCAAGATACTCTTGACAGATACATCATTAACTCGCAATTAATAGGGTTTGGATTTATTGGTAATATCTCCACATGATTGTATGATATATCTCCTTAATTCTCATTTGTTGGGCTCTTGGTCTTACGTTCGTGGGCCTCTGTAAGGTGAATTAGGTCCAATTCGAGTTAGGAGATATATGCCCCTTCATAAAGTCTCAATAAATTCTCACCAATTGTAAAACTAGTAAATGTTTCTTGGAATTTGATAATTCTAGTTAGGGCTAGACTCCGACTCTGATAGAGTCGGAAAGCCCAACTCTGACCTTTGACTCCGACCCAAAATCGAATGTCAAGTTGAACTTTGATTCTGACTCCGATTAGAGCCTCGAAGTTGGAGTTGGGCTTCCTTAAAGTTGTTGTCAACCACTTTCCAAACCTTCCACTTTCATCCCAAAAATCTTAGCCATTCCCTCTCAAATATTTTACACAATATTCACTCTCAACCCTCAGCATACACCAAACCAAAGTTGCATCCAACCAAATCAAGACTTATCTCGTCGAAACCACCATTGTGACACCTAGAGGATGTCGACGGTAAGACTCAAATCCCTTATCCATCACTTTCTCTCTCCTTTGTGATTCATCAATACTCTTCTTTTGCCACCATCGACCACCACAAGGGGTTGGAGGTCCTCGCATCAAAATAAAAAACTTTACCACTAACCCAAGATTTCCCAACCAAAAATACAATAATAAAAAGTGTAAGTCTCAAACCAGAGTAATAAGAGTTGCAGCTGACATTCCAAGAGGGAGAGCAATCATGGCCACATTACCCTCGCTGCGCCATGCCACACCTTGCTTATCGAATAGCCACGTAAACCATTGGTAAGGATTTGTTGCATTGCTCTTTTTCTCCCAAATGGAGGTGTATCTCGCCTTCTTGATTCATGTAATTTTGACTTCTCAGTTTTTCTCCACAATCAGTGCCAAGCCCCAAGGAAACATTAAGAAAATAATTTCAAAAATATTTGAAAGTGGCATTGGGAAGATAATTTGGATTGTTTTGAGAAATGGCCTAGTAGACATTGGGAAGAAAGAAAGGAAAAACCTAGTTTTGACTTATCAAAGCAATTTTTTAAAAAAAAAATTGGTCGGAGTTTAGAGACAATATTGGCTTCGACTCAGACTAGTTTTTTAATAAAAATTTCGACTCCAAATGTTGACTTTCTAACTTTGACAGAGTCAAAAGTTAGAATTAGAGAGGGTAGTCGGGCGGAATCGGAGTTACGAAATAAATGCACATCTCTAATTCTATAGGTGCTGCAAGATGGCCACCTCCAGCACCCCGCTGCCCACATGGGCGGAGGGTAGGGTTGCTCCTCCTAAATCTGCCCTCGCACACCGAGGGCGGGGTGTCAAAACCCCTAAGAAAGTGGCCACGGGTCATGCCTCAACAACACCACTAACAAGCCACAGGCCCATGCCATGACATGCCCTTGCCGTAGCCTGCCAACACATTAGTGAGGTTAGTGACCAGGCCAGTGTGCAGCCTGCAAGAAGCGTAGCTCAGCGAGCAAACACAGGCCACCAGCTTGCCCAGCGCTCAGGCCAAGCTAGGCCATGCGCATTGCCCACCAACCATGCAAGCACATAACAGCACTAGCCATGCATAAGGTCAGGCCATGCGCATAACAGCACCTGCACGGCAGCCATGCACTAGGCCAAGCCCCACGACAACAATGCTCATGGTCCATGCCATGGGCCATCCTAGTTCAAGGCAAGTACCAAGGCAAACCATGCCATTATGGGTCCCATAGCCAGATCTAGTTTATTTTATTATTATTTTATTTATTTAAGTCTTTTATTATTTATGGGACCTACTAGGGTTTCCACTTTGTAAGACCTTTAGTATTTCATTTTACATCTTTTGGCATATTTCCTTCATGGATAGACTACTGTCTTGAGATCTCTTTTCGATACTTGGCACTTGGGTTATTTGGGTGCAATTCATAAATCCCAAGTAGAGGATCTTCACTTTGCAATTCGTCAAGGGGTGATGATTCATTTATCAATCTCATGACAAGTTTATTTTCTCATTTCCATTGTTGATCTTACTTTCATTGTTACTTTTTCTTTGATTTCCTTCCACCTTGCAATTCCATCAACAGTCCCAGCAACCTTATTCCATTCTTCATTTATTGATTTATTCTTTCATATAGCATACTAGATCTACTATCCCAAGAAGATCTAGCCGTGTTGCCCATATCATTCACTTTCCATATATTTTCCTACCCACCAGACACTATTTTAGCCTACATCCATCCTTATTCCATCAACCACTCATTCCATAAGGCCATAAAATCTTAGATCTATTTCCTCCTTTGCCTTGGCCAAATACTCCAAATCCTATAAGAATTTCCTACATTTTAGGAAACCCTAACCTAGCCTCCACTAATTCCTAATTATTAGGAGTTGCCCTAAAACCCACCAAAACCCTAGCTTTCCTACCCTAGCCGTAACCCCCCATAAACCCTAAAGTGATCCTACACTTTTGGATCTCATTTACCCATCACATACCCTAACCTCACTTCCACAAGCCCTCAAATACCCTAAGTGGCGCCAACCCTAATCATCCAACTCTAAATTTCCCTAAGTGGTGCCAACATCAAGAGAGGTCATCCAAACAGTTCACATTGCACCATTGCTCATATTCATTTTATTGATTTCTCAATCCACAATCACCATCCAAACCATCATTATTCATCAAACACTATTGCTCAAGATCCATACTCAAGTAACGACAAGCAAAAAGATGAGGCACTTCGGTCATCTCAAGGAGAAGCAGAGCTAGAAGATCTTAATATTTAGGGACTAGACCGAGATCCCTAACGTCCCCAGTCCTAGTGCTGGGGCAAACTCTTGGTCTATTTGCCCCTCCTTCCATCACCCACTACGATTGTCACAACCATTAAAAAAAAAAAAATCACATATCCTAAAAGAATTCTACAAAAAAATATAGATCCATAACAAAATAGTAAAATATAAAACAAATCTACAATAAAAAAATCTTTAACTAGTACAAAAGACCTTAGTAAAGTAATTAACAACAAATTGGAGAGAGAGAGAGAGAGAGAGAGAGAGAGAGAGAGAGAGAGAGAGAAGAAGAAGAAGAAGAAGAAGAAGAAGAAGAAGAGGCTCTGAGAAGACCGAGAGAGAAATTTGAGGAAAGAGGGTGCAAAAGAGGAGGAAGATAAAGAGAGACAGGGGGTTAAGGTCCAGACCCCTCCCCCCTAAAAAAAATTGACATCACTTTGGTAATATATATTTGGGTTAGGCTCAAGCTCAACCCAATGTGGGCTTAGGCCCAGACCAACCCCCACAGAGTATTTTCCTTACCAGTGGGGTTGCTTGTGCTGCCCATATAGGGTTGGGGTGGTGGGGGACAGTGCCCCTCCTCCCACTCCTTCCTAATTCTAGCTATCTTCAAAAGACTAATAAAAAAAAAAAAACAGTACTTTATTATGGATGAATTTGAAGAAGCATGAAATTCTCAACAAAACCTACTAAGGGAAATATGAGAATGATATTTGTATTTATAGAGTACATAAGTATCACGCACTCATTTTGAAAAAAGTAAATAAATATGAAACTCATATGAAAAATAATAATTTTTAATAGTGAAAATTACTCTTTTTCAAAAAGAGTGTGTTACGCTTGTGTGGCCCATAACTGTATCTAGCATTATTCGAAAAATATTTATCTCATACTTCCTCTACGATTCGTAAGAAACAAGATTGAAGTTAAACATATCTTCCATTGAAAATTCTCACAAAAAATCATGTTCAACGTACAATTCAAAGATTTGAGCATAGGCCCACAAGCTATATATGTACATATGAAAAAATTTTATTCATAATCTCACTCATCACATACCATACTTGTTTTAATTTTTTTTTCTTACCAAATGTGTGGCATATGGATGATAAGTAGAATAATTCAATTAGTTTAAAAATAATAAAAGAAGAATAAAAAAATAAACAAAAAGTTTGGCATATGATGTATAAGGATAAAGAGTAATAAAGCTCTATACATATTTACAAATTTTCAAAAACACACTACGAGCCTCAGGCCTTGTTTTAGAACCCATCTTAACCTATCTCATCTAATTTCCAAATATCATTCAAAGCCAAATACTTTTTAATTTTTAATTTTTTCATCTAATAATTATCTAATCATTTCAATTTTCTTAATCTCTCAAATAAAATATAAAAAATAATACTAAATTTTCAAATTTTAAAATAAATATAATATTCAAAAAACTTTTTAATTTTATAGTATTTTTATTTAATTTTTTATCTCTCATTTTTTAAAATTCAATATAATATTTTAATTCGAACCGTTTGATTATTATTAACAGATATAATGAAATTTCTAAATATTCACACGGGGGCCTTAGATTCTTCCAATCAATGTAAAAGGGCATAAAATCAAGAAAATTGTTTCGAATGGGCACGTATAAAGTTTGTTTTAAAATAATTCAAGTTGTAAATATTTAATTACATAAATATGATTATGAGTTATTATTGAAATTACCTGCTTTTTAAGAAAATTTAATTTTCACACATTTGATTTGAGAAGAGATTAACCGGAGGGCATCTATATCTTTGAAAGTAATGTTATATATAATTCTAGAGAGTGAGTGCTTTGTGCATTTATTTTTTAAAAAAATAAAATTTACTATTAATATGATTCTTAATTTATCAACTTTTCTCAAATGGAATGTGTGGAACATTGCACATTCTAGAATTACAAAATATTATTTTTCTTTAATTTTATAATATTTTTATTCAAAATTTTTTTCTTTCATTTCTCAAAATTTAACAAATATGTTAACTCAAATATTTCAATACTATTAATAAACCCATTAGTTCCTATTACAGTTATTTTAAGGCCTCGTTTGTTTTACAACATATCTCATTATTATAACGTTTTAAAATTTTTATATAAAATAAAATAAAAAATTCAAAGGATGGGTGAAACATTCGAATCCAAACAAGGCGTAAAAATGGTTTCCACCACACACAAGCTGCTCACCATTACCAATAATAAAGGAAGAAAAAATAAAAAGACAAATAAGCCCATCGATCCGTCCTATAATTTATTTTTAAAGCGCACTAACTTTTTATTCCCACCGAATCGAGAAAAGCTTCCAGCCTTCCACAGCACAGAGTCGCAACTCCAGACATTACTTCTTGTAAAAAATTGCAGGACCAAAAATAACCGTTTGATTAATTCGAAGTATTTCATCCAGCGGTGCAGAAAAACAAATCCAAAGGTCAAGTCTGTTTCCATGTAGTCCCGGTTGCACGGAATCCAGATTCCTTCCCGCGCAATTTGAATTATATGCTCCCCCAGGCCCCCTCCATATTTTCCCAAAAAAGTCTTTCCGAAAGTCGAAGCGACACGCTTCAATTCTTAAGTATTTAGAGCAGACCAGAGAGAGAGAGAGAGAGAGAGAGAGAGAGAGAGAGGTTGATGAAGACGAAAGCCCTAAAGAGGAGGAGAGAAATGAAGGGCACTCTGGCGAGGCAGTTGCAGCAGGTTCAGCTAGGCCAGGCCTCTCTGGTTCCCTTTCAGCTCCACCACCAATCCTCTTCTTCCGCCTCATCCTCTTTATCCAACCCCTCTTTCTTCCACAATATTCTAGGACAAGATGCCGCCGATGTGAATCTTCCGTCCTTGTCAGGTGCCGGTGCCAATGCCGATGCCGATGCAGACGACCGAGATTTCATTCTCAGCCAAGATTTCTTCTGGTATATCAATTTTTCTAACTAGCGAATCAAAACTTTTATATTTTTTATGGCTTTAATTTGCACTTTGGAGGTCGTTTCGTGCTATCGAGGGAGAGCGAGAGAAAAAAACTGTTGCTTGTTTTTTAATTATCTTGTGTTGGAGTGAAGCGAATCGGATTGAACTATGTGATTTTAGGTATTTTTGTTCTTTGTTGGTTATCTGATGATTTTTTTTTATTGCATATTTAAATGTTACAAACAGTTTTCTTTTGTTATTTATGGTTTGGGTTATCCCGGAATGCAGCACTCCGGACTATATCACCCCGGATGATCAAAATGTACTGAACGTTTTCGATTGCAACAAGGTGACGTAAATAATGGATTTATTCCTTAGTTTCTGCTAAAGAATAGGTGTCGAAACTCTAAATTGAATGCTTTTCACTTTTTTATCCACAGGAAAACGTTCCTTGCCCAATGTCGCCGGACAAACTGAATACAGTGAAAAGTAAGAGGCGTCGGCCAGGTGAGATCAGTTTTTGCAGCATTTGGTGATTCCTTTTTGCTGGTTTATTGTTCTTAGATGATATATTAAGCTAAAATTGACTTGCATATACTTATAGAATCACGGGAATTTTTTGAGTTACATCCACTGAATGGTGTTGTTAGACTAAACATGGGTGTTTGCTACAAGCATGTGATTTGTTTGCTATGGTTATGGAGCTTGAGATGGCTGCATCCACGACTTAAGATGTTCATGCAGGGATTTTTGAGGCATTTTGAACTGAAATTGTCCACAAATTGGAATGTTTGCCCGAGTTATTTAGTATGAGTAGTGTGAGGCAAGTTGTATAAGATGTTCAATGAGCAGAATATCAGGTAGGTTGACGGTTTATTGTGGCAAATGGTAGTGTGAATTGGAAATATGAACTTGACTTCAACTTAAATTATCAAACTTTCAAGAATTTAGATTTTTTATAGAGACCATGAAATTGGATAGAAACTTATCTGAAATGGATGTAAGCATACCCCCTGATGTATTGAATGAATATTATTATTGGAACGCATTTCGATGAACATGTTTAACAAGTTCAATTAAGCCATCCAGACGACGGTCTTAACGTCAGTTAAATACTGGTTTGAGGAAAATGAACATCAAGGCATTTTGGTACTTCCTAACGGGTAATGAATATGTTTACAAGAAATGATTACCACTTCTTGAATTTCCATTATTTTGCTGATGGAAACTTTTTAGTGGCTACAAAGTAGTACCTCCCTTTTCTTCTTAAATTTCCTCTTTTTTGGACAAGTATGGTGCATCTTTGTAACTGGACATCTGTGCTTTTGGCAGATTGTGTCTTGTTAAATCCTCTGAGTCCCAGCTTGTCTGGCCGTCAACAAGTGGTAGAACTTGCAAATGATACTTTTGATATGGAAACAGATGAAGTAAAGTTAGATAAAACATCAGTGTCTGGAGCAAAGAAGATTCATAGTTATGTTTCTCAATCTGCGATTGCATTACGCTGTCGGGTTATGCCCCCTCCTTGCATTAAAAATCCATATTTGATGGGTGCCTTGGAAATGGATTTGGATCCTTTTGGCAATCAAAGATCAAAATGTGCAGGTACAGTGCTTGTTTTAGAAGCTTATTCTAAGATGTATTTGAAAGCTTTTCCATCAATTTCCCCCTTTTTTGGATGTGGGCATCGAGCTGGTAAAAGGCTAGCAAAGATTTTTTATCTTGAAGTTTTAATCGCATAACGTTGAAATTGCAGGTTTCTTCCCTGCACTTACTGGTGGAGATGGACTTTCACGGTATCACACTGATTTTCATGAGATTGAGGTACCTTCACATGTTGCTAGAATTATAACTCTGCAAAATATTATAATTATTAATTGTCAAGCTTATGGTCATTATGTAACTTGTTATTTATTTCTTTATTTGCTTCCCATATCCAGCAAATTGGTGCAGGGAACTTTAGTCGGGTTTTCAAAGTCCTGAGGAGAATCGACGGCTGCTTGTATGCTGTGAAACATAGCACACGCCAGTTGCATCAAGACACAGAAAGGTGGCTACTATATGCATTTACATGCTTCTATCTTTTGGTTGACTGATGTGCTTACGCAATAATGTTGCACGTTGCAGGAGGAAAGCTTTAATGGAAGTTCAAGCTTTGGCTGCTGTAGGTATGTATATATTTTGCATCACTTTTTTGGATTTCTTAATATGTTACTAATTAGTTTCACCTTCTTGCCTTTGTAGGGTCTCATGAAAATATAGTTGGATACTTTTCTTCTTGGTTTGAAAATGAGCAACTCTACATTCAGATGGAGCTCTGTGATCACAGCTTATCTATGACTAAATCTTCTCAATTATTAACTGAGCAAGAAGTGTTGCTAGCCTTGCATCAGGTTATCTTCTTACAGTACCATTTTGTACGCCAACCTCACATTTTAAAAAAATATTATAGCTATATAACATGTTGCACATGCAGTACCTAAAATCATAACTAGAGTGACCACATATAACAGTGTTGATTAATTTTATTTTCTTTTGCAAAAGGAACATGAATAAGACCACTAATCTCGAATGCTTTTTGAAGAATAGGACTGCGAAGATACGTCTACGGCTATATCGTTTCCTCTAAAAAAGATATAGCAGTAGATATGATTGAATGCTCCTAAGTCAACTCTTTATACCTTTCTTTAAAATATCCATCTGTTTTGGATGGTGATATTTTACCTATAAGCTCCTTTGTTCTTGTGTGCAGTGCATTTCAATCACCGATAGACAGATTTGAAATATTGTAATGTTAAGTGAAATATTGGAAGGCACCCATGGTTAGCATGGAAATAAGCTTTATCATAGAACTTTGTGAAGAATTCTATATTTTGAGGGTTATCCTGTTTGTAATTTGGTGTTCAGATTTGTTCTTCATATGAATACATTATACAATGCTAAAAGCAAAGATGAAATGCAATCTTTTATTTTAATTTGTCTGAACTTGGTGCTCTATACACTTTAATCGATCTGAACATCTTAAATATGAATTTTCCTGTACCATTATTATGTCATTTTTTATGCCTTATTTTCACAGGTTGCAAAGGCATTGCAGTTTATTCATGAAAGAGGAATTGTTCACCTAGATGTCAAACCTGATAATATTTATGTAAAGAATGGTGTTTATAAGCTTGGTGATTTTGGATGTGCAACTCTCACCGATAAGAGCCTGCCAATTGAAGAGGGTGATGCGCGCTATATGCCTCAAGAAATATTGAACGAAAAATATGATTATCTTGACAAGGTTGACATCTTCTCCTTGGGAGCTGCTATTTATGAGCTTATTAGAGGGTCACCTTTGCCAGAATCACGATCTCAGTTTCTGAATCTTAAAGAGGGAAAATTGCCACTCCTTCCTGGTCATTCATTGCAATTTCAGAACTTACTCAAGGTGCAAATTGTTCTTTTGTCCCTAGTTCTGCTCGAGTTCTTTATAACCAAGGAAATATTGTTCTCGCTCATCTTGGGAGCTTGTGGAAAGCAACTTAGGATAACAAGTGCAAGTAAAATTGTAATTAGAAGATTAATAGGTTGAATATCGTTGATCTGCATCTCTGTTCTGCTATAGATGATATATGAGCAACTACAGGTCATAGTTTTGACTGTAATATTAGTATGCTTAATTTGGTTTCGCATACTTTCTTTATCATCTGACAGACAAATGCCCGTTCTAGAAGAAAATTGCCATTCATTTTTAAGATATATTTCGAAGCTGGTTTGTAGTTACAAGGAATTTGCAACAACATGGTTGATTTTCTGTTGTTTTTGCCAATTCTTTCAGGCAATGGTAGACCCAGATCCAGTGCGGCGGCCGTCTGCTAAAGAGTTGGTACAAAATACAATATTTAACAAGGTGCTCAGAAATGCAACCTAACAAGTGCAACCATGATACGAGTATTTTGGTGAGGACTGGAATGTTTTGTATATGCAGCCACTAATAATCAGCTGGTGCAGGGAAAATATTATGGAGTAACTTGGAATGGCCAATTCTGAGAATATTTTTCCTTCATATTTAAGGTGATTATGCACCAATTTTGCCCCTCAAGGTGCAGATTTTGTATAGTAGGTTGGTGGCAATCTTGAGCAATGATGTGTTATGGATTTAAGGTATGTAGTGCGAACCTAAAACTTCCTACGCTTTCAGTGTTTGCAGTATATCGATTGGTTCTTCCTCGCGTTTCATTAGATATTTGACAGCATTTAAGATGTTCCAGAATTAGTATTATACAGACAGAATAGATTAAATCATAGAACATATTATTTTCACTATTTTTGGTGTACATGGCCACAGAGTTAGTATACACAACATGCCAATCGAATCCGATGTGGCATACGTGGTGGATGTGAAAATATAGCTTTTCTCAAAGATTAAACATGTATTATGAGATTTCTTTAAAGAAATCTGGAATAATAATAAACAAACTTTATTCATAAATCATAATCTAATGAGGAAAATAGGCAAGCAAGTCTGCCCTCAAATTGAATGCAATACGCGTGCTAGTCTGTAAGTCTAAAACATGCTACCGTGCTACTAGTGAAAAGATTCCTCATCTAATAAAACAAAGAAACCTTTTTATTTTTTCTTCATAGGCGGGGAGTCCAGTGTAGCAGCTCTAAGCGTCATTAGAAGAGGTTTTTTTTTTTTTTTTTTTTTTTTTTTTTTTTTTTTTTTTAATTTTTTTATTTTTTATGTGATTAGAATATTCTACTCCGGTTTGAACTGCCCGTTATTATGGCATCTCTAAAATATTTAGTCTGTCTAAACCTAAAGATCAGATTTTATTATTATAAATAATTTTAATTTATATCCTCAAATTAATAAAATACTAACTCGTATCAATTCAGCTACTCCATTGACGCTATAAAACAAAGAAACCTAGGCAAAAAAGTCTGCTCCCAAAATAAATGCAATAAACGTTGCAGAAAAGCCTTTCCATTTTGAATTCCAACTCCATAATCTGCGAATCCTCCTTCAACTTCCAGCATTGGACAGATTTGGACTTGCTTGACTTCTATTGCCCCTATTCTTGCATCTCACATCACTCAATCTCTTTCCAACCTCACTGTTTCTCAATTACTTTATTTGACTTGAATTACTCCACGTTTTCCATTAAAGTTGTTCCACAAATTTGAATCATCGTATTTTCCTTTAATTTCAGCCAAATGATAATGTTTTATAATTGAATCATCATACTCACAAGTCAGTAGCTAGCTAAGATATATTATTCATATTATTGATGTGATACGATTTGATTTTTAAAATTAAAATTTATAATTATTTTTACAAATTAAAATTTGCTCCATCAACAGTATATAGTATATTTTACACACCGATCAATGAATAAAATTCTTCTATAAAATCTTTTGATTCAAATATTTCTCGTAACCTTAATTAAGAAAAGTTTTAAGTTTACATAAAATACAAAGAACTTATCTGTCGTGAGAATATTATCTTCTTTCATGTCACTTGAAATTAATTTTATTTATAGAATAATATTTTCACTCATTTAAATCTTTATCTATATATGATTACATGATTTTATTTATAAAAATGAACTATATATATATAATTATAAAAATCCAATATTTTTGGTCAAAAATTGTAGAAAAGTTATAACATGTAATACATTTAATTTAAACTTATCAGGTTTTAGAATAACTTGTGATCTGATTTTGTCGAACTTAAGTAATACGTAACTTGTGAATAAATGAACTTAACTAATAAATTGTGGATTACATAAAAGAAATACTTCATAGGAGGACAGATTGGAAGGTGATGTGGGTACCTAGAACTGGAAGTTGTGTGGCACATTAGTTAGCTAAGTTGAGCATTTGTTATGAGAGTGAGATTATTATGATCGATGAGGGTTATGAGATTATTTCAAGTAATGTCTTATTAGACGAACTCTGTAATTGATCTATTCCATCAACTAGAAGTCTCTTTAAAAAAAAAAAAACCTTTGTGAATAAATTTAAACTTATTAGTTATTAGAATAACAAATGAGCTATTTGTAATTACAAAATGTAATTAGATGATAAACTTGAGCTCTACTTATGCCTGAATTAGAAGTAATTATAAACATAATTTAACCAACCACTACTGACACAAATTCGACTTCTTTAGGTACGGTTTGGATAGTAAGATGAGATGTGATGGTTTTATATAAAAGTTGAATAAAATATTGTTAAAATATTATTTTTAATATTATTATTATTTTGAGATTTGGAAAAGTTGGAATTGTTTATTATATTTTGTATGAGAATTTGAAAAAGTTGTAATGATGAGATGAGATGAAACATTTTTATTATCCAAACGGGACTAGGTGCTGTTTTGATAGTGAGCTGAGATGAGATAAGTTGAGATAAAAGTTGAATAAAATATTGTTTGAATATTAATTTTTAATATTATTATTATTTTGAGATTTGAAAAAGTTGAGTTATTTATTATATTTTGTGTAAAAATTTTAAAAAAATTATAATGATGAGATGAGATGAGATAAAACACTACTTGTATCCAAACCGGACCTTCTTTAATTACCCTCTAATTGGAATCCAACTTGAGTCTAATTAATTCCGTTGGACGGCTGGATGGATGTCATATGTTTTATATCTTTAATTACGAGACAAGGGATGCACATAATGATGTGAGTTTCACTAAAATTGGACTTAAGTCGGTTTTTGTTCAAACTTATTCCAAAACTGTTGCAAATAACCCCTAAACGTGTTAATCCTGCTAAATAAGTCGATCAATATGGTCCATATTCAATTAATATGATTCTTATAACAATTGATCTAGAAAAGGGTTGATTCTAGCCTATGCATACTTCCTATTAAGGCTAAAAATAATCGGCTTGATTCAAGCCAATTCAGCTTATTATAACTGCATTGATTAGAAACCAAACCGATTTTAGTAAACTATTTAAATTATTATTGAACCACTTCAATCTGTGAATTTAGGTTGATTCAAATCAATTCCAATTATTTCAGATCAATTTGAAAACTAATTCAAAACTGTATTTACTTTTTAAATTATTTTTAACAACTAAATTTATATTTCGTATAAAAGTATAATAGAATTGAACTTATATTAACTTTTGGACCAATGTATTCTACCGAACATCAAAGAAGTGGCCACCTTCATAGAATCATAAGGTTAGGCGTCAGTACTTATCCACGTGTGCAATGCTGACTAGTGGTTAGAATTTGCTCAAACTTTCGTTTTCTTGTTTGGCTTTTTGACATAATAACTTAGAAAGTTTGGACATGATCAATCTTGTATTTTCAGTGTGTTACTAAAAATTCTTTGAACTTTTGTTTTCATACATTTCATTCTTCGATTTTATGACACGCTATAATTTATAACTTGTTTAGGAATACAACTATTCTAAAGTATTTTAAGATATTCTTAAATATTTTTTTTTTAAACATCACTTAAAGAAAAAATATTTTTTAATTTATTTATTTAATTATTGTGTAATTATTATAACTTTTTTTAAAAACAGTCTGCCTATTTATGGTTACTGTGATGGCCCAAACAATGATATTTAGATTTATATGATATCATGGAGGGCTCTACTTCCCATATGGATGGAAGGATATTTTCCCTTTTGTATCCCATTTTCCGGGAAAGAGATAGGGAATATAAAATCAACCCCCTCCACGCCCCACGGTCCCCCTGTCACCAGGCAAAAGAAAGGACAATTTTACATGTCAGGACATTTAGGAAATTGGCCGCATCTAAATATCACAACACATTCATAGCATGTTGGAATTTGTTTGCTAGCCCGGAAAATTTGCATTATTATTAATGCAGCTGGTCAAATCGTGGGGCTGTATATATACATATACATATATATATATATATATATATATTGAACATGCCATGTGATGAAGATCATGTCATGTACTTGGAACCCTAGTTAATTCTAATTAAAAAAAAAAATTCTATTAAGCAAATCTACACTACATTTTTGTTCTTATATTTTATCTTTTTTTAATATATTTATAATGTAAAAACTGTTAAATAGAAGAACTCTAATTTACAGAAACTATTCCATTCGATATGAATATCAATCGAAAATCCGTATGTATATAGCCTTATAGGATCATGCATGTATTTTTCTCTTCATATTAACTTGACTATCTAGCTAACTTGAACCGATAATAAGAGAGAATTTCAAAATCTTTTAAATAATATTCATTCAATAGAGATATTATATGGTCCGAATCCAATGATCAATATCGATATATGTTTCCGTATTAGTAATTTGAATAATTAAAAATAACTAAAAATAGTCATGTTTATTATATTCACACATATATATGTATGATATTCAACATGATTGATCTTTACGAGGTCTAGCTGGGATACCAGATATCATTAAATTTACCTAGCCGTTAATTTCAGGACCCTGTGGAATTAGTTAAAGTGGGCGCAAACTGGCTCGGATACTCAAGGATATCAAAAAAATAAAAATTGAGAAATGTTATAAAGAAATCTTCAGTACTACACATCTCAATATAATCAATATGTGATTTATTATTTTTGTACTGATATTTAAACGCACACATATTTAAGCACTTATTTTTCTCATAACTCAATATTAAGAAATTATATTTAATTATATCTTTTTTATCTTCAATCATATTTAAAGTAATTTTATATATTTGGCACTTGAATCTCATTTAAATAAATATTCATTTAAAATACAGCTATTGATGTGAACGGAGGTAGGAATGCCAAAATCAAAGACGAAAACATGCACGTTTTTTCTAATCACATGCAAGAAATTTGAGAAACGCAATCCTATCTCGACACATTTGACTTTGAAGGATATGAAGAATTTGAAGATTGATGTCCTTTTCTGGCCGAGAAAAATGAGTGTCGATGGTGCACGCTGGTCAAAATGTGGGAGCTGTGTATGTACATGATACGTAAGTTAAAACCAAGAAATCTGGCAAGGAAATAGATATTTTATTTATATATATTTTGGCGCCTAGCTTGTACGCACGTGAAGATCAGATCATGGTGGAAGAAGCTGGAAGCTAGTTTCTTAATTTCCAAGTTGCACATGAAGAAATATCCATTTTGAATATTCTCTTCTGGTACATTCAGCTTATTCCGGGTTAATTAATTTCCTCATGCATATATGCATCATATCATGATGCTGAAGTTAATTAATAAGGAAAAAGGAAAAATAAAAAATAAAAAATCTTAGTGTAGTGGTTACGAAAGATCTTGTAACTCATCATGCTTGCGTGCATGCCTCCTTGCACTTCTTATTTTTAAAGCTTCATAGTTTGATCTATTGAAATTAATTCCAATGCAATTTTCTTTTCCCAATATCAGTTAGTTTCAAATTGCAATTGTGAATTGTTCAAATGAGTTATGTTATATATTAGAGTAGTGTTATATGTACTTATATTTTTATTTATAAGATTTCTTTCGTTAATATTCTTTTAAAATTTTTCAATAACTAATACGTCAAGAAGTAATTTTTTTGTAAATTTTTTTTAAGTACATTTAACATTTTCTATATATTATATTGAATGCTTTCGTCCAACGACTTATTTTACCGAGACATTCTACCGATAGCGCATTTTGTATTTGTTTTTTTTTTTCTTTTTTCAAGTATTTTTTAAATTCTGTTAAACATTATTTAAAAAAAAAATTCACAAATTTATTATAAAATACTTCATTAATCATTAAATAAAAAAAATAAATAAAAAGTAAAAGTCGGTAGAAAATCTCGGTACACTTCCTCAATGGCTTTATCATTTTCCTATTATAATTTGATCTCACTCCTATGTTAGCGTACTGGTATTGTCTATCACACTACGTCAATACAGCAGAATAAAAATTAAATGAAAATATATTAAGATTTTTTTTTTTTTAATTTTTAATCGCACCATCACACAGAGAATTTTTCTCCTTTTGATTTAGGCACCAAATCGAACTAAAAAGGATTTTACGGCCGTAATAGATAATGCCAAGGAATTTGTTTTTAAATCATGAAAAGCTATTACAATTTACAAACGAAGGAAGAAGTTTGCAGATAATTAAAGACAACAAAAACAAAAACGAGGAACCAACAAAATGGGGAAAACTAAAAGTGATGAAAACAATTTTTTGCTATCAAGTTAGGTAATGATGAATAAAAGAAACAAAATGAGTCTTTTAGCCTCAAATATATTTTATACAAGTAAACTTATAAAATAATATATTATCAAGCTGGTAGTCTAGTTAGTACGAGCTGGTATTTCATGTAGGGGTGGGGCAGCGAGACCCCGCACCCCGCTACCCCGCTTCACATGGGCGGGGGCCCCCTGCTCTGCATCTAGTCCCCCTAGCGGGGGTGGGGGGCGGAAGGGCCCAACCCCGCCCTGCCCCACCCCCTACATATATATATATTATATAAAACATAAATATATATAAATATATGTTTATATATAAAAATATAAATATATCTTTATATTTTACAAATTGTATATATATAAATATATATTACAATTTGCTAGACTTGTTTACAAATTATGTATTAGTAAATTTAAAAACTATATAGTTTAAAACTACTACACTACAACTTACATAAAATATGTATTAGCAAATTTAAAAACTACATAATTTTTAAATTATAGTCAAATTTACAAAATTTAAATTTACAATTTAGATCTAAAAATATATATTTTTTTATCACTTTTAGATCTAGAAATAATTTTTAAATATAATTAAATGTAGTTTATAATTAAAGTGAAAATAAAGCGGAGCGGTGCGGGTATATGCTCCGCACCCCGCCCCCGAGATGCAGGGGCGGGGGACGGATGGGAAAACCCCACCCCCACACCATGCGGGGTTGGGTGCGGGGAGGGGGCTACCCCGCACCGTATGGTGCGGGTAGCACCTCGAATTTCATGGTTTCGAAATTAGGAGTTTGAATTAGCGTATAAATTGAAACCGCTTATGGTAGTAAGGTCGGCCCTTTGGGCCTTGAAATGAGTTTTGGACTAATTTGATATTTTTGGGATACTGTGGTGATAGGCTCATTTTTGAGACAGTAGCTATGACTCAAATCGGATATTCCGTAGCAGAGAGAGACTCCTGTGGTCACGTCCAAGGAGGGATGCTACGTTGATATGCTGGTCACCCTTACCTCTCATTGTTGCTAAAAAGAAAAAACTTATAAAATAATGTAGTATATCAGATTGTAAAATTAATTTTATTGTAAAATAAATATAAAAGAACAAATAAAATCCTGTCAAATTTTAAATTTATTTTTATAAAATATCTTTGACTATCACTTTTTTTAAAAAAAAGTAAAGATCTTTAGGGCAAATTTTCTTCCCCTTAAATAAATTATATTCAGAGGTTATTCGTATTGAAATTTAAAATGAAATTTGTAATTTTAAAGAGTCTTGTACACTTTATTTAAGAAAATTAATATAAATAAAATTTATAAAAATAAAATTAATTTTTAAATAATAAATTATATTTATTTAAAAAAAAAATAATGTACGAGACTTATTTTTTATTTTTTAAAATTTGTTAAGAGCAGCCACCAGCCATCTTCCTGTGCACAGAAAAGCAGGACGAGCCTTCCAGGAATGCTGCGCCTAACTCGCTCTTGACGTAGAGCAGTACGTATCCAGTTAGCAACTTAGAAATGATATTTGTAAATGCGAGTGAGCAGTACGTACGCTGTTAGCTACTTAGGAATGATATTTATAAATAAGTGAACAGTACATATTCATATTTGTAAACAAAATTCTATATACTGTAAAATCATATTATTTGTATCTTATTAAGATGTGATATATTTATTATTATTAAATAATTATTTATTATATATTTTTTTATTATTAAATTATAATAAATGCGACATATTATATGTATATAACATTACTTATATAATATAAGGTTCATATATAAAAAAAATTAATTTATTAATAATAAATTTTATTTTTTTTAAAACAACTGTAAGCTATTTATTACTAGCATTAAAAAGATGTTTAATTTGTGGAGGGGTTCCTGAATACCATGACCATCCCCATTAAAGTAAACCAGTAAAAATACAACTTGATCAACTCCAGGGACATCCCGTGGGGGTGATAACGATTCACACGCATTTGACAAAAATGGGCGTTTGCAGATTGTAGCCCCTCTGATCATTCAAACCTGCCGGCTGTGTCTTTTACTATATAAACCTGACCTCCATCCTCGGTTCCTCTTCTATCTGGAAGTAGCACTACGTACTAATTAAGTACTTGGTTCTTCTGTACGTGTTTCTTTAACAGGGTTTCTGGGTTTACAGAAATGTCTGGTGAAGTAGTAGCACCAGGGAATCCCGAAACAAGTATGGAGGAATTTCCCAAAGAACTCACTAGGAAGAAAACTTTACGAAGATATGATTCCCTGGACCTTGAATCCTCCAAAGTCCCAGGTCGTCACGGCCATGGCTCCAAGGTAAATTTGCAGAAATTTCCAGTGCATATATAGTTCCGGGTGCATGTTCAATTAATATCATATTTTCTTCTAATAATTACTATCGTCTTCACCGTCATCTAAGCGACTATTTTAGACTTTTTCCCTCGTGTTAGTTCTAATTGTATCATTCAGACAGTGATCACTTATTTCTTTATTCTTGAAAATATTAGGCTGTGGGGTGGTCAGTGATCTTACATCTGGCATTCCAGAGCATCGGAATTGTGTACGGAGACATAGGAACCTCACCGCTGTATGTGTATGCGAGCACTTTCACAAATGGGATCAAGCACAACGACGACATATTGGGTGTTCTTTCTTTGATCTTCTATACTATCACCTTAATCCCCGTCGTTAAGTACGTTTTCATCGTCCTGCAGGCCAATGACAATGGCGAAGGTACATAAGATTTTGCGACTCCTTTAATTAGCCTTCTAATTCTCCTTTGAAAGAAAAGGAGAATTAAAAGGAAACTTTATCTGCATGCTTGATGAGGTTCCAGAAACAGAGATATTTGGCAGAATTGAGTCGTTTTTTCCTTCAACCTGTGAAAGATTTAAAAAATAAGTTGAAATGTCAAGTACTGCAGGCCGTTTCAGTTCTGCTCATAATTAATATGTGATTAAATTTGTTTAATTAGGAGGTACTTTTGCCCTGTACTCTCTCATATGCCGCTATGCTAAGGTGGGTTTGATTCCAAGTCAGCAAGCTGAGGATCAGGAGGTTTCCAATTTCCGGCTTGATTTACCAAGTGGTCGCCAGAAGATAGCATCAAGGGTCAAGGCTAACCTGGAGGGCAGCCATTTTGCCAAGTTCTTCCTTCTCTTTGCAACAATGCTTGGTACTGCCATGGTGATTGGTGATGGTGTTCTCACTCCTTGCATCTCAGGTTTGTTGATTTCTTCTATTACACAAAAAAGTTATGTGAAAAAGCGAACATAAGACAACGTAGATCTGCTGTTGGCATTTCCGATTTCTTTGGAACGACACAAGAACATAGAAGTGTTCCGTCTCTTATTCGCTCATAATTTTAATTGTCTGAATTTTGACTTACAAATTCCAATTGACAGTTCTATCGGCTGTGGGAGGAATCAAGGAAGCCACATCTGAAATGACAGAAGGTATCCCATATTTAATTACCAAATCGCAATTTCTTCCACCTTTAAATTACCGGCAGATCATTCTTTTGTAATCTGTTCATTTACTAATGGATAACTAGCTAGCTAGGTGCACAAATTGAATAAATAACTTCTTGTCTTCAATTGACAAGTTATAAGTCGTACCACTTTCACGAGTAACAAGTTTTTTTTCTCCCAAAACAGATATGATTGTTTGGATATCAGTAGCTATCTTGATCTTCCTGTTCATGATTCAAAGATTCGGAACAGACAAAGTGGGGTATAGTTTTGCGCCAATAATCTGTATTTGGTTCGCATTCATTGGGGGTATTGGCCTTTTCAACTTCATCAAATTTGATCCAACTGTTATCAAAGCCATAAACCCATATTACATTGTACAATATTTCCGAAGGAACAAAAAGGAAGCTTGGGTTTCTCTTGGTGGAGCTGTTCTTGCCATAACAGGTCAGGATTTGCTGCCCATTTCATCCTCTCGATAATTATCTGAATTACAATGAAAAGCTGATACTGAAAGTCTATATAATCTAAAAAATGCAGGAACGGAAGCACTATTTGCCGATGTTGGCCACTTCACAGTTCGGTCCATACAAATAAGTATGTGCTCAGTGACCTACCCAGCTCTCATTTTGGCTTACTCTGGACAGGCTGCCTTCCTTCGCAAGCACAACGATCTTGTTAAGAATGCCTTCTACAAGTCCATACCAGGTTAGGAAGAAAGATCAGTTGTTCTCCATGCCTTGTTGTTTCTCCATCTACATATATAAACATATTTTTCTTTAACATGCTCTAGCTATGATATATTAGCTGATTGGGGTCCTTGGCTATTTGGGATGCAGATCCATTGTATTGGCCAATGTTTGTGGTGGCCATATTGGCATCAATAGTAGCTAGCCAAGCTATGATTTCAGGGACTTTCTCCATTGTCCAGCAATCCCTCTCACTTGGGTGTTTCCCTCGGGTGAAAGTCGTGCATACATCGGCTAAATATGAAGGACAAGTTTACATACCAGAAGTCAATTACATTCTCATGTTGGCTTGTGTTGGTGTCACTTTGGGTTTCCGGAGCACCGAAAAGATTGGCCACGCCTACGGTACTAAAACACTACCCTCACTTGCATAGATAGCATTTCATGGAGTCTTCAATTATCTGTCTATTTTTTTAGCAATGTTTATTTATTTCTTTAAATTTTTGCATACAGGTATTGCAGTGGTATTTGTGATGACCCTCACATCAGCATTCGTGGTACTAATCATGCTCATGATATGGAAATCCCACTTACTCCTTATATTATCCTATGTTGTTGTTATTGGCTCTGTGGAGCTTCTGTATTTAAGCTCAGTCCTCTACAAGTTTGACCAAGGAGGATATCTTCCCCTAGCCTTTGCCTTAGTCCTGATGAGCATTATGTATATTTGGAACGACGTGTACAGAAGAAAGTACTTTTACGAGCTTGAACACAAAGTTTCTTCACAGAAGTTCGAGGAGATTGTTGCAGATGCAAAGTTTTGTCGAATGCCAGGGTTGGCCTTGTTCTACTCGGAGCTTGTTCAAGGCATTCCACCTATTTTCAAACACTATGTTGCGAACGTGCCTGCACTGCACTCTGTCCTCGTTTTCGTCTCCATCAAGTCGCTGCCCATCGGCAAGGTTCCAATCGAAGAGCGTTTCCTCTTTCGTCGAGTGAAGCCGAATGACCAGAACGTGTTTCGATGTGTTGTGAGATACGGATACACAGACATGCGCAACGAGGAAGAGTCCTTCGAGAAGATGTTGGTGGAAAGATTGAAGGAGTTCATCATAGATGATTTTTGGTTCTCCCAAAATGCATCAAGCAATATTAATGCAGTCGAAAATGATGGTGAGAGTGAGTTGGATGGTGTTTTGGTGGAGGACGGAGAGAGAGAAAACCATGAGGATACAAAGCACGATGAAGAAGAGAGGCTGCAAGAGGAGGTGGAGAGAGAGATCGAGGGAGTGGAGAACGCAAGGCGTGCAGGGGTTGTTCATTTGATTGGTGAAAATGAAGTGGTTGCGGGGAAAGGAGCGGGTCTAGCGAAGAGATTTCTGATTAATTATGGATACAATTTCTTGAAGAAAAATCTGAGACAGACTGAAAATGTTTATGATATTCCTCGCAAGCGGATGCTGAAAGTGGGCATGACTTATGAGCTTTAGTTTAGAACTTGTATATCTATTGGAATCAGTACATATTGGATTCAGATGGGGGCTGGATTAATGTTGGCCGGATGCCCCACTTGCCTTGGCTAGAGAGAAGAGCCTGGGTTATTGTGCAGGTCTTGTAAATTGCACAAGTATAACGTATCGCTTATATAAAATAGTAGATTTAATTGTTTATATTTATCTTAATAATATATATTTTTTTGGAGAAGAGAGATGTCATATATCCAAGAGGGACTCACTTCTACTTTTATTAAAAACACTCACTTATGGTAAAAGAAAACCGTGGTAACAATTAAAATATAATAGATTTACATTAGACAGGCAAACCATCCCAAGCATCAACACCAACAAATAAAAACAACACCTATACAATACCAGCAAACACTAACCAAGTACAAACAAAACTGCCAACTTATAGAAAATACTTATTTATCCCGGAGAGAAGTCATTACCAATTTATCCAATCTATACAAACCTCTTAAGTCTCTTGAAAGCTGCCCATCCATTCGGAATACATTATTCTCCCTCTTTGCACCACTTTGTGTCAAAGAATCTACCACTTTATTAGCTTTTCTAAAACAATGATAAATATTGAAATCTAACTCATCTAAAAGAATGACACTTTATCCCAATAATTCCAAAGATACCAAACTGTACACCTTTTAACCAAAATCCAATTTACAACCACCAAATAATCACATTCAATGTCAACCGTTAAACAACCCATCTGCTTGCACAATATTAACTCTTCTAACACCACCCTCAATTCAACTTTATTATTGGAACAAAAACCAAAAGATTTAGAAAAAGCAAACAACAGGTTGCCAGTACTATCTCTTTAAACACCTCACGCACCATCATTACTCGGGTTTCTCAAACTACTGCCATCTAAGTTTAATTTAAATCTACCAGGGCTAGGCTTAGACTAACGAATAACTTGAGTATTAACTCAATGTTTTTCCACAACCCGAATGTCTAAACGATTCAATATAGCAATATTAGAATTAGACAAACGATTAAACTTAGTAACCTTCTCAGCCACTACACGAACCTAATATTTAATTGATCTCCAAACCACACCCAAGCTCTCATATTTACCTTCCATCTGGGCTACACACCGCCTCCTCCACAACCTCCAAACCACAATAATAAGAATAATGCCAAAAAGAATACTAACCTATGACTGCCGAGATGCTCTATTGAACTAGGCCTGAAATCTTTCAGGCCAACGCTGCTGGGCCAGAAACGGGATGGACATTTTAGCCAAGACTTTCCACGACAAATCTCTTGCAAACTGACCACTACATAGCACATGCTCTAAATCTTTAACCATGCCCTTGTCACAAAAATTACAGCAAGAAACTAATGGAATGCCAAGTTTTTGAACCTGATCATCAACACTTAAGCAACCAAAAATCGCCTTCCACATGCATAAAGATATATTCTTTGGAAGCATCTTATTCCATACCCAAGAAGACCACTCAAAGCTCGGCATTCTGATATGTAGTAGGTCCCAAGCTAATTTAGTTGAGAAGACTCCATTTCTATTCTGCAGCCATTTCAACACATCTTATTATCCTTCAAAGACCCCAATGTTTCCATTACATTTGTTGCCAACTGGTCACCTAGCATGTCTTGCAACCGGTCAACATCCCAGATATCTCTAATAACTAAATCTCTTATTCAAACATTCGAACCAACAACTTCATCAACCAGGCCATGAAGAGGACCTCTCTCCAAAAATTTATCATACCAACGAGAAAGGTCACCCTCCTTCACCTTCCCTTTAGAATTTTACAGGAGAATAAAATCTTAGATAATATTCTATATTAATGTTGGCTAGATGCCCCCACTTTGCCTTAGCTAAAGAGAATAGCCCTGGGTTATGTTGTAGATCTTGTAATTAAATTGCCTAAGTAGTTTATAGAAATAAGTAAATTTAATCGTTTATATTTACATGAACAATGTATATATATATTAATGCATTAAATCTTGAAGAAGAGAGATAATATTCTATATTAATAACATAAATAGAAGATACCCAATACACTAATAAAGTGTGTTCGACAATCAAAACTGCTCTCTCCAAATGAGTAACTCTTCTCTCTCTATAGACTTCTCCTACGCTCTTCCCCTTTCACTGTCCTAAACTTCCCCTCTACCTAACATTGACCTCCTCATATCACAAACAAAAGCCCTCACATGGAATGATATTATCTTCAAACCAGCCACCAAAGCAGTAGAAATAATCACAAACCATGCCCTTATTGGAAAACTGATCTCATCAAAATCTTACACAAACATACCTTCCACACCACCATTAAGGCAGAATGGAGTTTTATGCTGGGACTTAGTATCGAGGATCTAGGTATAAACACTTTCTTATTCAATTTCCCCACCTCCCAGGAAAAGGTTTTCAACCAACGACCTTGGATTTTAAAGGCTTTCATATGATCCTCAAAGAATGGAATCTAGGGAAAAGCCTTGATGAAATAGACCTCAAACATTCGGCATTCTGGGTCCATATCCATGGTTTAACTTTGGAAATGATGACTATGAGAAATGCAAAGAAAATAGGAAGAGTGATGGGCCATATGTTGGAAGTTGATCACGTCCTAAGAGCATCCACATTGGTTTCATCAAAGCCATCTTCAAAATTTGATGAAAAGTACAAGTTTTCCATAAATCTAAAATCTTCCTATCTATAATCCCATATTGAATTAGCCATTAGATTCATCAAAATAATAATAAATATTATTTTTTTAACAATAATATATATATTTTCATATTTTGCAATTAAACTAACTATATGTACATTAATAATTTAATTTGATATTTAAATTATTGATTTATAACTAATTTCATTATTATGCCCAATAAATTAAAAAACATATATGTAAAAATAAAAAAAAGTCATCATTATGCCCAGTAACATTCACACAAATTTCATAGAAGGTATGAAAAAAACTGAAAAAAGAAAAAGAAAAGAACATCTCCTTTAACGTTTATGACTCTGACGAAAAAGGAGAATAAACATGGTCATTAAATTTAGAAGGCATCGATGCCTGTAGTAGAAGAATCAGCAGCAGCTGATGAGAGGGGGAAAATAAAAGGATAGCAGTTGGTCATTAAAATGTAGTAAAATAATCTTTGATGAGTGTATAGTAGCCCTTCAAATTTGAAGGAAAACTTAAAAACCTTGTAGCTCAAAACTCCCAATTGTTTGGTTTGCCGAGACCAATGCAGCTCTAATTTACACAGATTCATCATTTTATGCATTTGGCTTGGCTTTTGATGGAGCCAATGCCAATGCTCTAACCTCCAGCATTTCTATCAAGAGGTTCTTAAGGATCAGAGTTGAAATCGACACCACAAAGCCACTCCTTGATGGTTTCTTTTTTTCTTGACTCAACAGAAACCCAGCAAAAATTTCATTTAAATACGCAAGACTTTTTGAATTTTGCTATGTATGCAGATCTTTGGGTCGTGTTCACCAAACTTGTCCACTTAACCATGACAATGCAAAGGAGTTCCAGTACGGACAATGGTTGCAAGCTGAAGGACAAGAGCAAAGAAGAAATACAAGAGCCAAGGAACCGGTGATGGAACCACCATTACTTGTACCCCAAATCTTTGAAAGACCACCTCCCCTTTCACCCATTAGAATAAGAGAACCAACACCCCAAGGCCACCCTTTCAAACCAAACATTGCAATGGGAAATCAAGAAAAGGAAAAAGGATCGTTGAATCTGCTCTAAAAGATGATAGTTATTCTCATAAGTCCTCAAAACATGCAAACAAGGAAGGGAGTAGCAGTGCAATTATGAGATACTTCCCTGTTCATCTTCTTCTAGAAACACAACCATGCAACGCTAAGGAAATCGCATGTAGATCAAGACTCACACATGGCGAGTGTCCAAGGCTCTAGATAGCCAACACAATAGAATTAAATGAAAGCTAAAAAATGGAGATAGCAACCCTTTAGCTAGTATCCTCTAGTCAAAGGTCAGTGATCTCTCATGATCCAATCAACCAGCCCTTCCCAATAAACAAATTAACCCCCATCACACACGTGGCCTCACCAGACGACAACGTATCAATAATAAACATTGTTCCACTATAGCTTCCCGAGAGGAAACAATGCATTTAATCCTGTCTATCAACATCCTATGCCAAAACCAAACTGACAAGAGAACCCCCTCTTCTCAACATAGAACCATCTGTCTATAAACAAATAATAGCCCAATTCCAACACACTCCTGGCCCAAGAGCAACCCATCACACCTAGTTAAACCCAATAGACAACTAGATCCTTAGTCATGGAATCTCACTCCTGGTTAGCTCATCTGGAAAAGCCTGCCTAGCCATCAAGCCATTCCAACAGCCCAATAGCCCAACCCATCCCCAAACTCAACTCATCACACCCAATGAAAACTTAAGGAAAAGCAATAACAGCCCAAATCCCTCATACAAAATGCCTTTTTTAAAAGAACCAATAATAGAAATCCAAATCAAGAAAAAGAGAAAGAGCTACTTACCTGGAAACAGAGCTCGACCCATTTATTTGAAAAAAATGCTTCCTCAGTTTGACAATCCTCATAGACACTATTGTGGGGATTTTTCCCCCAAGGTCTCAGGTCTATGAGGACTGGTCCAGAATAGACATAAGAAGGGTCCCTCGCACCCTAGATGGCTCGAGAAACCAGGCCTAGGCCCACAGAGTCTCTCTATGATCCGCATGGGACCCTCGACCCATGTAAGTCGAGCATGCTTGTCCGGGTTAGGATGAGACGTTACACAGGGAGCGTGGGAAGCCAAACCAGTGGAAAGGAAGGGAAACATGTTAGAGAGAAGAGACAGGAGTCCAAAGTAGTACCAGGAGATCACGCTGCATTAAATGAGTTCACCAGACAATCACACTGCATTAATGACTTAACCTAGAGGGCCACGCCACATTAAAGGTAGTATGGCGGAGGGAGCTTCAAGAGGACATCCTTTCCCCCTGGGTCGTAGGGTATGGCCTTCTAGCCCTTGGGGCTGGGTATATAAGGACCCCTGGCCTTTAGGTAAAGGGATGGAATCGTTCCAATTGAAAATTTTGCTTGGTGTATTTCCTACTTCACAAAACACTAAAAGATTATTGCTGACTTAGGTGTCGGAGGCTTCCTAGGGCCACCCTTTTCAACTCTTTCTTTGTTATTGCAGGCCCAAGAAATCGAGGACCTGGACTGTTGAGAACCCGACCCTTAGGTGTATGAAACATGCCATTAACAGTGGCACCTTCTGTGAGATTCAAAAAATGCTAAAAATGTGTCCTTTGTATGCCTACAAGGACCTATTCTCAGTTGGTGCATGACCAGGAAGAAGTGGCCTCAGGCAACATGGAAACTAGGATGGCGTCTATGGAACAACTCGTTTGAAAAACTCACTAACGAGATGAATATTCTTTACGAGGAAAACCAAGCCCTAAGAGGTTTGGCACATCAAGGAGATCCAACTATCAGCGAGCACTAGGAGTCCTAGTGGGAAGAAGGAGCTGACAACGACCAAGAGAAAGGGAGCACATACAAGATGAGCTCTGCAACCTCAGAGGGAAGTATGAAGAAATGATGAGGAGGGTGGGAAGCTCATCGATAGTAGAGAAACTTCTCATTAGCATGGGCTTACCATACAGTGTATGGGTGATGGTAGTTTGACTCGCTTTAAAAATGTTTTAAGAAATACTTCCAAGTGTAAGAGTTGTCAAGTAGTAATAGGGAAGTCCCTAAGTCATTTCCTCAAGGAACGGTTCGTCTAGATTACAAATTCATCTGTTATAAAAAATGAAAGAGAGTTACTACCTAAGGTTATCTACAATGGTATTCACAATGAAAATCGATTCTTTTTGGACATTGTTGAAAATGCATTAATATTTTATGGAGTTTTACTAGATTTTATTAGTTGTGATATAGGATTTGATATTAAGTAATAAAAGCTAACTCTCTGGACTTTCGGGATCAATGCGTTACAGGTTATCCTCACTTACAAAGCTAAACTACATTCATCAACATCATCTAATACAATGTTCCCAAGAAATAAAAGGAAGATTGCGAAACTTACGTTCTAAGGGACATTTTATCAAACACCATATGTGCAAATTTGAAACCCACTATTTCACATTTCCAAAAGTTATATTTGAACCAGAAAATTACATTACCTGGAATCAATCAACACTTATGAGATGGAACCCAAATACAACTCTAAGCAATCCAACATAAATATGGAAAATGAACATAAATGAAAGCTAGGGGTGCTACCCACACCATACGGTGCGGGGTAGACCCCTCCCCGCTCCTTGCCCCCTCATGGGGCTGATGGAGAATTTCTTCCCCGTCCCCCACCCTCGATGTGCAGGGGCGGGGTACCCCGTCCCGCATGACAGGGTGCAGATTGGGAGGCAATCCGTCAGCCCCCCCGCACCCCTACTAGGCCTTGGGCCCAGAAACAGCTGAAATGGCCTAAAATGGCCCACAAGCTTTTCTTTTGGGCCCAAAAAAGCTTCTAAGCCATTTTCAGCCTATAAAATTATAAGTAAAAAGAGAGAAAGAAATTTAAAAACTAGATTAAAAAAAAAGTTTGCGTTATAGTAATTGATTTTATGGCTAATAATTACTAGTCAATCTAGTCTACTAAAAGAAAAAAGCTACGCAAATAAAAGTTACTAGTCTAATACCTAATAAACTAATAATAATAACTAAGCTATTACAAAATCGAAAGGTTAAGCAATTACAAAATTACAAACATAAAAGTGTCCAAAGGACATTGTATCAACATTATAAATCATTGAATACAAAATATGAACAAATAATTCAAATTTTGAATATTCTAAAGAGAGAGTTGTCAGCTGTGGCTTATCTTTGATTGTGACACTTGGGGTAACTCGGGCTTGCGCATATATTTATATTGCAGTGGAGTTAGACGTCGTCTCATGTGTTACTACAAGAATTAATACTAAAATTAATAACGATGAAATCGAAATGAATATAAATAAATCAAAATAATAAAATAAAAACAATTACCAGGTGGTCCAAATCCAGACTGATCACCACCCTTCTCCTAATCGGTCTCCTTAAAATCTAAAATATCCAGAACATGAATATCATTTCCTATCGTCCAACTCTGTGTGCATATCAATGCCTCTACAGTTATATGAGACAATGAACTACAGAAAGGATCCAATATGCGACCTCCAGTACTAAAGTCTGACTCTGAGGTAACGGTGCTAATAGGGATGGCCAAAATACAGCGGGCAATCTTATAAAGGATGTGATATTTATTTGCTGTATTCTTCTACCATCCTAATATATTGAAATTATCATCATCATCTTGGACCATATCTGCTGACAAATAGTTGTTTAACTTCGAAACCACCTCTGTAGATTGATGGATTAGTGTGAGATTCTGTGCGAGGGTCTCCATGACATTCTACGCTTCTTTGTAGGAGGGCCGGTCACGGTGTCTGTAGAAGGCATTGGGGTAGGTGTATGTGTTTTAGATGTAATACCACCCTTAATTGCATTAAACTCATCATACAATTTAGCCAGGGTATCTTGGGCCAATTCACCAATAAGATCAGTCCTTGCTTGATCGTGAGCAAGTCCCAAACCATATAACAAGCGTGAAACTTTCAGACGGGGATCAATAATAACAGTCACATATAACAAAATATTCATTCTACTCAAATTTTCCCAATACTTGTCATATTTTAGCATCATGTTCACTGCCATCTCCCTCATTCTTTCATTGGAACCCTATGCATATCTTCTAATTCTTCTTTTACCCTATATATTTGTTGACAAAAACTCATGGGATGTAGGGTACAAAGAACCAGATATATTCAATGTGACATCGTAAAAAAGTTTGAGAAAATCAACAAAAGTAGAAACTACCACCCAATCATCATCATTAGGCTTTCCTAATCCCTCGTGCTCATCAAAGTATTTGACATATTGGATGTCTTCATCACTTAATAATTGAAAGGCTACCTTATATTCTTGGGCTGCCTCCAACATTAAGAAGGTTGAGTTCCATTTGGTAGGAGCATCAGTACAAAGACCCTTATTCGATGTTATGCCCGCAGCCTTTGCAACAATTTTGAATTTATCTAATCTAGAAGGAGAAGACCTCACAAATTTTACAGCCATTCTAACTCGTGCAACCGAGTTATCAACATCTTTCACCCCCTCAGTCATAATTAAATTCAAAATATGTGCAGCACATCTAACATGTCTTATTTGCCTCCTTAAGATAATTCTTTAGATATCCTAAGGCAACATCATTAGAGGACGCACTATTAACCGAAACAGTCAAAATCTTTTCCAACCCCCACTCCTTTATTGCTGCCTCCAAGGCCTTCCCAATTGTGTTACCCTTATGATCAGTTATTTGACAAAATTTAATAATCTTTTTGTGAAGAACCCAATCAGAATCAACAAAATGCATAGTTAACGACATGTAATTCATATTTTGGATAGAAGTCCAAGTATCGGTAGTGAGGTAAACTACGAAACCCGCCAATTGGCCCCTCAAAACATCTTTATCTTTTCTGTACATCTTTTTAATATCTTAATATCCTTTGCCACAGTATGGCAAGAAGGAAACCTAAATCTCGGTTTCAACTCTTGGACAGATTCTTGGAATCCTTTACCCTCCACAAACTTAAAAGGCAGCTCTTCCATGACAATCATACTAGCAAACTTCCTTCTACACTCATCGGGATTATACTTTGTATACTCCTTCAATGTTGGACCCCTGGCCCCACTACTCTCATTCGCCATTTTAATATCTAGTTTAGATTGACCCTTCTCTACTAAGGATTTTAATATTGGACCCTTCTTGCATTGTTCCTCTAAATGGACCTTCAGCTGGGATGTACCATGTTTTCTATAGTGACATTCATATATTTTTCCACAGTGATTACATTTAGCTTATGGCTTGTTGGGGTCACCACCCTCTAGTTTGGTAAAGTGAGACCAAATTATGGACACAGGTTTCTTGCCCTGTGTGGGCTTGGGGCAGGGCAAGGTGTACTCCTGTAGGGGTAAGAGTATGGTTAGATTCTGGGGTAGGGGTATTGGCTGAGGCAGGAGAGCTATCATTGAAATTCGGATCCATTTGAGAAGACATTCCTGATTCTCCAACATAATAAAAAATTTTCAAAGTGCAGTCCGACACAAAAAAAAAAAGAAAAAGAAAAAGAAAAAAGGCATAGTGCAATCAAACACAAGACATAAAAAAAAAATGTAATAATACACCAAAAAATAAACAAGGCAAAGTGCAATGATTGAAACCAATTTTAAAAAGTTCACAATATTATTAAGCAACATTTTCTTAATCACTAAATAATAATTAAAAAAAAAACTGAAAAAATAATTGTAACTGTAAGTATTATGAATTAAAAGGGTAAAACTGAAAATGCATAAATATTTGTTTATTTAAATCGTGCAATTAAGGTTTGGGCAAGCAACTCGATTAAGAAAGAAATTTGACCCAAATCCTGGCTAGTTGTGATTGATTTATACTTGTAAGCTAGTCATGGTATTATTCAACTAAATCACAACACATATATAGCTTAAAGTAGTAGGATTCAAATAGGGTGTTGAATCACTGTTTGTCTGAAAAGGATTAGTTGATGGGAAAACTCAACTTGCAAATAATGATATCAAATCACTTCTTATTTAAAACAAATTCCACATAAAATTGTAAATTTAATCCTTTAATTCATACTTTTAACATGTTGTGTCAATTTCAATTCCAACCTCATTTACTTGGCAACTTCAAAGAGCACTACAGTACATCTAAGGAAATGCCTTAAAATCATAATTATTTGTAAAGAAAAAGTGGCTCTCAAATTCTCAATAACACAAACTGAGAAGATCGTATGTGATAAATTTTGTAAAGTTGAGCATGGCAAAAAATGTATGGGGCATTATAAAGAAATGGGAACAGATCAGGTTTCATCAAATTTTTTGCACATCAATTATCCTGTTTTAATGGTGTTAACATGATTTTTCAACATTTTTTTTAATGAAACTATTTTCATCTATGAACATGTAACACCATGGTGAAACCCCTAAATGCAATTTAGGGTTTCCAATCCTAAAAGAAATTAGGGTTTTGGATTGGAACCCTAAATTAATTTTTCAACATTTTTTTTAATGAAACTATTTTCATCTATGAACATGTAACACAATGGTGAAACCCCTAAATGCAATTTACGGTTTCCAATCCTAAAAAAAATCATGGTTTCGGATCGGAACCCTAAATTAATTTAGGGTTCCGATCCGAAACCATGATTTTTTTTAGGAGGTTTTATTGATTGAAACCCCTAAATCAAATCCGGTTTCAGATTTGATTTAGGGGTTTCAATCAATGAAATCCCTAAATCAATTTAGGGTTTCTGAAATAATAAAAATTACAAAAAAAAAAAAATTCATAGAATTAATCACAATCACTGCTACAATCCAATGAATACACATGCAGAATCCACGAATCCATAGCACACAAGTCACAAATTCCCATCCTCCATCTCTAATTCAACCCATCCTTCCTCCAATCTCTGATCGAAACACAAAAAAAAAAAAAAAAAAAAAATAATGGAGAAAATGTAAATACAGTTGCAGAGTGGCTTACCTCTATGACGGCGAGAGTGGAACTACAGAAGTTTGAGTACTGTGTGTCTGGCGTTGTGCGAGAGAGAGGAGAGAACGAGAGTGAGAGAGAGAAGAGAACGAGAGTGTGACTGAGAGAGAGACAGAGAGGAGTTTGAGAGTGAGAAGAGTATTCGAGAAGCCTGAAGGAGAAGGGCCGACGCGGGGGGGGGGGGGTGGTTAGGGAATTTAGTCACTTAATGAAATGGTGCCGTTTTGTAATGGACAAAATGATGCTGTTTCATTAAGTGACTTAATTCAGCCATGCCTTATTGAAATGACGCCGTTTTGCCATGTACAAAACAGTGCCGTTTTATCTATAAAATGTATATATTATATTATATAATATATATATATATATAAATATATATAAAATATACAGAGCGGGGTGAGGGAAAAATGGAGCGGGGGCACAACCGCTTCAAAAACGAGAGGGGGCCCCCTTCCCCTACCTTTGCGGTGCAGATACCTCGCCCAGCCTATGCGGGGGCTGGACGCTCGCACCCCGCTGCTCCACTCCTAATGAAAGCTCAAGCGAATATAGCCCAAATGGGAAGCCATGGAAAGGGAACTGTTGTTTATGGAAATCAGATCCAACCCAACAGCTACTGTAGTTACATAACTAAAATAAAAATCAATCTGAAATGAAGAACAACTTAATATAAATGCAATGAGAAAGAAACATGAATCCAAGAGCAAGGTTGAAATTTGGGAAGAAAAGTGTTGTGATTGAAAATGAGGAACAATGATACTTGGGAGTTGGCTGAAAAATAATCTACAACTCTCTAGAAAGAACCTCTGTGTCCCTTCAAAAGTAAGGCAGCCCTCTTCATTCAAGCTGTCCATCTCAATCCATCTGCTGCTGTCTCCCAAGTCAGGAAGCCATTTCTCCATGTTATGTCCCTATCACACATGCGTCCTATATAGCACAGTTCCAAGCTAAAGTCCAGCATCTCATGTCCAAAAATGAAGCCTGCTCTTTTTTCTTTGCATGCAAAAACTAATCATGAAAAAGACCCCTTGGGTCCGCGCCTTTCAAAAGCTAGAAAATACTTTTTGCCTCTTACGTTCCTCACCTCTTGCTGCTAGAAAGTCAGTCTTCCTCTATGCTGTCGAAGAGGGTTAACTCCTTGTTCCTTTTCTTTTCATTTTTTTTTTAAAACCCAAAGAGATCCAAAATGAGAGAAGCTTCCTGCATGTGTCATGTTGTTAAATTGACAAAGATCCATGCAGTTGTGTGTCTCCATTTAATTGCTGCAGTGTGTGTTCAAGCGTGAGTATCTCGCATGTGTGGTTTCCGTGAAGTGAAATTGGTGCAAGGGCGTGAATGAAAGGAAGCTCCATGAGGTGAAGATGTTGGGCTCCATGAGGTGAAGATGTTGGGCTCGCATGAGTGAGCCATGAGTTGAAGTGAGCTTTTTCTATGAAGTGTGAAGTCTAGGCATATCTATTGGCTTGGTGCAAGGGTTTGCATGGCCCACTCATGGCTCACCTACATATATGCAGAACAAATAGACTTCCTCAATTTTATGTAATAAATTAGAGATTAAAGATCATAAAACTAGGTTGTTATCAATTGAGTTAGAGTTGATTTATCAAGGCCCAACTCATTAATTATTAGTAAGAAAAGTGTAATTGACTTAAATTTAAGTGTAAAATAATCACAATATTATGGCTCAATCACAGTTCCATTACAACCAAAATTTCAATTCCGCCTATGGAAGTATATGATGGGACCTGGGACTCGGTGAAGCACTTTGAAACTTTCAAGGCCCACATGACGCTACATGGGTTCCCCAGGGAGGTGGTTTGTAGGGCTTTCCCGTTGACTTTGAGAGGACCAATGAGGACGTGGTTAGGCTCCCTAATGCTGGGCTCCATAGAAAACTTCGAGGAGTTGGCCTGCTTGTTCCTTGTCCACTTCGTGGCCAGTAGAAGAAGGAGGCACCCTGTGGCATTCCTCTTAACTATCAAGTAAAGGGAAGATGAGAGTTTGAAGGTCTACGTGGCCCGATTCAATAAAGAGCGAATGACTGTGAAGGACTAGGATGAAAAGATCACCCTAGTGGCACTTTTAGGGGGAGTATAGCCTCGCTCCTTTTTCATGGCAGAATTGGCCAGTAAGACTCCCATGACTCCTATGACCCCCTGAGAGTTCATTGACAAGGCTGACAATTTCATCAATGTCGAGTTACACCCTTTGCGTCTTGGCTGAACCGAGGCTACAGGAGCTAGAGCGAGCAGACGGGAAGGGGAAAGCCCCCACAAAAGGCCATATTCAAGAGACAGTTGAGCGAAAATAGCGGGAGGCAATGAGGGAAAAGCCTATCTCAAGAAATGCATTATATTGGCATGACCGGTCAACATTCACTGTCCAAAGGGAGGAGAGACGATTGACCCAGGAGGAGTGTTGCTACTGCACCTATCATCAATCTACCACCCACAACACCGAGTAATGTCGTTCGCTCTAGGGGGACCAAGTAACAACTAAGCACCCTCCACCCCAATAAGGATGCTCCCAAGTGAGGAACCCAGGTGGGGGTTATTGGCAGAGGATAGTGGAGAGGCCGAGAAAAAGGGAAGCTGAACGAGAGCCACCATGCGCCTCTCCACAACAACCACACCAAGAGGTACCTCCAAGGGGAGAAATCCGCATTATTGTAGGGGGATCACTAGTGGAAGGGCAACTTCATCCAAGAGGAAAGCCCATGTAAGAGAAGCCCAATATCGAGAAGTCTACTTGGCCTTCTACCGCCCCACTAATTACCAGAGAGGCAAACTCGCCCCATAATTTCCTTCATAAAAGCTAACAAGGAGGGAGTCCTCTATCCACACAATGATAGATTGGTGGTAACCATGTAGATCGCCAACTTCCCCACCAGGAGGATTCTCTTCGATAACGGCAGCTTGACTAACATTTTGTTCTGGGAAGCATTCACTCGTATGGAAATAGATGCAGCCTGGCTCCTACTGGCCCCAATGTTGCTCAAAATCTTCTCATGGGAGACAATCCAACCAGGAGGATGATTACCTTTGGTCTTAGTAGGCAGTGCTCCTCGTATTGCCCTTATCATGGTCGACTTCTTGGTGGTAAGAAATGCTTTCTCACATAACGCCATCATCGGTTGGTTGACCCTCAATAAGTTGAAGGCAATCACCTCCACTTACCACCTAAAGGTAAAATTCTCGACAGCTTAAGGGATAGGTGGAATCCAAGGAGAACAAGTCTTGGTACGAGAATGTTATATGCAGGAGTTGAAGACAACAACTGATGGAACAACACATAATGAGAATATGCGCCTCTCATAAAGTCGCGACAAGCTCTTATCAGGACGTGAATTGTTTTGGATGAAGGGAGAGAGGGGCACATATTAGGAAAATGAAAAGTGACCTAGGTCCTTCTGTAATTTTGTAAATTTAATTCCCTGCTATATGAACTCTGTTTAATGAAAAATGCTAGTCTTTTTTAGGGATTCAGTGAACAAATCTTCAGTAACAATTACCTTATTCAAATATCAAATTTTCACTGACCAATTACCTCCCTATGGGGTAACAAAAGGATGGGTGTAATGCCAAAAACTGCTTTATCCCTCCCGTGGTAGAGTGCAGGCCTGTTCTCAAACAACCCAACACACCTTACCTTCCTTGTGGGCATCGACCAATGAGAGTAGGTTCAGTTAGACATATTGTCCAGCAGATTACCTCCCATCGGGTACTAAAGGGCAAGATGTGCTAGAGGCCATCCCTACCCTCCCATGGGGAGAACAAGTCCAGCCCTAAGGTTGCCTAAACATTACCCTATTTCACCACGATGAAGAGTGGGCACGAAACCAGCCCGACCCTTATCTACCTTCCCTATGGTACCAATGGATGGTAGTGGGTTTAGTTAGACACACTGTTCAAACAGACTACCTTCACATAAGGGTCAACAGGTGGGACTAACCCCGAGTTAGCCCTACCTCTCATGTGAAGGAGAGCGGGACCAGCCTTGAGGCTGCCCGAACATTACCTCATTCCATTGTGGTGAAGAGTAATCCAATTTTCAGGCCGTTGACTAATTATCTCCCCTGAGGGAATGAATAGGGGGAGAGTGGTTTGAGGTGCCTCTACCCCTCCCTCAGCAGAGTGAGGGCTTGTCCTCAACAGCTTGACACACCTTACTTTTCTCGTGGGTGTCGACCAACAGGAGCGGGTTCAGTTAGACATACTGCCTGAATAGTTTTACCTCCCTTCAGGGTACCAAAAGGTGAGATGAGCTAGAGGCCATCTCGACCCTCCCGTCGGGAGAGCGGGTCTAGCCTTGAGGTTGCCCGAACATTACCCTATTCTGCCACAACGAAGAGTGGGAGTAGCACTAGACTGACCCTTACTCCTCTTTCCTGTGACGTCAACGGATGGGAGCAGGTTCATTTAAACATACTACCCAAACAGACTACCTCTACGTAAGGGTTAACAGGTGGAACTAATCCAGTGTTAACCCCACCTTCCCTACAGAGAAGAGTGGGACCAGCCTTGATGTTGCCCAAAAATTACCCCGTTCCATCACAGCAAATGGATGATTACCTGCCTTGGGGGTCTGAAGGGGAGGGTGTGGCTTGAGATGCCCCTACCCCCCTTGGCAGAGTGTGCAATAGTCCCAAGACTACCCAACACAACTTCAAAAGAGACTAATTCCTCTAGGTGAACAAAGACTTCAAACTTCCCCATGACAACTCGGCAAGACAAGTTAGTAATCTTCAATGAAAGTCTATGTATTGGTTCAATTCTGTAGCACACATAAAAAATAACCCCTCTCGCCAAGCGTGAGGTGGTCAACGAGGCACGCTTGATCATACATACTGTGTGACTTCCACAAAGGATTTCTGGGCGAGGCCTATTATACATACCGCTAGACCCTTTTTCGCCCCAACGAGGGGCTTCTGGTCATACTGTTAGGAACCTCGGTCAAGTCCCTTAAACACTATGATCTTCTGGTCTCACTTTGCCTTGTGATGACCGATTTCTTTTCGTCTTACTTGGCCTTGAACAAGTAATGCAATGAAGGGCCTCCAGGTTAATAGAGGTATAGTGTTTAGTGGTGGAATTAATGATGATGATGAGTTTGGGTGATCTAAGTGATGAATTTTTATGTTAGATGCAATGTAAGACGGCTTGATGATAACCCTTGGTATTGGCACCACTGGGATGATGATTATGATTGGTATGGTGAATTGAGGCTGATGGTGGCTAAGGGGAATTACAAATTTTGAAGGTGTGGATTAGGAGTCTAGGGTTCTGGCTAGGTCAAAGATGTAAAGGATCTTAGGGTTTGAACGAGTCTAGGATTATTCCTATAATTTAGGGATCTGGAGATGGAATATAGGTCTTGGATGATGGAAAAGGTGGCTAGGTTTTGATCCTAAATAATAAGATGGATGGGAGTTGTTGGGATTTGGAGTTTGACTAAGGCAATGGATGTATTTCGAATTTTAAGGGATTTGAAGATGAAAGATGAGATCCTAAATTGTAGGATACAATTTAGGGATTGGGTATTTTGGCCAAGGTAAGGGAAGAAGTGATGGATTTAGGGTTTGAGTGATTCTAGGGTAATTCCTAGAATGTTGGGATTTGATATGGCAAGTAAGACTAGAACGCCTAGAATTTAGGGATGTCATATGGAAGTAAGACTAGGTTTCCTAAAATTAAGGGTTGAGAATATGGAAGGAAAGATTAGGATTTCTAAAGTTAAGGGATGAGAACATGGAAGGAAAGAGAAGGAAAGATTATGATTCCTAAAATTAAGAGATGAGAATATGGAAGGAAAGATTAGGGTTCCTAAAGTTTAGAAAACCCTAATGGAACCCTAAGAATTTTGGCTAGGGCTTATTGGAGGAAGGATGTAGGGTTTTATGGCTTTGAAGAATAAGTATATTATGTAATTGGATCTATTGAGGTTTATTAAGTGTTTGGTAAGTAAGAAAGTACAAGATGTGCATGGAATGTCTAAGGCAATGGGTGATTTCGGCTAAGGTAATAGTGATGATGGGGGCTAGATCTTATGTGAATGATGAAGAAGGAAAGTATGGACTTGGAATGTGGTAGACGTGATATGTGTTTGTGAGGTGAGAAAACGCAAGAAATTATAAAAATAATGCGAAATTAGATGAGCAAGTAAGAAAATATATGAACAAAGGATTGTCATCTCAACAAGGGGAGATGAATACTTTCTTTTTGATATATATGAATATTTTGAGAAATCAAAGAATAATAAGAATAAGGCTTAGGATATGTTGGATATGCAAGAAAATATAGATGAACAAACTAGAAAAAATATATAAGAACAAAAAAAGATAATTGGATGGAAAAAGGAAAATACTAATAAGATAGATAAATAATTCACCACTGATTCACAAATTACACGGTGATGAAATAAGATAGATAAATGGATTCAACACCTATTCATGAATTATAAGGTGAAGAAATAAAATGGATAAATAGATTTACCACCTATTCATCATGAATTGCAAGGTGAAGAATGGAATCACCACATATTCACGAATTGCAAGGTGATGATTCTTGATTGAGTTGAATTATTGCATTTTTAATGCTTTTGGAACCAATATATATTAATTCTTTCATTACTTTATCATTGGTTTTATATGAAAAAATGAATAAATCAAAGTTGTGATTTTAATTGATTAAAAGCATGAATTTCTGCTCTAATTTTATCAACTGCCAATTAATATGGATTATGGTACATTTTGCTCGAGCGGCGGCTTCTGGCCGCTCGAGCGAAGTCAGGCAGATTCAAACGCTCGACTTCCGCTTGAAAGTGGGCTTGAGCGAGTTGCGGGAAAAGAGATTGCTCGAGCGGAGGCATTTGGCCGCTCGAGCGAATTCAGGTAGAGTCGAACGCTCGATGTTCGCTCGACAGGCCGCTCGAGCAAACTTAGGCAGAGTCGAACGCTCGATGTTCGCTCGACACTCCGCTCGAGCGAATATCACATTTTTACAGATCAGGGTTTATTCCACCGTCAGAGTATATATATGTTTTCTTTACATCTTAGGACGACTCTTGGGCTGGAAAACTCGGTTTTGAGTAGAAAAACACTTATAATTCATTTTTTCCATTGATTTTCATTCAGATTCAGAGAGGATGATTCATACAATTGATCATTCACTCACACTGCAGCAGATTGAAGAACTCCTTGAGGGGTCCAATTGCCACTGCAGCTCAGCCTCCTCCACCGCTTCGAATCTTCATCTCCATTCAACTGGCTTGATCTTTTCAATTCCCTACTTGCTATTTCATTTCAGTTTTGAGTTTCTGAATTATTTTAGAGAATTTTGATTTAGACGTTTGAGTAATTTATTTGTTATTCATTTAATTCGTGTTATTTATTTTTATCATTTCGTTAAACTTTCATTTTAGTATTGATTACAATTACGGTGTTTAATTTGAGAATTTGTGATTTGAATATAATGATGAACCCTAGAACATTGAATTTGGGGCTTTTTAATTTTCAGTGCTTGTTTTATCAATTACTTCCTAATTTAGTTTAATTCTTAATTTAGTTTTATTAATTTCTGAGTTTAATCTATTAGTCCTTTATATTCCAATCCGACAATCAAAATCTAAAAATATGAATCTAGTCCATGACTAGTACCCTTTTCCATCCATTGCACATACCATCATTTTATTTTCTCTTTGTTTCACCTTTTTCAACGAGTTTGATTTTTAAGTAACTTTCCCTGAGGAGGCGATTTAGGAATTTATTCCTAATTATTACACGACATCCTCCTGCACTTGGGATAGCTTTAATGCTACTCATTTTTGAGTCAGTCAAGTTTTTGGCGCCGTTGCCGGGGAAAGTATATTAACTTAAATTTAAACTCGTTATTTTTATTATGCTCTTTAAACTGATGTTTCATGTCATGGGTGAGGGACAGTTCAAATAGATTGCATAGAGTCACATCGAGTGTTGAGAGTAGTATACACAGTTTGGAGATAGATAGCTCTTCTGTCTTTTCTATTAGTGAGTCAGGTGAGGAAATTGAAATTGAACCAGAAAACATGGCTGCACCTGCACCACGCACTCTTAAGGATTATTTGCAACCCACTCGCACCACTATACCTTCATGCATTGTTTTACTTGAAAATGCATCTAATTTCTCTATTAAGCATGGCATGATGTCAGTGATACCTCAGTTCCACGTGAATTCTTACAAAATTTTTTTCCTTTTCAGAGAACTCAGTTTTTGCAAGAGCAAATCAGCCAGTTCAATCAGAGACCTGATGAGACCTTTCAGGCCAGTTGGGAAAAATTTAAAGATTTGGTGAAAATTTAAAGGTTTTGAATCTTGGAGGTTGGTGAGCTACTTTTACACTGGTCTCACTCCAGAATGCAAGCAGTTTGTTCAGACAATGTGTAATGGGGAGTTCTTCAGCAAGGAACCTGATGAAGCTCTATCATTTTTTTGACTACCTTGCTGAGAGCGCACAACAGTGGAACACTCGTACTGATCGAGTTCCATTAGCAGCACAACCACTAAGGGCTATTTCTGGAGGGGGTAGATATGAGTTTAAAAAAGACACCGATGTTCAGGCCTGAATAACTGCATTGACTAGAAGATTAGAGGTCATGGAAATGGAAAAAGTGAAGGCCGTGAAGGTAGTAAAGGCATGTTCTATATGTGCTGATTCAAACCATAAGGCCCAAGACTGCCCGATTATGCCAGTATTTCAAGAAGGTGGGTCTGAGCAGATGCAATCAGCTAACTGGGTTAATAGAGCACAGAATCAGCCTTTCTCCAACACATATAATCCAGGGTGGAGGAATCACCCAAATTTCTCATGGAGAAATGATCAGCCTGGTCGGTCCCCACCACCTCAGCAGCAGCCATTTAATCAGGGTGCTCCTCAGCACCAGTATCCACCATATCAGAATCCTCAAAGCTATCCTTATGTAGCTCCTCCTGGATTTCAGCTTCATGTAGCTACACAGAGTTCTCAGCCTTCATCATCTGCAAAGAAGACTCTAGATGACAGTATGGCTCAGATGGCCAATACACTTCAGCAATTCATGCAGATTCAGGCCACCACAAATAATCAGAACACTCAGGCCATAAATGAGTTGTGAGGCACTATTAATAAGATGAGCACAACCTTGAGCACCCTAGAGAAAGGAAAATTTCCAGCACAGCCTCAGCCTAATCCTCAAGTGTATAGGCAGCAACAACAACAAGTGCATAATGTCTCAGGGGATGTTATTGAGACAACGAAGGCAGTTCTTACTTTGAGAAGTGGGAAGGAAGTTCCCCAACCAGAGATGCCTATAGACACACAGGTAGTTGGTCCTACACCTGAAGATGTAAAAGAGAATGATGAAGTTGAGAAAGAACCAGAGGTAGTAAGACCAGAGCTGAAGAAGCCTGTGAGTGCAGATGTTGAGGCTAGTAAGGGATACCAACCTGTGGTTCCCTATCCTCAGAGATTGGTAGCTGGCCAAAAGAACAAGTATCACACGGAGATCCAAGAGATTTTCAAGCAAGTGAAGATCAATATTCCACTCTTGGATGCCATACAACAAGTGCCTTCATATGCAAAATTTTTGAAGGACTTGTGCACAGTGAAGAGGAAGCTGAATGTGAAGAAGAAAGCTTTCCTAACGGAGCAAGTTAGTGCATTGATATTGAGCGAGACTCCTCAGAAGTTTGGAGATCCTGGCTCTCCCAACATTTCCATTATGATTGGTGAATCACGCATTGGGAGAGCTTTACTTGATTTGGGGAGTAGTGTGAACTTGCTACCGTTCTCAGTATATGAGAAGTTGGGATTGAGTGAGCTGAAAAAGACCTCCATCATGCTACAGCTGGCTGACAGATCAGTTAAGGTACCGAGGGGTATTGTAGAGGACGTGTTGGTTCAGGTGGACAAATTCTACTACCCAGTGGATTTTGTGGTTCTTGACATGTAGCAGCCGGTCTCCACTATTTATCAAGCTCCTGTCATCCTAGGAAGACCATTTCTAGCTACATCAAATGCATTGATCAATTGCAGAAGTGGAGTTTTGAAGCTTACCTTTGGGAACATGGCACTTGAGTCGAACGTTTTCAACGCTTGCAAGATGCCAGCACATTTTGATGACACAAGTGATTTGAATGCTGTGGAGAGTTTGACACCAACAGATTTTATTTGCTCAACTTCTCCCTTCTCTGATGATGATTATATTTTTCAAACACCTGAATTTTTACTTGATGAGAAAGTTGATCATATCAATGAAGATAACTTTGATTTTTTTGATTGTTTTGCAGATTCTTCGTTACCACTTGAAGTACAATTTGCGGGAGCAAGATGGAAACCCCAGTTTGAAACTCTACCACCACCAGACATGCTTAAATCTTCAGAGGAAGAAGTTCCCCAGTTGGAACTGAAACCACTTCCTCAAGATTTAAAGTATGTGTTCCTTGGTCCTGAAGAAGGCACTTTTCCGGTGGTGATTTCCTCAAAGCTAAATCAGAAGGATGAAGTCCAGTTGATTGAAGTATTAAGGAAGCATCGAGGCGCAATTGGTTGGACAATAGCTGACATCAAAGGCATTGATGCCGCTGTATGTACCCACAGAATCCATCTTGAAGACGATGCTAGACCAGTTCGTGATGCTCAACGTAGGCTCAATCCTACCATGAAGGAAGTTGTGAAAGAGGAAGTGCTTAAGCTACTCGCAGTAGGTATCATTTACCCTATCTCGGACAGTAAGTGGGTAAGTCCAACTCAAGTGGTACCAAAAAAATCTGATTTGACTGTCATAAAAAATGATAAAAATGAGTTGATTCCAACTAGAATGGTTACTGGCTGGAGAATGTGCATTGACTATAGAAAACTTAACTCAGCCAGTAGGAAGGATCATTTTCCTTTACCATTATTGGATCAAATTTTGGAAAGAGTAGCTGGTAATGCATATTATTGTTTCTTAGATTGCTATTCTGGTTATTATAAAATTGCTGTAGCGCCTGAAGATCAGGAGAAAACCACTTTCACCTGTCCTTTTGGCACTTTTGCTTTTACTAGAATGCCTTTTGGTTTGTGTAATGCTTCAGCTACTTTTCAGAGATGCATGATGAGTATTTTTTCTGATATGATTGATGACATTTGTGAAATATTCATGGATGATTTCTCTGTTTTTGGAAAATCCTTTGAGAGTTGTTTGCATAATTTGGCACGTATTCTCCAGAGATGTGAGGAAAAAAATCTTTTACTTAATTGGGAGAAATGCCAATTTATGGTCATTCAGGGCATTGTATTGGGGCATATTGTTTCTTCTGAGGGTATAAAGGTTGACAAGGCAAAGATTGAATTAATATCTAAATTTCCTATTCCTAGGACGGTTAGGGATATTCGTTCTTTTCTTGGTCATGCTGGCTTTTATAGGCGGTTTATTCAAGAGTTTAGTTCTATTGCAAAACCTTTGTGCACTCTTTTACAAAATGGTATTGAATTTGTTTGGACTGATGAGTGCCAAAAATCTTTTGATACCCTTAAGAAATCGCTTACCACTGCACCTATTGTGCAACCTCTGCAGTGGGACCTTCCCTTTGAGATTATGACAGATGCTAGTGACTATGCCTTAGGAGCTGTTTTGGGGCAGCGGGTGGATAATAGGCCATTTGTGATTTATTATACTAGTAGAACCTTGAATGATGCCCAGAAAAATTATACCACTACTGAAAAAGAATTGCTTGCAGTGGTTTTTGCACTTGATAAATTTTGGACTTATATTCTTGGTTCTCCTGTTACTATTTTCACTGACCACTCTGCTCTTAAGTATTTGTTGGCTAAGAAAGATGCAAAGCCACGCTTGATTCGTTGGATTCTATTATTTCAAGAGTTCAACATCAACATTAAGGACAAGAAAGGAGTTGAAAACGTGGTAGCTGACCACCTCTCTAGATTGTTATCATCTCCTTCTTCAAATGTCAGCCTTCCTCTTGATGATAGTTTCCCGGATGAGCAGCTGTTTGTGGTTGATAGAGCTCCCTGGTATGCTGACATAGTCAATTATCTGGTGACTGAGCGAATGCCTTCTAAATGGTCCACCCAAGATAAGCGTCGGTTTCTCTCTGAGGTACGATACTTTTATTTTGATGATCCATATCTTTTTAAGTATTGTTCGGACCAATTGATTCGAAAATGCATTCCTGATGATGAGTTTTCTTCGGTTTTGAGATTTTGTCATATGGGTGCATGTGGTGGTCATTTTTCAGCAAAGAAAACAGTTTCAAAAATTTTGCAAAGCGGTTTTTACTGGCCTTCCATGTTTAAGGATGCTTATAATTTTTGCAAGGCTTGTGAGCCTTGTCAAAAATTGGGATCCATTAGTAAAAGAGACATGATGCCTCTTTCCCCTATTCTGACTTTAGAAATTTTTGATTGTTGGGGAATAGATTTCATGGGACCTTTTCCGGTTTCTTTTGGAAACACATATATTCTTTTAGCTGTGGATTATGTTTCAAAATGGGTGGAGGCCATTGCTTGCAAAACAAATGACCATCATGTTGTCCTGAAATTTTTGCAATCTCTGTTTGTTCGTTTTGGCATGCCAAAAGTTATAATAAGTGATGGAGGTTCTCATTTTTGCAACAAACAATTTTCTACACTTGTGAAGAAATATGGTATTACACACAGAGTTTCTACCCCTTATCACCCTCAAACAAATGGGCAAGCTGAATTGGCAAACAGAGAGATAAAAATTATTATAGAGAAAACCATCAAGCCTAATAGGAAAGATTGGTCGGTTAAACTTCTTGATGCTTTGTGGGCTTATAGGACAGCTTTTAAAACAAATCTAGGGATGTCTTCCTATCGATTAGTTTATGGTAAAACTTGTCATTTACCTGTTGATATTCAGCATCGAGCTTTGTGGGCCATAAAACATGTTAACATGTCACTTGATGAAGCTTCAGGGTTGAGAAAATTGCAGATCAATGAATTGGATGAAGCTCGTCGGAATGCTTATGACAACGCTCAGATTGCAAAGGAACGCATGAAAATTCTGCATGATCAGAAAATTCATCCAAAGCATTTTACACTTGGCCAGGAAGTTCTTCTTTACAACTCTCGCTTGCACATTTTTCCTGGAAAGTTGAAATCCCGATGGAGTGGGCCGTACATTGTAAAGACCGTTCATCCTCATGGTGTGGTAGACATTGTCAATCCAAAGAATGGTAATAGTTTCATTGTCAACGGACAACGTCTAAAGTCATTTTTGAAGGCCTTTGATCCACATGAAGAGATCTTGCTTGGGCAAGACCCCAGGGAAGTGTTTTGATTTGCTTCTCATTCTTTACAGTTTTCTTTACTTGCTTTGTTTTTATTTGTTCTTTTGCTTTGAGTTTATATTTCATGTTGATTGTTTGTTTTGCTTGCTTAGTTCTGTGTACTTTCTTTTCTTTCGTTCGACTCATTGAGGACTATGTCTCTCACTAGTTGGGGGGTAGCATGTGTGCACAGTTTTTTTTAAAATAAATAAATAAATAAATAAGATTTGTGAAATTTGAGCATCTTGGTGGAGTAGTTGAGCGAGATCATTTGTGAAGATTTATTTTCAAGCTTAAACATAGAGCATGATTTTTTGATGCATCATATTTTGTTGATATGTGGCTTGAAACACCGAGATGTTATGCTTATTGAGATGAAACTTGATAAAATTTTTGTAGAACGAAAGACAAATTTTGAAGGACATTTTGCACATGCTTGCGCTTGTAGTGTTCCTTATTTACCGTTCATTGATTTAACACTGGAGAAGTAAACTGCAGGACTACCGAGCCATGCCCAAAAAAAAAAAAAAAAAAAAAAAAAAATAAAAGAAAAAAAAAACAAAAAGAAAAGAAAAAAAAAACAGAGAGAAAAGGAATAAAGGCAACATAGTGAACTTTCCTGAGTAAAAAGGGCTAGAAATAGTTACCCAAGACTTTGGGGGTTGAGTGTCCAACCTTTAAAAATAGAGCTGGCGTGAAAACTGCTAGACCCTTGGGCTTTGAGGTAGTTAGAATCAGCAATGATTAATCTTAAGGTTGAAAAATCCTATGGCAAATCATGGCTAGTAATGAGGAACACACAACTGATCTAGCTCCACACACACATTTGAGTTCTGAGACATTTGCCTTAATTCTATGTGAAAGATTGTTGAGATAGTCTTGGTGGGTATAACCCTTGGGGGTTGAGTAGTAACGTGTCACTTTTGTGAGAATTCAGAATTGTGTTTGATTGTTTTTGTTTGAATTTCGATCTTTATGTAATATTCATCTCAATTAATTTTCACTATTTTGCTCAAGGATTAGCAAAATGCTAGTTGGGGGGTGTGATTGAGTTGAATTATTGCATTTTTAATGCTTTTGGAACTAATATATATTAATTTTTTCATTACTTTATCATTGGTTTTATATGAAAAAATGAATAAATCAAAGTTGTGATTTTAATTGATTAAAAGCATGAATTTCTGCTATAATTTTATTAACTGCCAATTAATATGGATTATGGTACATTTCGCTCGAGCGGCGGCTTCTGGCCGCTCGAGCGAAGTCAGGCAGATTCAAACGCTCGACTTCCGCTCGACAGTGGGCTCGAGCGAGTTGCGGGAAAAGAGATCGCTCGAGTGGCCAAATGCCTCCGCTCGAGCGAATTCAGGCAGAGTCGAACGCTCGATGTTCGCTCGACAGGCCGCTCGAGCGAATTCAGGTAGAGTCGAACGCTCGATGTTCGCTCGACAGGCCGCTCGAGCACTCCGCTCGAGCGAATATCGCATTTTTACAGATCAGGATTTATTCCGCCGTCAGAGTATATATATGTTTTCTTTACATCTTAGGACGACTCTTGGGCTGGAAAACTCGGTTTTGAGTAGAAAAACACTTAGAATTCATTTTTTCCATTGATTTTCATTCAGATTCGGAGAAGATGATTCATACAATTGATCATTCACTCACACTGCAGCAGATTGAAGAACTCCTTGAGGGGTCCAATTGCCACTGCAGCTCAGCCTCCTCCACCGCTTCGAATCTTCATCTCCATTCAACTGGCTTGATCTTTTCAATTCCCTACTTGCTATTTCATTTCAGTTTTGAGTTTCTGAATTATTTTAGAGAATTTTGATTTAGATGTTTGAGTAATTTATTTGTTATTCATTTAGTTCGTGTTATTTATTTTTATCATTTCGTTAAGCGTTTATTTTAGTATTGATTACAATTACGGTGGTTTAATTTGAGAATTTGTGATTTGAATATAATGATGAACCTTAGAACATTGAATTTGGGGCTTTTCAATTTTCAGTGCTTGTTTTATCAATTACTTCCTAATTTAGTTTAATTCTTAATTTAGTTTTATTAATTTCTGAGTTTAATCTATTAGTCCTTTATATTCCAATCCGACAATCAAAATCTAAAAACATGAATCTAGTCCATGACTAGTGCCCTTTTCCATCCATTGCACATACCATCATTTTATTTTCTCTTTGTTTCACCTTTTTCAACGAGTTTGATTTTTAAGTAACTTTCCCTGAGGAGACGATCTAGGAATTTATTCCTAATTATTACACGACATCCTCCTGCACTTGGGATAGCTTTAGTGCTACTCATTTTTGAGTCAGTCAATTCTCTCCCCTGAATTCACGAATTGCACCCAAGAAGACCAAGTGCAAAGACACTGAAAGTGATTTCAAGAACAATATGCCGCCCACAAAGGGAATTGTCAAAAGATGTAAATGAAATGTCTAGGGGTCCTATTTATAGCAATTACATAGGTGGAAACCCTAAAAGGTATATTGGTAAAATAATTAAAATAAATAAATAGAGAAGTAAAATAAGTCTTGCATGGGCCATGATGGCCCATGGCATGCATTAGCCCTCTGTTGGCCTAGGCTAGCCTATGGCATGGCCCATGCCATGGGCATGCTATGTAGGTGGCTGGCATAGCCTAGGCATGGGTTTGAGTGTTGGGCTGCTTGCTGGTGCTACCCATGGTGCATGGCTGACATGGCCCAAACAAGGGGCCTGGGTGCTGCGGCTGTCTACTAGTGCTTCTGGGCATGCTGATGGGCTGTAGGTGCTGCTGTTGGGCATGCTAATGGGCTGTTGGGCCAACCTAGGCCAACCAAGGGCCAATCCACCATGGGGCCATCATAGGCCCATGCAAGACTTATTTTACTTATTTTATTTATTTATTTTAATTATTTTACCAAGGGACTTTTTAGAGTTTCCACCTATGTAACGGTTAGAAATAGGACCTTTAGGCATTTCATGTACATCTTTTGGCATATATTCGTTGTGGACAGTTTGAGTTGTGTTCTTAATATCATTGTCGGTGCTTTTGCACTTAGGCTTCTTGGGTGTAATTCGTGAATCTCGGGGAGAAGATTATCACCTTGTAATTCTTGAATAGGTGGTAATTCCATTCTTCACCTTGCAATTTCTGAATAGGTGTTGAATCCATTTATCTCAATTCATCACCTTGCAATTCTTGAATAGGTGGTGAATTATTTATTTATCTATCTTTGTTCTTCCATATATCTTTGTTCTTATATATTTCCTAGTTTGCTCATCTTTATTTTCTTGCGTATCAATCATATCCTAATTCTTGTTTTTACTATTTTTATTTCTCAAAATATCCATATATAGCAAAAAGAAAGTCTCCATCTTACCTTGTTGAGTTCATTTATCATTTGTTGATATATTTTCTTACTTGTTCATATATTTTCCCATTGATCTTATCATTTGTTGATATATTTTCTTACTTGTTCATATATTTTCCCATCAATCTTATATCTTCTTGCATTTCTCACCTCTCAAACACATATCACGCCTACCACTTCCAAGTCCATACTTTACTTATTCATCATTCACATAAGACTTAGCCTCCATCAATTCAATTAACTCTAGCCAAAATTACCCACTGCCTCCATCATTCCATACACATATCTTGCACTTTCCTATCTCACAAACACATATCACGCCTCCTTCATGCCAAGTCCATAGATCTCTTATTCTTCTGATGCATAAAACCCTAGCCTCCTTCCTCCATTAAGCCCTAGCCGAAAACCCTAGCTTACATAAGGATTCCCTACATTTTAGAAAACCCTAGCATTCTCCATATCCACATCCCTACAAGTCTTACTTGTCATATCAAATCCCTATATTCTAGGAACCACCCTAAAATCACTCAAACCCTAAAACAAATCTCTTTCTTGCCTTAGCTGAAATACCCATACCCCTACAATATCTCTTACAAGTTAGGATTCCATCTTCCATCTTCCAATCCCTCAAAATTCGAAATACATCCATTGCCTTAGTCAAACTTCAAATTCTAACAACTCCCATCCATCTTATCATTTAGGATCAAACCCTAGGCACCTTATTAATCATCCAAAACTTATCTTCCATCTCCAAATCTCTAAATCATAGGAATAATCCTAGACTCATTTAAACCCTAAGATCCTTTCCATCTTTGGCCTAGCCAAAACCCTAGATTCCTAATCCATACCTTCCAAATTTGTAATTCCCCTTAGCCACAATCTAAACCCTAGCCTCAATTCACCATACTAACCCTAATCATCACCAAAGTGGCGCCAACACCAAGGACCATCATCAAGCCGTGCTACATTGCATCTAACACACAAATTCATCACTTAGATCACCCGAACTCATCATCATCATCAATTGCACCACTAAACACCATACCTTCATTAACCTAGGGAACCTTCATTGCCAACAATCGTTCAAGACCAAGCAAGAGGACAAGAAACATTCAGTCATCACACATGCACACAGCATGACCTTCATCAGGAGTTATAAACAAACCCCGCCCTACATGCTGGGCTGTGTCCATTGAGGAATGAGGGCCAGTGTGGCTTAAGTTGCTAAGCGATTTCTAGCCAAGGCTGGCTCGACGCAAAAACATCACCAGATGTTATGGCTAGCTTCGTTCAGCCTAAGTACTCGACCCTCACGAAGGTAAGCGGGTGAAAAGGCTGTTATACTTGGCGGGGTATCACCCAATGTTTGGAATCGCTCTCGTAGTATAGGAGGTTGGTTGTTTGGAAAAATAAAAGAAGGGAGCTAAGCCTCAAAGAGTAATTAATATGCTGTCGCCCACAAGGGGCTCGTGCAAAAAGCAAATGAGTAAACTAGAAAGGAGCGATAATGTTAAAGGCATAAACAAAAGAACTCTTTATTCATCAACTATTAGAATGCCTACAAAATGGAAGAATACAACATCTTTGTAAGAAACCATGCAAAGAGAAAGAGTCAAAGTAATCTGCAAATAGAGTCAAACTCAGTAGGGTGCCCTACAGTACTGTCGGTAGAAAAAGATGACACCGGCAGGGTTGCCCGAGGAGGACGCTCCCAAACTATTGAAGGAGGTTAAGACAGGAGTGCTAGACCAACCCAAGCAATTGAAGCCCACAACTGTTGAGGACAACCAAAGGGGGAAACCAGCCTCAGTCAAAACCATTCTTGCATAGGCTGGACCTTGTGGCACCACCCAAACCAAAGACTACAGGGCAATGAAGAGCTTGAGTTGAAAGAAATCCCCCCTCCCCCCCCCCCTCGGGTCGGGACAAGGGCCCCCTCTTTCTCCTCCCCTGGCTGGTGAGGAAGTGTCGAAACTGGGGCAGGTCTTGGCCTTCAAAATTTCCCTTTGCCAGCTAGGCTTGAGTGAGAAGCCCTGTTATATCCTGGTTATGGGAATGAACTAGGATTTAATGATGGAACATGAATTGCACGAGGAGTTCTGAGATAGGAAAAACCATTGAACGGCACAACCGTAAGGTTTGGGGTGCACCACCTTCACAACGCACTTCATAGCAACGAGGGGTGACATTGCTTTTGGAAAGACATCCTCCAAAAGCCTCAAGAAACTACCATATGCCAGTCTCAAAAAAAGCCTACAACAGGATGCAGTGCAAAAAGACTGGCCTAAGGTCCAAAGACCCATTGGAGTAAGGAGCAGCCAACTATGGCTCAGCATAGAAGGAAGGGGAGCTTTGAAATGCTTAAGAAGCAGGAAGGGAAGCCTTGAAATGCTTGAGAAGCAGGAAGAGAGGTCTAATGGAAAATGGCAAAGGCAAGGAGGGACTATATATAAGCAAGGAGCAATGATTCATTTCTCAAGATTTAGGAAGCATATGTGTCCCAGAGCTTCGCCAAATCCAACATGAATCTCGCAAAAGGCCCAGCATGAATCTCGTTATGCACGTGGTGAGCATTATCCAATGCCATCAATACAGGGAGACTAACGGATATACATTAATAGCCAACTACACCAGATCCATGCAGATTCAAGAACAGAACATCGATTACTAAACCAATCTCATTGGGAAGCTGAAAGCCAGTGTACCGAAGGAAACCAAAGAGATGGAATAGGAAGCGTTCCCCTTGCAAAAGGAAACCTCCACTCAGGCAGACAAATGGACCGTGTAAAGAAGAAACCAGAGATGCAGATGAACAATTGTGACACAAAGAAGATTTATTATCATACGAGATGTATATATAGAAATGAAGGGATGCATAATATCCACGGTCTCTACAGACAGAGAGCAAATGTTAAAAAAGCTACATTACAAAAAAAAAAAAAAAAAAAAAAAAAGAAAAAGAAAGAAATGAAAGAAGGAGGAAGAAACAAGGCAACAACACCAAGTGGGATTAGTCACGGGGAGCCCCTGAGTTCCTTTCGGGGTCAGAAGGGCCCGCCTCGAGGGGACCTGGCTCTGACTTAGGCTCGACTAGGTCAACCTCAACCCCTTTAAATCTACCTCCCCTAGAATCAGCACTAGCGTCACCCTCGAATGGGCAATTGGGAGGATTGTCATCCTTCGGAAGAAACGCGTCTAGAATCACCTAGACTCGCCAAGATTCAACGGTCAAACACAAGTCTTTAGACTTGTAGACTCTCACTCTAGCAAAGTCGAGTCGTTATACTCGTTGAGATACAACGATTGAACATAAGTCCCTAGACTTATCAACCCTCGTGCCAGCAAAGTCGAGTCCCTAGACTTGCCATGATGCAATGGTCGAACATAAGTCCTTAGACATTGCTAGTGAAGTCGAGTCCCTAGACTTAATGTGATTCAAAAATTGAACACAAGTCCCTAGATTTGTTGACCCTCATGCTAGCAAAGTTGAGTCCCTAGACTTGCCATGATGCATTGGTTAGACTAGAGCCCTAAGGCTCGCCCACACAGATAGTCTGACACAAGTCCCTAGACTTGCCGACCTTCATGTCACCAAGTTAAGTCCCTAGACTTGTCTACCTTCATGTCATCAAGTCAAGTCCCTAGACTTGTCTACCTTCATGTCACCAAGTCAAGTCCTTAGACTAGTCATGATGCATTGGTTGGGCTAGAGCCGTAGATGACTAGTCGGACACAAGTCTCTAGACTTGGTCACCTTCATGCCACCAAGCCGAGGCCTTAGAATCACTGTGAAGTTTAGGCTGGGCAGGACTTTTCTAAATGGCCATTTGGACACAAGTCCCTAGACTTGCTGACCTTCTCACTGATACGAGTCCCTAGACTCGCGCCAAGCATCATACTCGAGCTAGAACCATTGTCAGTGGGTAACCTCCGGGAACAAGCCTTTGGACTTAATGAGCCTTCAAGCTCCACAACAGCTTTGCGCAGGTTATCTTCGAGAATGAACCGACAAGCTCTGCAACTACCTAAGGCAAACCCAAGGGGTTGACAAGTCCTCTAACCGCTTTGCATGGGTTTCTTCATACAAATTCCAACACCAACAAAATTGAAAACAGAAACATTGAGTGAACAGACACTTTCCAAAAATGGCGGGCATTCATACAAATGCATCACTGAACTATGCACATTACGCAGTTGATTACATCGCCCACCATATCAAAGCTCCACACTTGCACCCCATGCAGTTAAGTTCATCTCCCGCCACATGTGAGCTCTGTGCTTGCACCCCATGGGTTGAGTTCATTTCCTACCATAGTCGAGCTATGCACTCATGATTCACATGGTCGAGTTCGTTTACTGCCACATCTGAGCTCCGCACTGGCACCCACATGGTCAAGTTCATCTCTCGCCATAGCTAAGCAACACGCTCACGCTTTACGCAGTCAAGTACATCTCCCACCACATTCGAGCTCCATGCTTACATCTTACGTGGTTGAGAACATCTCCCGCCACATCCGAGCTTCGCACTCACACTCTACACAATTGAGCTCATCTCTCACCAATAGCTGGGCAATGCATTTGCGCTCTACGTGGTCCACTCCATCTTCCACTCATCTCACTAAGTTGAGTGATGGGCTCAGTCGAGTTCATCTCCTACAATAGCCGAGCTACATGGTCAAGACTATTTCCTGCTTTTCTTGCCAAGATGAGCCCTATGCTCACACTTCATGTTGTCAAGCCTATCTCCTACTTGCTTTGCCAAGACGAGCCCCTTGCACACACTTCATGTGGTCAAGCCCATTTTTCGCCTAATATCGCGCTAAAAAATCTTTACTACTTAATGCAACGGGAATGAATGAAGAAGGACCAAACCTTGGAGTTTATTTATCTACGAATTGGGGTGGATAAGTTTGATTGCATATTTTACCTTTAAAAATTCTCAAAATCTTGTTTTTGGAGAAAATTGCCCTTAAGAACTACTAGCATCTGTGAGAAGGTAAAATACCCAAGCCCAAGACCAAACCTAGCCCACTAGGCCACCACTAGGAGACAAGAGGAAAAGCACGGAGTTAAGGGAGAAAAGTGTGTTAGGAAGCAACGGGGCATTGTTGGGAGAAAGGGGGAAAGTGAGAGGTGGTTAGATGCACAAAGCGGACCATGCCTTACCACTACATGGGTACGCAAAAAGAGGTATTGGATAAAAGAGGGCATCTAGATGACTTCAAACAGGTTCTGCTTCAACTATGACTTCAACTTCTTCTTCAACCTCTCAAAAGTGAGTTCCAGTGAAGGGATATTCTCCAACAAATATATTCAAGATCTCCATTGTATAGTGAGAAATGAGAGGCTATGAGAGACTGTAATAAGTATATTATAATGGATTTCTCCTCCTCAAACGCCTGTTGACGTAGGCATTATGCCGAACCATGTAAATCTGTGTGTTCATCTCTTTTACTTTCTTTGCACTTATATTCCTTTCACTACCATGGATGTGCATACTGACACCGTACAACAGCACCACCACTGTTGGGGGCACCATACTACACCGATTGTGGCCCGAATCATCATGGTGGGCTGGGAATGACTATTTCTCTCATTCTGGCCTATTATGAGATTTTTCAAGCATCAAAAGGGGACTTGAATCCAACAAAGGTAGAGTGAATGACTTTGGAGATGCTTATTTGATGAGAGATGCTTCAAGTACATGGATATAACACATTCTTATTGCACCCTTGTAAAAATAGCTAGTCCATCAAGTACATTAGATATAACACATTCTTACTACACCCTTGTAAAAGAATCTAGCCTGTCAAGTTGCCCTTTACACAAAAAGAGGTAGATGTTTTTGTGGTAGATGTGAACACAAAGAAGAAATTATTTTCGTATCAAAATTTATGTATAGAATTTATGTTAGCAATAGCTTGAGGAGGATATAAAATTGAATTTAAATGAAATGATGAGGAGTGGGAATGTAGAATAGCAGAACCAGTATTGGGAATGACGGGCAAAAGTCTCCTCTAAGACCAATATTACTGGCCTAACTGTTTTTGTTGACAAGGCGGTCAATCCGACTGTGTTGCCGTTGACTTAGAACATACCATCGGTGACCTTACAACCATGAGCAGGGAACAACTGTAGGGTTTAGGGAACTCTAGGAAACACACAAAGGTGTTGGAATTGGTTGGAAGGGGTGAGAAGGTAGTCCCTGTCTATCCCTAGGCCTCTGGGATCTCTTCGTAGACACAGAAAGGGTGGCCCACCTCCTTTGACCCCTTGTTCCTTAGCTTGGAGCAGCTCCTAGCCTCGGATGGGAGGAACAACCGTGAATAGGCATCGTCCTCAATTGGGCTACCTCGTTTTGAAGTCTCCGATGGCACAAAGCTCATTTTTCGCCCTTTAGGGACTCCCTCTAGGGTTCTGTGCACAATGGAAGAAGAGGATGATAAGTCATCCTCGGATGGGGTGCTCTCAAATGACGAGTTTGCAACTGAGTCTGACTTACAACTAGTTTACAAGGAGTTTGGAGTTGATGCTCCATTAACTAAATTGGGGGATTCTAGATACATGCCTATTCCTCTCTGTTCATTACCACTAGCAACTTTATAAGCTGGCTTACAATTAGATTGGGTCTTGCAAAAGGTAAACGATATGCGTCATTGGGTCGGGATCTCTTTCGAAGGTTATAAGGAACAGTTCAAAGCTCTACTCACCACTATAGAATCAGGACAACTTCCCTTTGCCAGATCATCCGCTAAAAAAGATAGGGAGGGTAAGTGGCTTGCTTGCTCCATAAATTATGATGCTAGAGAAGGAAGTGCGAGCAGGGGAATACATAATGATAGGGCAAATCTTGGTGTTCCATGAAGCCTAAGATTCTTTCATGGAATGTTCAGGGTTTGAATGACCCGAGCGAGTGCCTTAGAGTGAAGAACTTAATAAGGGAATGGAAGGCAGATGTGATTTGTTTGCAGGAGACTAAAATGAAGTTTATTGATAGGAACATAATAAGAAGTTTGTGGAATTGCTTTGATGCGGGATGGACCACCCTTGATTCCGAGGGTGCATCAGGGGGAATTTTAGTGATGTGGGACAAGTGAGTAGTCAATTTGGTGGAGGAATACGTCGGTGAATTCTTAGTAGTTTGTTCTTTCTCGAATGTGGAAGATGGGTTCAGTTGGGGGTTTGTAGGAGTTTATGGGCCTAATGTTGATAAGAGTAGGAAACTTCTATGGGATGAGATCACTGGCCTGTGCAGTTGGTGAGATGTGCCGTGGTGTATTGGTGGAGATTTCAACATCATTGGTTTCTGAGTGAAAGGCTGAGGGATTCTAGCATGGGCATAGCCTTGGCTGATTTTTCAGTTTTAATTTTTGAGCTGGATTTGGTGGATCTACCTTTAGCTAGGGGAGACTTCACTTTATCAAATGGGAGGGCCTGGTCTACGTTGGACAAGTTCATTGTTTCTCATTCTTAGGAGGCCCACTTTCCCAACCTTTGCCAAAAAAGCTCCCTAGACTTTGCTCTGATCACTTTCCCCTTTTATTATATTGTGGGGGTCTTCGTGAGGGAGAGAGATACTTTAAATTTGAGAACATGTGGCTGAAGGTGGATGGTTCATGGAGAAAGTTAGTTCGTGGTGGGCCTCATATAAACTCACGGGCACTCCTAGCTTTGTTTTAGCTGGGAAACTTAAAACTCTAAAAAATGACATAAGAAAATGGAATATAGAAGTCTTTGGGAACATTAATAACCAGCGGAACAAATTGTTTTAGGAGCTACAACAGTTAGATGAAAAAGAGGTTGATTGGACTCTTTCGGTCGAAGATAAGGCAAGGAAAATGATAATTGTAGTTGAGTTGGAAAAAATCACCCTTATGGAGTAGATTTCATATAGACAAAAATTTCAGATCCTTTGGTTGAAGGAAGGGGACAAAGCACAAAGTATTGTTCACTATTATGACAAGCTCTTAATAGAGCAATACCAATGGAGGCCCAAGGTAGATGAATTAGTTTTTGATTCAATTGAGAAATCAAGTGTGGCTTGGTTGGAGAGGCCATTTGAAGTGGTTGAGGTGCTTAGCATACTAAAAGGGTTGGACAAAGACAATGCATCGGGCTCGAATAGCTTCACAATAGCTTTCTTTCAAGCTAGTTAGGACATTGTCAAGGAGGATCTCATGAAGGTATTTCTTGAATTTCACTCCTTCATGAAATTTGAGAAAAGCATTAATGCCTCTTTCATCGCCCTTATTCCAAAATGGGCGAGGTTGGTGGAGGTGCAAGACTTCCATCCCATAAATTTGGTGAGTGGGGTCTACAAGATCATCTCAAAAGTCCTACCTAAGTAGTTGAACAAAGTTATGGGGAAGATTATCTTGAATCACAAAATGTCTTTATTAAAGGAAGACAAATTCTAGACTCAGTCCTCATTGCAAATGAATGCTTGGAAAATTGAGTCCGAGCCGGCATCCTAGGTATTTTATGTAAACTTGATTTGGAGAAGGCTTTCAATCATGTGAACTGGTTAGTATGGGTTTGGGGAAAGATATTGTTAGTGGATGAAGCATTGTATCACAACCATCAAATTTTTTATTTTGGTCAATGGCACTCCAGAAGGTTTCTCAACAATTCTCAGGGCTTGAGACAAGGGAACCCTTTATCCCCACTTTTATTCATTTTAGTGATGAATGTGTTGAGTAGGATGTTGGAGGGGATGGTGGACAGGGGCTTTATCTTGGGCTTCTTAGTGGGTAGTTCCTCAGATGGTAGCTTGACAATATCTCGTCTTCTTTTCGTCAATGATATACTGATCTTTTGCGACCCAAACCGCAATCAATTTCACTCATTGAGAGCCGTTCTAGTTTTCTTTGAATCTGTCTCTAGTTTTAAGGTGAATTTATCAAATTCTGAAATAGTTCCAGTTGGCTTGATCAATAATTTAAGTGAAGTGGCAGCTATTTTGGGCTGCAAGGTGCTTGCCTATGAAGTATCTGAGACTTTCATTGGGGGCTTCTCATAAATCTAAGGAAATGTGGGGTGGGATTGTTGTGAAAATCGAAAGAAAACTAGGGGGTTGGAATACAATTTATTTGTCTAAAGGTGGAAGAATCATACGTATCAAGAGTATGTTATCTAACCTCGCAATGTACTTTCTATCTTTATTTCCTTTGCCAGCAGGGATGGCGAATAAACTGGAGAAGATTTTTCATGACTTCTTGTGGGGAGGGTAATTAAAGGATGACAAAAAATTTCATTTTATTAAATGAGATAAAGTATGCACCCCCTTATTTTGTGGTAGGTTGGGGGTAAGAAAATTGAGAATTTTCAATAAAACTTTCCTTGGAAAATGGTTATGGCGGTATCATTAGGAAATTGATGCTCTTTGGAGGAACATTATAGATGTTAAATATGAGAGTTTGTGGGGTGGCTGGTGCTCTAATGAAGTAATAGAAGCCTATGGCATAGGAGTTTGGAAATTAATTTGAAATGGATGGGAAGACTTAGGATGCGTTCGAATGTTGAGTTGAGCTGAGTTCTTTATGAATAGTAATGAGTTGAGTAGGTAAAGTGAGTTATGTCGGGCCCATCTAAAATGAGTTTAAATGTGTTTGGATGTTAAGATAAATTTAGTATTATTTATGGAAAATTGAAAAAGGTTGTGGGTCCCACATATAAAGATGTGTTGAATTGAAAAAAAATTGTGAGTCTCACGTGTAAAGAAGTTTTGAGTTGAGATGAGTTTAAGAATTTGAGAGTTGGGTACTTAGATGTTAGACTCAGCTTAAAACTGGATTGAATTGAGTTGATTTCAGCTGAGTCTTGCAACTAAATGGGGCTACTCGGTAATTTTAGACTTGAGGTGGGAAGGGGCATGTGCATCAAATTTTGGCACGATATTTGGTGTGGTGACTTTCATTTGAAAAATGTTTTCTCTTCTCTTTATAGAATTGCGTTAGATAAGGATGTTGTGATGGCTGATAATATAAGCATTTTCACTTATTCCTTGCATTGGTCTGTGAGATTCATTAAAGCTGTATAGGATTGTGAGGTGGGAGACATTGCTGATTTTTATAGTGTGCTTTACGAAAAAACAGGCATGAGGGGAGGACATATTACTTTGGACACTTGTAGGGAGCAATAAATTAAAAGGCGTTAACGACTTACTCTTTCAATGCCTTCCCTTAGAAGAGCACTTGGAGGGGCAATGTTCCCCTCAAGGCTGCATTTTTCGATTGGTAGGCATCCCGTGTGAAAATTCTGACTATCGACAAACTGAGAAAGCATGGCCTCTATATAACAGATTGGTGCTCCATGTGCAAACATGATAGTGAATCAGCATATCACCTATTTTTTCATTGCGAAGTAGTCAAGACTTTATATTATGAAATCTTCACTAGGCTCTCTCTTGCATGGGTAATGCCTAGGAGGGTGATAGACTGATTTTCATGTTGGATAGGGATATAGGGTAATCATCACATTGCAGCTATTTGGAAGATGGTGCCTCTATGCTTAACGTGGTGCACATGGAACGAAAGAAATGATCATTGTTTTGACAATAGGGAATGCTCTTTGGATGTCTTTAGGGCATTTTTCTTCATACATTGTTGCTTTGGGCTTCTTCTATTGTATTGAATGGAATGAGTTGTAATGACTTTTATGTTACTTTCCATAGCATGTAATTTGTAATTAGGCTCTTTCTTGTATATTCCCTATGTACTCGAGCTTTGCCTGATTACATAGCTCAATAAAATCTCTTTTACTTATATGAAAAAAAGTATTGGAAATGGTACGATCAGATCCATTGCCAACAACACCACCATCGTTTCCTTGGTAAGGTTGTTGAATCTGCATGTTCTCTAATTTGGTAGTGATGTGCTGACAACACCACCACCACCAGGGTTGGTTTTCCTAAGACGAGTAAGAGTTCATTAGGTGAGCAACCATTGCAACTAACTAAGCAAGAGGGTGTCTTCCTTAGTAGGAGTAGTCTATGCAATGAAATCAATCAAGAGCTTGGTGAGTACTCTTAACACAAATCTAACAAGAAACTAGAGTGGTGTGGAAAGGAGAATAATTTCCTTGAGAAAGGTCCAGATCAATATTGAGAGTTGGAGCTAGTATTCAATATCTAAGCAAAGGAAGAATTTTCCCATTCAGAGGTACCTTGTTGGTTATGCTTATTTTTAGATTTGAAGTTGAAGGAAAGCTTGTTGGAGCATAAGGGATGTTTGAATGAACACTAGAGGACTGACTTTGGTTCTCGAGTAAAATTTTGAAGTTGAGAATTTTAGCTTGAAGGTCAACAAAAGTGAAATGAGACTCACGAGGTTAATGTGAATGAGGTGACAAAAGAGTTATAGGCAGGAGCAAGACCACTAAGAATAAAGGAAATAAGATCTTCCTCGTCAACTGGTTTCCCCACAACAGCTAATGGATCAGCCAAAGACTTGGCTTGTTGAAGATAGATACCACAGGACATCATTTCCTGGTGTAGGTTTTGAAGTTGTCTCTTAAGCTGAGTAATTCAAGAATGAGAACATGAAACAAATCTGGTAGCCAAGAAATCCCAAACTTGCTGAGAGGTGTTCGAACCATGAACAGCTAAGAGGACACCTCGAGTCAGTGTGGCATTAAGCCAACTGAGGAGATAATGATCTTTACAATGCCAAGCAACAAAGGTGGGATTCAAAGAACCTTTGCCTACATAATCACTAATAATTTGAGGAGGACATGCCTCAAACCCATCAACAATACTACCAAGAAGATCATGACTCCTCAAAATAGGAAGAAACTAAGACAACCATATATAATTAGTTATTTCCATCAAGCTTAATGGAAATGAGGGAGATATTGGGCATATGGAGAGTAGAAACAGAGATGACAGACATGGCAATAAATTATAAGAAAATAAAGAAAATAAGCAGGGAGCTTAATGGCTTTAATACCATAAAATATTTAGAAAATCAAAGAATGAAAGCAGTCAAAAGCATATCATGCCTGTGAGTGATTTTCTCATATATATATATAGAGTAACTACACTTGAGTATGGTTGATGATAAGTAAAAGAATTCAAACATCACCGAGAGATTGATAATTCAAATACAATATTACAATTCAAATATGAATCAAGTAAGTTAAGATGAGACAAATGATATTGGAGCTTATTTGATTTTCGTGTCTAACATTTATGAACCATCGCCATTCCTATATGAACCAGTGCTCATGAGCTGGTTAATTTATGCGAAAATCTCTTTCGATTCTATATCAACCGCATAGTTTCTTCATATATATATATATAGTCCAATCAATATATTCCTATATTAACTAATTGATCAGTCAGGCCACAAGGTTAATTATGAGAAATGCTTATGTGTTAGGGTGTCCGTAATATTGGAGGCAATTACTATAGATCATACCAACTCAAGCAATGACTTCTTGGACTCAATTTTTCCATAATTCAACAATCTCTCTCACACCAAGCCATGCCAGGTACTGCTTCCTTTGAGTGAAAATTAATTGTGCATATAAAGATGAACCAAGTATAAAGGATGAGTTCAAGTATGCCTGAAAGCCAAGATCATATTGAGCTTGATCACCTCTTCTGATTTATCGTAGCTTAATTATCTACCGATCATTGACCATTTAAGGAGGATAGCCTCAGTTTTTTACGTTGCAGGATGAATGACATGGTGAATAATATTTGGGACAATTTCTAGCTGATATATAATAAGGGCTACCGGTATTGCTATTTTAGCTTGGTCACAAGATTCTCCAGATCACAAATATTTGTCAAATTAAGAGCATTAGCAGTGAAGTGGCTATATTTTGCCCAAAATTTAGTTAGAGAATTGTAAGATGTTGTGAAGGTGTTGAAGGGGCTTTGGTGTAGTTGATGCAATGCGTATGTATTGTAGGGCTAAATGAAGGTTTTTTAAATAAGAATGTAATACGAGTTGTAGTTTAGAGAGGATTTAATAGCATGACGTCGTTTTATATTGTGAGGAAGTGACTTAAGTGGGACGATGTCGTATGAGTTTGAAGAATATTAGAGGGTGAAACGCTACCATTTGTAATAGTTTTCGACTATAAAAATGAACTGAAATGAAGAGGAAGGCATCAAAAAGTTTATACAATTTACTATTTCTTGGAGAGTGACTCTGTCGAATGAGTCTTCAGAAGGGGTCCACTACATTTGGTATTCAGAGCTTGTAACATGGCAGAGGGTACGAGTTCATATGTGCAAGTTCTTGATTCAGTGAATCAGTTACGATAGCAGCAACAAAGGTAGCAAAAATAGTTAGAAGACACTATATCCGTTTTGATTCAGCAACAAGAAAGTGCTCATGTGGATAGGGAGAATCAAGAAAGGAAGTTTACTGAGATGGTGTAGCAAATTTCAAGGATTTCGTTGAATACTTCTGTGGGCAATAATCATGGAACTAGACATCATCAAGAAACTCAGAATCTTGAAGAAAATGAAGCTAGTGATGGAGGGCATTATCGTGAACTAGTGGATAGGGGGATCTTTAAGAACATTAAGATAGAGTTTCCAAGATTTTCTGGAGGGAATCCTATCTCTTGGGTGTTTAAGGTAAACCAATATTTCTTGTATCATCAAGTGCCACCGGGACAGATTTTTTTTTTTGGTGTCTTTTTATATGGAAGAAGAAGCTTTAGTTTGGTTCCAAAATTCCACAAAAGCAGGTCTTTTCTATTCTTGGGATGACTTTACTCAAGCATTACAAGTGGAGTTTGGATTGTCTATTTATGATGATTCAATGGAATCATTCAAAAGGTTAAAGCAATTGGGTACTTTGGTGACTTACAAAACAGAATTTGATTTGAATTATAATAGGCTCAAGGGAATTTTTGAACAAAACAAGTTGAGTTGCTTTATTAGTGGCTTGAAAGATGAAGTGAGGTTTGCTGTAAAGATGTTTAATCCCAAGAATTTGAATGATGCATTTGGGTTGGCCAAGATTCAAGAACAGAACGTTTATAGTACAAGAAAAGCTTGGAAATATAGTCCTTATGATTCAGGAGCTGGTGTACAAAAATCAATGCAAGTTCCTTCTATTTTGGGGACTCCTCCTAAGGGACAGGTTATTGCTAAAACACCTTATCAAAGGATTTCAGACAGTCAAATGCAAGAAAGGATGAAGAAGGGTCTTTGCTATTTTTGTGAGGAAAAATATCACCAAGGGCACAAGTGTGTCAAACCAAGATTTTATGTGCTTGAGGGAATGGATTTATCACAAATGGAGCCGTGTGAATTAGTAGAAGAAACTGAGAAGTTACAAGAAGAAAGGCAACCTCAAGAAAAGCAACTTGTTGCTTAGGTGGCCTCAATTTCCATTCAAGTAATGTTGGGTACATCAAGTTCTCAAACCATGAGGGTTATTGGACAGTTGGGGAAGAAAAAAGTTGTGATACTTATTGATAGTAGGAGGATTCATAATTTTGTAGATACCATGGTAGCAATTAATTCTGGGTTGTGTTTACAAAGGTCCAATCCTATGCAAGTCAAAATTGCTAATGAAGATATGGTTAGCAGTGAAGGACTATGTACTGTAGTAGGAATTCAAATTCAGGGAACTACATTTGTATCATATTCTTGTACTTTGGAGCTAGGAGAATGTGATGTTATTTTAAGGGAGCAGTGGTTAATGTCCCTAGGATCCATTCTTTAGGACTTTCAAAAGCTACAAATGCAGTTTAATATTCAAGGGAAAGTTGTGTCTTTACAAGGGTTATCCTCTCCTTGTAGTCCCTTGATTAAAGATGGTGAAATTTCCAATTTAGTTGGATTAGAACATCGAAGTATGTTCTTACACATGATTTCTGTACAACCTCAAGAAGGTGTTGTTAAAGAACCTGAGAGAATAATAAAACTATTAAGCAGGTTTAGCAGTGTTTTTGAGGAGCCAACTTGCTTACCTCTTCAAAGATCTCATGATCATCAAATTAATTTCAAGCAAGGAGCTGTGCCTGTGAGTGTTAGCCCATACAAATACCCTTATTACTAGAAGACTGAGATCGAAAAGATTGTTAAGGAGCTACTGCAATCTGGTGTAATAAGACCAAGTCAGTCTCCTTTTTCATCTCTAGTGTTTTTAGTGAAGAAAGGGGATGGTTCTTGGAGGATGTACATTGACTATAGGGTTTTAAATGAAGACACAATTAAAGATAAGTACCCTATCCCTGTTATAGATGAATTAATTGATGAATTGTTTGGTGTAACAATTTCTAAGCTTGATCTTCAATTTGGCTATCAACAAATTAGAATGAGGGAGGATGACATTCCTAAAACTACATTTAGAACACATGAAGGGTATTATGAATTTCTTGTAATGCCCTTTGGTCTCACAAGCAAAGCGACCTTTGGATCTTTTTGCATAAAGCCTTTTATGTTCTAATGTTGCTAACACAGTGGCTAAATGTACACAATGAGATTCTATACCCTTACTATATACAAGGATATCATCAAAGAAAACAATTATAAATTTCCTTACAAAAGGCCTAAATACATCATTCATGAGACCTTGAAATGTTGAAGGTCTCATGATCAGTTGGCCTATACCAAAGAATGTGAAGGTTTTGAGGGGCTGACTGGTTATTAAAGGAAGTCATTAAAGCCTATGGTCTTATAGCAGCACCATTGACAACATTATTGAAGAAAGATTCCTTTCTATGAAATTCAAAAGCTACGAAAGCATTTGAAGAATTGAAAGCAGCTATCATAAGCCCACCTGTTTTGGCATTACCAGACTTCACAATGGCTTTCATAATTGAGTGTGATGCTTGTGCAAATGGAGTTGAAGCTATATTGATGCAAGACCAAAGACCCTTGGTTTTCTTGAGTCAAGCATTGAAAGGGAAAAATCTATGGTTGTCTACATACAAGAAGGAGTTTTTAGCCTTAGTACTTGTAGTTAAAAAATAGAGGACTTATACTCTTGGTGGCACTTTTGTGGTAAGAACAGACAACCATTGTTTGAAATATCTACTTGAGCAAAAGGTTGGCACGACTGCTCAACAAAGGTGGCTCTTTAAGCTTTTGGGATATGAGTTTACAATTGAATACAAAAAGAGAATGGATAATAAAGTAGCTGATACTTTATCAAGAAGGGATGAGATTGATGATCCTATGTCCCTGAATGCAATTACAGTCCCTAATCCTACATGGCTAGAAGATATTCGAAAAGCTTATGACAAAGATCTTGTTGTGAAGTAGAAGATAGTAAAAATGCAGCAGGGTCAATCCTCTTCAAATTTAGTTTTGAGGCAAGGCATCCTTTTTAAGAAGGGAAGAATTTATATTTCTAATTGTTCATATTTGAAGTTGAAAATTTTATACTATGTTCATGCTAGTCTATTAGTTGGACATTCAGGATTTTATAAATCTTTACATAGGGTCAGAACTGATTTTTATTAGCCTGGTCTTAAGCTTGAGGTGAAGAGGTTTGTTAAAAAATAAAGGGGAGAATATAATGCCACCAGGTTTATTACAACCTTTACCCATTTCTCAACAAATATGGACTGATGTGTCTATAGATTTTGTTGAGGGATGCCTCTATCAAGGGATTTTCTGTAGTCATGATAGTAGTTGATAGGCTATCGAAGTATGCACACTTCTTAGCCTTGAAGCATCCCTTTACAGCAGCCACAATTGCTACATTATTCTTGAACAATATCTGTAAATTGCATGGGATGCCCAGCAGTTTTTGATCGAGGGGCCATTTTTACAAATTCCTTTTGGAAGGAATTCTTCAAGTTACAAGGAGTAAATTTGTCTTACTCCTTAGCTTACCATCCTCAAATTGATGGTCAGACTGAGACAGTAAACAAATGCTTGGAACACTTGAGATCTTTCTCAAGTGACAAACCACAGGGTTGGTTTGATTGGTTGGTTACCATTTGCTGAATGGTGGTACGTACAATACCACCTGTCATGCCTCAACTAAAATGACACCATATGAAGCAATATATGGTGTCCCTCCTGTGAAGTTGCAGCATTACATTCTTGGTTTTTCTCAGAACTAGGATGTGGATGAACAAGAGAGGAGGTGCTAGCAGTAGTGAAGAATAACTTGATGTTGGCTCAGGAAAGAATGAAACTATTCTTTGACAAAAGGCATACTGGAAGGGAGTTCATGGTGGGTGACTAGGTCTATTTAAGGCTCCTGCCTCATAGACAGAGTTCTTTAGCCCTTCAAAGGAATATGAAGTTGTTACCAAAGTTTTTTGGTCCATTCCAAGTTGCAAGCAGAATTGGTTAGGTTGCATACAGATTGGATTTGCTACCTCAATCTCGTTTGAATCCTATTTTTCATGTGTCCTTAAAGAAGAAATTGAGGCAACGTATCTCTCATTTGTCTACCTTGCCACCAGTTGATGTACAAGGGGAACTTGAGCCTTAACCACAGTAGATTTTACAGTGCAGGATTAGAAAGGTTAAGAAACAAAGCTATTGTGGAGGTGTTGGTTCAATGGTTGGGTGCTGCACCAGAAGAAGCTACTTGGGAATCATACTAGAAGCTCAGGGAAAAATTTCCTCACCTTGTGGGCAAGGTGCTTTGAAGGGGAGGAGTATGTAAGATACTATTGTTAAGGTGTTGAAGGGGCTCTGGTGTAGTTGATGCACTGTGTATGTTTTGTAGGGCTAAATGACAGAAGGTTTTTTTAATAAGCATGTAATACGAGTTGTAGTTTAGAGGGGATTTAATAGCACGGGGTTGTTTTATTTTGTGAGGAAGTGACTTAAGTGGGACGATGTCGTATGAGTCTCAAGAATATTAGGGAGTGAAACGCTACCATTTGTATAATGGTTTTCAACTATAAAAATGAACTGAAATGCAGAGGAAGGCATAAGAAAATTTATACAATTTACTTTCTCGTCTCTCTGTTTCTCATCTTTCTCTCTTTCATCTTCTATTTCTTGGAGAGTGACTCTTGAATGAGTCTGCAAAAGGGGTCCATTACAAGAATGCACTTCTCATTATAGCTAGCCATTTTTCATAAATACCAAATAATAAACTAATCTCTAATTAATTGATCTCTCTTTCATTAAAAATTATTTTTGTTCTTTATTTTTATTATTTTTATTCTTATAGTAATTGGGATATTTATTCTTTTTAAAAAAATTGCACAAATTAACATACACACAACAACTTACAAGTGCAAAAAAAAAAAAGTTTTATCAGATGGACATTATAGATTTTGTCAATCAAGTGAAAAAAAAAAAAAAAAAAAAGACAACAGTTTAGATTTTGATTTGGGATGAGATCGTGGAGTACAAGCTGGTCCAAACAATTCGCGTAAATGAAGTAGAGTTTGCTCTCCAATTAAATGTTTTCGGTCACTAAAGCAAAAAAATAGACATAAAAAACCAAAGCTAAAAATGGCAGCCTAGCTTGGGTTCCCTGTTTTGGATCTTTAATAAAAGGGCCAAACTTGTTGAGTCGTCTTTTAATACATGTATAATAATAGAGGAGAGAGAGAGAGAGAGAGAGAGAGAGAGAGAGAGAGAGAGAGAGAGAGAGAGAGAGAGAGAGAGAGAGAGAGAGAGAGAGAGAGAGAGAGAGCAAAGAGAAAAGAAATTCAATGCTAAAAATTAACATTTGTAATAAATAATTGGTAATTAAAAAATAAATAGCCTGTCGGATTCACTAGCCATATTTGGCCCGCCCAAATAACCAGCAATAAAATTATTGTTGATTTAGCTAGTTTGATACTTGATGTATTTTGAACTCACTGGCCAAAGTTTAGCTAGATTTTAACTTTGGCTAGTTAACTACTACAAGTGCTCTAGCTAACTGGGCTAAATATGTTGCATTCAGACTCCAGAGACCCTAGTTCAGGAAATCTCACCCATCCATCCGGCCTGCAATTACCTGAAGCCATTACCGGCCGATCGATGCAGATATTGGTGCCGAACCTTCATTACAGTAGTACATCATCATAACAGTACCAGATATAAGTTTCATGTGATCATGCACCTACGTGATTGGAAGCCATTAACTGGTATACATATGCAACATGAAACTACTGTGTGGAATGCAACGTACTCTTTAATTAGCAAATATTGGGATCTATGTATATATATATATAGGGTGCCAGCCAAAATGTAATTCGCTTGGCTTTGTGCAAAATGCACCAACTCGACTGATCTGGAATCTGGATCCAGAACGCACGTGTCCTCAAGATCATATGCGGTTGTGTACTTTTGTGTCACTAGCTCCGATGGACCTGCTAGATGTCACATGGAGAACTTATGAGCTACATGTGCTCATCTCTCATCACTTTAAACCGGTAATTGGCTAATGGCCGGCATCAAGTGCGTGCGTTTACGTTAATTATTCATTAACTTTTATTAATTATCACTATTACTTACATCATGTGTCTACTGATCAGCAATTTAATTAAGCAACAATATATGTAGCCCTAGTGTCATTGTAACAGATCATATATAAGAGGAATTGGAATATTATAGATCATATTTATCTATAAAGTTCAACCCCAGTCATGTATAAGTACTACGTACGGAAATAAAGTTGATCAATTTGTTCAATTTCATCATGTTCTGGGTTAAAGCTTCCTATCAATTCTGTCCTCTTTTATGATCATTTTGAAGAAAACAACAAGACATGAGTACTACTGTTGTATAATGTAGAGCTGGCTGATATGTCAGAAACCCTAGAAATCCTCATTTGTTTTTTCCCAATTAAGCTTCTGCTCATCTCTCTCTAGCTAGCTAATTTTAGCCCCACATATATAGCAAGAATCTCTGCACAAAACTTCCAAAAGACCTTAATTTTTTCGACATCCTAACCTGTGGGAATATGATCCAAGCACATTTGACTATACAAAATGTCAGCACGGCCAAGACAGGATGGGGTTTTATTAACGACAAACCATAGAAGGTAAAGCGACTAAAACTGTGGACTGTGGTCCCTTGGATTTGTGTTGTTCCAAGAAAACCCTAGATTTGGGCAAGCATGTCCTTCAGCCGGGCTAAACCTGGAATTAGGATTACATGATATTGCACGACTACACAGTACGTACCATATAAATTGGATAGATGTTGAGTCCCTTATATATGCCAACAGAAGTAATAATAACAGAAGTGTTTATATTAGGGCACTTCCTTAGTAATTATAGTTTACATCTGAGGACTTGCAGCTCATAAATTGATCAACAAGTTAACTTTATCAGACCAAGCAGTACTGCTCAAAATTTATGGTATATAGCTTAATTAGGCCATTCATATTAAAAAGTATCGATCGTCAGTATACCATGACAATGATCATCACCCAAAAAATAGGAGGACAAAAAAAAAAAAAAAAAAAAAAAAACGAATCAATATGGCTCATAATATCGAAATCATGCATGTTTAGATCCATTTCGGAAGGATGCAACAAATTAAGAAGATGCGCCCATACGTAAACCTCAAATTTGAAACGAGCATCACTGATGATGATATCACAAACAAAAAGGCCAATAGTACTATAATCTTGCCTTCACCAATCACATCCAAGGTATCTTAATTAATCAAATTCAAATTTGTCTACTTATATTAATCGGATGGATCTAAATTTAGTGCCCATGAGATCATGAACAAAGTTCATAGCGCGTTAATTACTAATCCATTCGTGGGAAAGCTTTGATTTGAAGCTAGACTGGCCAGGGGAAAAGTCATATCGGAAAATTCTCATAAATTCTAGCTAGCTAGTACTCTATAAGAAAACCCTAAACTAGTATTGACCATATATGCATATATATATATATATATATATATTATTACCAGTACTAATTCACAATTCAATAATACCAAGTAAAATCAGTACTAATTTTGATAATATTTTGTTGTAATTTCCTGCAATAAACCTTATAATTCAAGAAAAAGATACAAAGATTAGCTTTATTTTACAATATCCTTCAGCTAAAACGATGATCAAACACAAAATTCATAATTTAGTGCCCAAACAAGGTAGCAAAACCAACCATCTCCCAACCCCCACTCCTACCCACCTACTGTAGGAACATGTCTGTCTGCACATGAACATCATCAGCTTCAAAATGTTAAATATAAGACTAGATATCATTACCGTGCTTCATAGTTTTCAAAATCGCCTGGACAGAGGGCTACTATTCCTATCAATCACATTGAACTTCAAGGGAGTGGGCGGAACAGTAGGTTTCCTTGTTGTTTCGGCTGCCCCATAGTTTGTTGTTTTGTTCTTTTGATCTTCATTGCTGCTTGGCTTACTTTGTTGAGCTCTCTCCCCTTCCAACTCCCTATACCTTTGCAAATACCTTTTCAAAGGCTCGGCATAGTCATCAAATCCTAGAGTTGCCATAGCCCAACAAATATCGTCCCCATTCACAGTCTTGCGTTTCTCCTTATGACACTTGTCCGAAGCTTCTCCTGTAACAAAGCTTATGAACTCGGAAACACACTCTTGCATGGTTTCTTTGGCTTCTTTGGAGATTTTAGCGTTAGGAGGAAGAATCTGCTTCATGATCCGCCCAACATTAGCTATGGGAAGCAACCGATCTTGCTCTTTCATGGCCGCATCTTGATCAGTACCCAAGGCACCACTGGCAGTACCAGCAAAATGGTACTTAAACCCTTCCCTATCTGAATTATTGCCGCCCGTGCTATCAACCATCTCTATAAAAGAAGAGACTACCTTGATCCTGTCAAACACAGACACGTTGCTAATTAATTTCCTCAATTCTGGCTGCTATATAGAACAATAGAAGCATATATGTGCATGTCTATCTGTATGTGCAGCATCATCATCATGTAGATGGTAAAGGTTCCGCCACATGATCAAAAGGCACTTTCTCTATACAATATTATTGCGGTTTAGGGCCTTTTTTTTTTTTTTTTAATAAAAAAAACTAATTAAGTAAATGTTTTTCTTCTTATTATGAGAGCTCGAAGTACCCTATTTTGAGTTTTGATATGTATAAACAAAGTTGTATACTAATTTGCGTATCAATATAAATTCATTCATATTTAAAATTTAAATTAACACTTTTTTCAATAAAATCTACTTTTTGACTAATCACATTAGATTGGTGCACATATTAATACACACTTGTGCTTGCAACTAGATTTTTTTCATTATATATTAATTTGAGCTTGCTCACAATATCCTTTGTCTTTTTTCAAACCTTACCTACTTGTTCCAAATCCACGCTAAAGTTTATTAATTTATGAATGCCTGCTAGTGCTTTAGGAGTACTGCACAGCATCTTAAATTAACATGACGAAGCTCATAATTTGGTTAGATAATTAACAATATCAAATATTATTATTTGCTGTGATTCTCAAAATTAAACTGCTTAAAAACTAAAGAAGATAATCTAAATTAACAGAGCCATATAATTTTGTACGATACAAGTCATGAAACCTGACTCATGGATCGGATACATTCATTCGCCAAAATAAAAGTGAAAAACATAAAATATCATGATCAAATTATGTAGGATAACTAATAATTAATATTGGTTACTTACACACACACACACACATATATACATATATGTAAACGCATTCATTAATTAGACTTAGATTGTGTTTAGGTAGTGAGGTAATTTTAGATATTTTGTGAATAATAGTAAAAAAATAATAAAAAAATAACAAAAAAGTATTGAATAGTAGTATAAAATAGTAAAAAGTAAATGAAAAATAATGATAAAATAATGAATAGTAGTGATCTCCATGCACCCAAACCAGCTCTTAGATCACTTTGGATCAAAAGGTAGCAAGACTTAAAATAACAAGTACTTAAAACACTTCGAAGGTTTAATTTGTTCAAGATTAAAATAACTAGAAAGGATCGAGGAATCTAGCTAGTTCATATAAATTCACCTCTTTTTCTAAAGTTAGGTATGCCTATGGGGTTTGGGTTTGTGGGAGAAATCTACTTCCAAAGTTGGATCATTAATTAAGAAAAAAGACTCAAGCTTATCGATTACTAGAGACGAAGTACTACTGGTCCCCCCCCACCCTCCTCCATGTTGGCCCTTAATCTCCTCAATGTTCCCAATAAGTTTGAAATAAGTTTGCTTAAACAATTCCGTTAATTTGAATTTGTGGATGACATATATGCACGTGTTGGGTTGCCATCTAGATTCAACCAAAGTAAGGCCTAAAAAGCGCTGATTAATTATAAATTAATTTAAAACGTCCCTAGCTAGTGTTTTAGATTACTATTAATACAGGCTAACTTGATAGATCATGTCACTCCATACAACAGCAAATCATCTTAACTTATTGTTAATATTTGTAATGTCATGGTCAGGTCGACATAGAAATCTGTACATATAAAATGCCACAATGACCAACCAGACTAGATCGAAAGAGTGAGTGATTCCGAGGGTTACAAGGAGGTCGCGAGGCCGCTGGGACAAGTGGCAATCAGCAGTTAGCTAGATTAATTGTTCTATTGTGACTTGGGATAAACTTTGTTCTATGGTTCAAAATTGTTTATGGGTCTTAATCATGACGATTTTCTGGATAATTAAATCATTCCCACACTGATCTATATACCATGAATATGACTACTTTCTGATCTCATCTTACTAGATATGGTTATCAAGTGCCGGCTCAAACGATTGATACTTTAATTAACTTGCTTATTTAAATCATTTTCCCAATTATACATAATGTACCCTCCGGCCGTAATTATTAGATGCTCATTTTTTCAATACCTAATATATCATGACCTAAGAAATCGAAGATTTGTGGCGAAAGAACTAGAATAAAAAGAGAGGTTAAGGAATAATTGACTTCCATAATGGTAGAGAAATTTGATTAGATGCTTAATTAGAATATCTTAGGAGTATTTTAAGAACGATTGTCAACGTTAATTTTTGGTTTATTTTACTAATGCTATGTATATATAATGTTTTGATCTTTTATCACTCGATCTAAGCAAGAAACATGATGAACTAGCTAGACTAGTAATTTAGTACATGATCATGTATCTTATGATGATAAACATATATACATCATGCCTATGCTAATAATTATATGGTTTGATAGTGTCCCATTTGAGGCATCAATGTGCAGTACGTAACAGACAAGTACTATATATACCTGTTGAATATTGCAGAAGTCATTTGTCATGGTTTAAATTTGAAACCCCAGTGTATCCCTATCTATGTGAACTCGCTTCGAAGGATATCAATCCAAAGCATATATATGCAGGAGGTAGCTAGCTAGCTAGCTAGCATATATAGCTCATTAGCTTACAATTAAATAGCCTCAGACAAACAGTACGCTCGTACTGATCTCCAAATTAAATAGTATCAATTAATGCCTGAAAAGGAAAATAATTTGATGAGGTGAACATAAAACTGACAATTAAGATGCTAAATTGGGCAATTTATGTAATTACCACGTGCATGTAGAGATCAAGTCTAGAGGATCGAAGTGGATTTAAAAATAAAATTGGTAATAATAAATTATAAAAAGAATTGACATCGATCGGAAGATCATATTGCAGCCTCACCCCAGGCATCTGCAAAACCCTAATCCCAATTGCTAGCTTATTATATATATAACAAATTAAAAGATAGATATATACTCCAACTTACTCCTTGCTTCTTCGGTCCTCATATATATATATATATATATAATAGAACAAAGCATATTGAAATTTGTATGTACTTGAATAAATGAAATTCGCATTTTTAGTACTACGTATACCATTTTTAGTAGAGGTATCGAATCTATAAGAGAATAAACTGGCTATATATCCAACAATTATAGGTACATAATAAGCAATAATACTAAATTTTGAACGGTGAGAAAAAATCAGAAAAGATAGTGACTAATATTTATTCCAGGAAATCCCAAATTATAGCGACACCTTTATATATATTCCCAACTTCCCTAAAAAAGATATATAGATTACATTATGGAATATATCCCATGTCCAATTGTATATATATTAAACCACATCTTGATATATGTTCCAAGATTATTGCTTGCCACCGAAAGTTGCATTAGCCAATCGATCTGCATCTTACCGTACTTCTTGGCCTGAAAACCACTGTTTAGAGAACATGATATGTGGTCCTGCATGTTCAGTAAACAAATAGAGGGTTCGTTCATCAAGCAGCTGGATGAAGAAAAGTAGGCCAGGGAAAAACAATTATAAACACAGACGCATGGATCTGATCATAACCTAGCTTTTAAAGCTTTTGTCCATGACTTAAAGTAGTAGCTAGCTAGTTGGTTTATAAATATATAGAGCTTTAAATGTTCATCTGAAAATGGAATTTTATAGAGTTTTTTTGCCTCTCATATATTTCTCGTCTATCTCAGCCATATTATACGTAGATTTTTTTCATGAATACTGGGGGCCAGCACCTTAATTGATTCTTCCATACTCAAAACATTAATTTCTTTCCTCGTTCTTGGCCGGGTACTACAAATTCCAATGATGCATCCATCAGCTAGCTAGCTACGATCGATCGAAGTTCCACCTGGGGCAGGGTTACCATCATCATCATAGGGCGCGCGGCATGCAGTTCAACCACTTCAAAAGAAATACCGGTTGCGAGCTGTTATAAATGGTGATTAATAAGTCATGTACTGCCAAAGTTACACCATGATCTACACGGTGGGTTGACTTCAATTTTGGATTCTCTATTAACCCAAGTAGGGTAATAAAGAATTTTTAATTAACCAATGGGTTTGGGCACTTAAATATTAGTCCCTGAAAGAAACTTGAACCAGGTCACCCTCCTAGCCATCTACTTTTACTAGGATTCCTCTCCATCCTCTTTCTTGCTCTAGTGGGCATCTTAGCCGATCTATTCTAGATTTTTTAATCTAGCCGGCTTTGGAAGATCAGTGGGTTTTGGTCCCGTTCTAAAAGGGAACTTATTAATCATTATAAGGAATTGAAAATCTAGCTTTAATATGCGTTGTGTTTCACTCTGTTCGATCGATCAGTACTGTTTCTTCAATCCTGATCACTAAATTTGCATGCTAATTTTGAAGTGAAGTACCCTTTTTGTTATAATTGCTTGATGCCCAGAACTACTGTTTTCACTTGGAAAAATAAAATAAAATCTTACTGCAAGCATATATATATATATATATTTCTGCATTCAAGTACTGTTATGGTTTCATGGCCAAGTACTACATCCACATACAATTATGGATCTTGGTTATTCATAAGTCTCGTACACTATATATCATATAATTTTTTATTTTATTTTTTGTAGTTTTATTATTCTTAAAATAATTGAATTATTCTACTCATAATTCATGTACCACACATTTGGTAAGAGAGAAAAATTATAAAAATAATTTTTCTACAATTGTGTTATCTGACATTCTACAGCTCGGAGACACACACACACACAATACATGTATAAAAAGAATATTTTGTGTCTATCAGCTTACATTAACATAAGCAACTATAAAGTAAACCAAAATACATCGTATACAAGATCAAATGTAGCAAATTGAAATAAAGGCTCTAAAAATCAAGCCCTAAGTGCATGCGCTAGTAAGTAATTAATATTTTTTGAGCAATAAGAGTTAGACCGACCTTCTTTTCACATTCTATTTTTTGGATACCCAAAAAAAAAAAAAAAAAAGAGGAAAAAAACTGGCATTAACTGTCAACTGCTCCTATTAATGTACATGTGATTGACTACGGATTGGAGCCATAGCACACTAGGACGTTTCACCAGGCCGTATGATTTTCCCCACTCAAACAATAATGTAGGTTTTACTTGAAGAAGATTCGGCTAAGCATATTAATTATATTCGACACAGGTAGGAGAAGATTGGTCTAAAATCATCATGTTTAGTGAGTTTTGTGATTTGATTTCTTATAAAATTTAGAACTGTAAATTGACTTATATAGAAGCTTTATACCTTAGGATATTAATTAAACTAACATACTTAGCAGTAATCCTTCTTCCATCTATATATGCATACTCAAAGCGTTAGTACTGTTGATCAACAACTAACTTTTAAACAAATAGAATTTCGAACTTATAATTACATAGATGGAACCGCTTACCATTAAAATTCCAATAGAAATACATAAACTTACATACAAAAGGCATTCACATGCATGCTATTCAAAAAAGTTATTTTATTATCAAGCTGATAATGTGCAGACTGCAGAGCACACCATCCTCATGATTATTTAAATGATAAGATTTGATTTGTAAGATTCAAGTATTAAAATTTATTTTTTAAATCAAATTATGACATGTAAGCACTTTACTCGTTATGTTCTACATATATACCGACTTAAGAATATAATTTTTTGATTTGAAAAAATAAACAGGGAATCTGATCATATTGAGCATTGCAATGTTTGAAAGTGTTTGATAGGGCCTCTTTCTGACGCCTTGTTCAAAAGGCTTAAAAAAATTGGGACGTTTGAAGAACATTCAAAACAACATTTTTGCACGCCAAAGATTTATGGCTTGATTGGCATATATAATCTCAGCTTCCAAAATGGAGGTCTGGAATTCGAAATCCCCATTAACCAAATATATATATAAAAAAAAAATCCAAATATATATATATATATATATATATAAACAACATTCTTGCACGTTCTCAAGCATTTAAATTTGCAATGTTTTAACTTTTAAGGTTCAAGTTGCATTTAAAGTCAGATTTGAACATGCATGTAGATCTGTGTGTTATAAACATTTAATATCAAGCATTAGCTAGGTTAAACAAAGACAAAAGGCTGTCACGGCCTTAATGTCGATCACGGCCTTAATGTCGATGTCTATGCCTTCTACGCCCAATCAATATATATACTACTGCTGGATCGAAGTCAACATTCTCTCAGATTTCCTCATGTCCTTTAAAAAATGAGTCCTGAACATTCAATTCCGACCGGACTAGAGGCAGCATGCGTCATGCAATGTTGGACATCGATCCATGCATGATATGGGAAAAAAAGACCATGCTAAGAGTATTGGCAATGGATTCTTTATCTTCATATGTAAAATTATATCTTTTGAAGATTGATTTTGAATATGAAAAAAAATTCCTACATTGGATTATATATTTTTTGATCAAATAATAATAAGATAATAAAGAAAGATAAGAGAAAAAAGAAAATAGAGAAAAAGAGAGAAAACAGAGGGTTGGGAGGAGAGAGAAAAAACAATAAAAATATAGTTTAAAAAAGGAAAATGAGGTCTTCATCTTTGAATAAGAACTGTACATAGTTATTTATAATTATACATATGAATAAACTAAAGCAGACTATTTTAAGGGCATATTCTTTAAATTCAAAGATGAAGATGGAAATAAATAACCCATTGTTAATACTCCAACAAGCAATTTCTCCCTTTTAAAGGTATGTAGCTAACTCTACGCACGTACGTTCTTCATAACACTCAAAACGAATATATGTGTATACATATATATATATATATATATATATATATGAGTACTTATACACAACCGCCTCCTATTCCGCAACCTCTACATACTTGTCATTTTAAAAATAAAAAATAAAAAATTTTAAATGTGCATTTTAGAGATTTGGGATCCAAATTTCCCATGCCCCGTGTTCCCCCTCCGGTCCATAAAAGCCTGCTTAGGGTACGAGACAAATATTGGTTGTGGAGAAACCTATTCAAAATGATCCTTCAACCGAACATCATCGATAATGAAAACATCATGGCTATTGGATAGAAAAATTCCATCTGAATTTGAAACAATATTCGGTAATTTCTCCTACTTATCAATGAGAGTTCTCTCAGTCTTTCCACTCGAGTGCTTAGAAACATATACCCAGAACTTGAAACAGTCTTCATGTGTCAGTTGGGGTCTTGAACTTTTCCAAAGCTTCCAAAGCTAGCAGTAATAATCAACAGATGGATGTTTTTAACATTGAAAGCCTTTGAGAAAAAATACTACAAGAAAAATAGATTTTTGCAATCAATTTATAGCAACGACGACTCCCTCACTAGCTTCTGATCATGGTATTTTCTAAAAATCTTGTCCGATTGAAGGGGTCGTCACTGGTGAGGGAGTTCAAGGTGAGGAAAAGAAATCAACTGAGGGGGTGAGGGACTGGGAGAAGCATTCCGTCGGGTGAGGGCAGTCCTAGGTGAACCGTGATGTGGGCGACCAAATTGGTTGGCCACGTTAGGTGTGCGTTGTTTTAAACAGGGGATAGAAATAAATATAAAAGCATGTAAGTTCTTATAGTTCCCCTCTATATGAGTATGCGTGCATTCCTAAATATATATTTAAAGACTTGAAGTAAATAATCAATATCGTAATCACTCAAAATTGATTAAATAATAAAAAATCCAACATTGTTCTATAAATCCATCACAAAAGTACAAATAGAGGATAAAAATGAAGAAAATAAAAAATAAACTTCATTGTTGAATCAAAAATTGAATGTTGTAAAGCCTCTATTACGTAAATAGGAATAACCATGGAATATATGTTGCCTTCATTCCTAATTGTTAACTCGATGGTAGCATAGATATTAACAAAACCCATTAATTAAAATAAACTAGCTAGTAGGAAAATAAGAAAAATAAGGTTTTAAATATATCAAATAGCTTATAAAAAAAAAAAAAACAGAAATTTTCTTACTTATTATGAGACGTGATAAAAAAGTAAAACATTTAGTGTGATTAGCATGGGAGATTTTATTAGTGACAAAAAATAAGTGCAAGTATGAAAAAATTATTGAGAAAATAAAAGGAACTTGGAAAACTAAAGTGCTAAGTAAGATTTTGGAAAATTTTTGTAGGGGTTAAATAGTTTTTATATTGAGGACATCTTAAAAAAATTATCTATTAAAAAAGGGTTTTGAAAACTTTTTTTCTTTTGGGGGGAGGGGGACGGGGCTCACCCTTAAATGTAGTTTCGCTTCTGTAAATAATTAAATAAATATATATATATATATATAACATTTTATATGAAAGTTTTACATTATATATTTCTATCTAATCAACTTGTGATTTGTCATAATATTTAAATATGTGTATTTTAATAGAATGATAAAAGTAACAAATCACATATTAATTAAATGAATATATGTGGTGTAATACTTAATCACTAAAACATCTGTATAATTATATATATCAAAAATTTTATGTGCAGTCATTTTTGTAGATTTCTTTATACATTCTAGTGATATGATTGGTTGTGTATTAAAAAAAATTAATCCAACTAATTATATTAATAGAGTGTATAAAAAATACGTAAAAATAATTATACATAGTATTATTCTATATATATAGACTTCAATTTCGTGTAATCGTCGTTCTCGACCGATGCCTCTGCCCCCACACAAATCCTTATTCCACGTGCATCAAATCGCTGAACTCAGACAAGAAGACAACTGATCATGGAGGCTCCAGTTGCCACGTTGAGATGTAGGGATAATAATAAACTAAGCCCATATGTATATAGAAAAGGCTAGCTCCCTTCTAAAGGGTACAGTATTCTTTCCAGGGCCTCCTCCTTTTGTGGCCCTCCGAAAGCGGACTAATTACTTGGGTTGGGGTCTGCATAATTTCACGCTCGAGTCTTGTAATCGTTTTTCCATTGATTAATATAATTCTGATTTCTATTAAGAAAAAAAAAAGTATTTTTATCCAATATTCCCCAATTAAAATCTAAAAAATATCTATAATAATGATTAGTTTCCAAGATTTAACAGCTCTATATTGATTGATCCGGCCCGGCTGGAATCTGGACGTACAGATTCATCCAGGCAGTTATCTAGGTCAGATAGGGGTCATATACCTATTACCTAAAGATCCAAAGCCCATGAAAAATTACGTACATTTAAAGAGATCCAAAAGAAAATCCATAAAATAAGGTCAAGAGATTGGTACTGGATTTAAATTACATTGTGTTGGTGGTGGATACTCCATGCACCATGATCATGTTGTGTTTACATGGGTGAAAAAGTTATTATTTAACTCATTACCACTAAAAATTAATTAACTCTCTACCACTACTACTTAATTTTAGGAAAGTTAACCAACCACGAATGAGAAAACTTTTTAAATAAGAGTTTTACGTACGTTAAAAAGATCATAAGAGTGAAAAGTGACTATACAAAAGAAAAACTCTCATCTCTCTACAATTTTTTAGAGCAACTATCTTAATTAGCTCTTGATCTTAAAATGTGAAATTATTTAAAAGACTCTAATAGCATCTTAAGTGATGTAAATGTGTAAACAATAAAGTGACGTGGAGGTGCAAATAACAAAGTGAAGTGGGCTAGCTGTAAGACAAGCAAAGATCTGGGCTTGTGTGAATTCCGCTCCTTGATGTAATTCAAATTAACCTATTTAACATTAGTATCAGAGTTTATGCTGCTTGTTTTCGCCTATATGAATATGATTATATGTTGTTTGATAATCTAGAATGAGTTTAAAAGCATATAATTAATAATATCCTATGATTTCTTGTGTTTTGGCCTTTTCATTAAAGGCTATAATATGATATGTTTAAGGTTGAATTCTCTACATGAAAGGATTCTTTATAATAGCAAAAATATATCCCTTAAATTTAAGTTTCTTCACATGTAGAAGAAAAAAAATCCATAATCCTAATTTTAAAATTCGTGTTCGGATTGTGAATTTGACCCAAATTTTATCCAAACAAATCTTATTTTGTAGAAACAAATTTTATATGCTTAGAAATCTGGGTTCGCGTAAGCTTTAAACTATGAGTTTAACTTTTTTAAGTTGAGATAAATTTAAATTTTTATGTTAAAAATGTATGAAATAAGTAAAATGAGTTTAACTTTTTTATGAGAAGTTAAAAAAATAGTGAGTCTCATCAATAAATTAATTTAAAATGAATTGAGTTCGATTCAATAATCAAACACAACCTAAAGAATCCAATTAACAAATCTCTTAAAAAAAGAAAGGCTAATGCTAATCATGCTTCTTGTAAGCTTAATGTTGGCCCAACGAAGGACTCTCTTTCACTATTTGTTACAAAGATTAGTCCGAAGATCCTAAAGGAACTTGCGAACTAGTGAGATAGCCTTTCTGTCCCTTTATAACATAAGGTCATAATAATTGGTTACTTAACTAGTTATTACATTTACGGGAAATAAACGGGAAGTAGAGCAAATGAGGGACAAAATACTCTAGTGTTCACATACCCATGTCATGAAACCATAATAGCGTCGGGTGTCATCAATGTTATCAATGTTAGCGTAAGTGAAATTACACGATGAATCGGCAACAAATAAAATTAAAAAAAACCTGAAAATTCATATTATGGCATTGATATTAATTTGAAATGATGGATTATTTTTTGTTATCTCAAAAAAGTAAGAATTTACTATGTTGATATTACAATAGAGAGAAAAACAGAAATTTATATTTTGTGAGAAACATCTAATGAAAAATAAATAATTTAAATGATTTGGCATTTATGTTGTTAAAAGATTGTAAAATCAATTGCATTTTTCAAAATCTTTAACCGTAAAATCTTTTCAAAAGGCTGTGAATATTACGTTGTTGATGATTTATACTTGTTTTTAAGAGAAAAGAGTTAAAAGAAATTCTCAAGACAAAAACCGATACTCCAATTGGCCGATCGCCGACGTTTTTATTCAAATAACTTATTCACCTAAATCACCCTCTTTGGAGGCTGAATAATAAAGCTAGTTACCGTAGTTTTAATTTGAATTTTAAACAAAATCCAAAAAATGGCCGTTTCTAATCTTCCAGTGATGAAATAACTCAAGAACATACAGACGTCCCTCCCTTTCCCCTCCCCTACGTTCACTCACACACATATATATATGCACGCCTGTATATTTACTGTTATAGGATTCCCCACACAAACAGGTAGCCATTCGAGAGAGGGGTGGTTTATTGTGGCTCATGCTTCAATTGTTATGTATATTGATAAAATGAAAGAACTTTAAGATACGGGATGCTTCGAGGGAACCCAACCTCCATAAAATATTCTGCCAAATTCAACTCCCCTTTTCATTCATCAACTACAATTAAATACAACTCAATAAATAACTGACACCTAAATTCAGGGACTCTACTAACTTCCACTACTAGCTGGAAATTAGCCACTACAATCATACAATCTAGATTCCATCGTGAACCCAGTTTGAAGACATAAGACTCGGTCAACTATTAACTACAACAACTGAATAATAATGGACTCTATAATATTAAATAATTGAAACGAGACTGAAATTAAACAAAGCCAACAAATATCAACTGACACAAAGCAACACCATAACCCATAACAAGCCCAGCACGTGACAATGCTCCCTCCTCAAAAGACCTTGCGCACAAGGTCAGGAAAGTCATTGACCAACTTTGGATAGTCCATCCAAGTCGCCTCTTCTGAACTGAGTCCCCTCCACTTTACCAACAATTCTGTTATGGCACGATCTTTTTGCTTCTTCATCCTTCTTTGCAAAATCTCCTCTGGTTCCAATCGAAAAACTCCTTCAGAAGTGGTAGGAGGTAAAGATCCCATGTGCTTATTACAAGCCCCTAATTTCTTCTTCAAGCAAGACACATGAAAGACTGGATGCACTTGCGCTGTTGGAGGTAGTTCTTGCTTGTATGCAACAGAGCCCAGCTTCCCAATGACCTAGTAAGGTCCATAAAACCTTGGGGAAAGCTTCAAATTACGTCTTTGAACCACTTATTGTTGTTTGTAAGGTTGAAGCCGAAGGTAAACCCAATCTCCTATCTCGAAATTCCTTTCAGTATGCTTCAAATCAGCAAATTTCTTCATTCGAGCTTGTGCTGTCTGTAGGTTATCTCGAAGTATGCTTAGGATCTTATCTATTGTCTTCAAGGTATCTTCTACAGCTTGATTTTGAGTAGTGCTGGGAAAATAGGATAAGAGCTTCAGGGGAGGGTACCCATATACAGCTTCAAAAGGAGTTAATTGAGTGGAAGTATGAACATTGGTATTGTACCAATATTGGGCTAAAGGAAGCCACTTTGCTCATTCTTTGGGTTTTTCACCAGAAAAACACCTTAGGTATTGCTCTACACATTTGTTCACTATCTCAGTTTGCCCGTCAGTTTGCGGGTGATAGGCTGAGCTAAATTTCAACTCAGTACCTTGTAATTTAAAAAGCTCCTTCCAAAAGGTGCTAGTGAAGGTAGGATCCCTATCAGTCACAATGGAGCTAGGCATGTCATGTAGTTTAAAGATATGAGCAATAAAAGTTTGGGCAATTTTGGAAGCTGTGTATGGATGAGAAACTGGTATAAAATCAGCATATTTTGACAGCCTATCAACTACAACCAAGATCACGGTATATCCACTAGAATAAGGCAACCCTTCAATAAAGTCAAGAGATATATCAATCCAAACCTTCATAGGAATAGGCACTGGTTGAAGAAGACCAGCTGGGTGCACATTTTCTGACTTGTTCCGTTGACAGACATCACATTCCTTAATAAACCTCTTGATGTCACTCCTCATTCCTACCCAATAAAATTCTGACCAAGCTCTATGGATTGTTTTGTGGTGTCCTGCATGACCTCCCTGAGAGCTATTGTGCAGAGCCTTCAAAATATGTGACTTCAATTCTGGTGTGTTACTGATGTAGAGCCTCTCCTTGTAGTATAGTAACCCATCATGGGTTTTGTACTTGCTAGGGTCCAAAATCCCTTGCTCCATTTTTTGTAGTAATTTTTGCAATTCTAAGTTAGTCTCGTAGGAAGCCTTAAGGGAGTCCAACCATGTTGCTATTGGAGTAGTGATTGCTGCCAGCTCTCCATTGCCTTGCTTCTCAATTTTTCTAGATAAAGTGTCAACCACTTTGTTCTCCCTTCCCTGCTTGTATTCCACTGAAAAATCAAAGCCTAATAGTTTGGTGATCCATCTTTGCTGAAGTGGAGTTCCGACCTTCTGTTCTAGCAAATACTTTAGGCTTTGTTGATCTGTTTGCACCTTGAATTTTTGGCCCAACAAGTAGGATCACCACTTCTTCACAGCTAACACTAGAGCCATCAACTATTTTTCATATGTAGACATTTGTAAGGCCTTCCCATGTATTGCCTGACTCATAAATGCGATTGGCCTTCCCTGTTGCATCAAAACAGCTCCAACACCAAACCTAGAAGCATCACATTGAATAATAAAAGGTTGAGTAAAATCTAGTAGTGCTAGTACTGGGGGGTTAGTCACAGCTTTTTTGAGGTTATCAAAGGCTGCTTTGGCTATTTCTGTCAAGATAAAGGAGTTTCTTTTTAAAAGGGAAGTTAAGGGAGCTGTTATGAGTCCATATCCCTTTATAAATTTTCTATAATATCCCGTGAGTCCTAAGAACCCTCTAAGAGACTTCACACTATTTGGAAAAGGCCAACTGAGCATTGCATCAATTTCTGTAGGGTCTGCTTTGACTCCTTCTTTAGAAATTAAATGACCAAGATAGCTTACGTTAGGATTCCCAAAACTGCATTAGATTTCTTGGCAAATAATTGGTGGTGTTTGAGAATATATCATAAAATGTTTTACTGTAGATGAATATATCATAAAAAAAATCAGAATAAATTTCCTTAAGTAAGGCTTGAAGATGTCATTCATAAGGCCTTGAAAGGTGGCTGGAGCATTGGTAAGCCCAAAAGGCATCACTAAAAATTCGTAATGGCCTTCGTAGATCCTAAAAGCCATCTTTTGAATGTCTTCCGGGTGAACTCTAATTTGATGGTAACCTGACTGTAGGTCAAGCTTGCTGAATATGGTAGCACCATGGAGTTCATCCACAATGGGTATGGGAAACTTCATTTTGATGGTTTCTTTGTTGAGGGCTCTGTAATCAACACAGAGTCTCCAACTCCCATCATGTTTTCGTACCAAAAGGACGGGGGAAGAGAATGGACTGTGGGATGGTCTGAAAATAAGGATACCTATTTTTCTAGTGGACAACATTATTCTAGTGGACAACATTTCCTTTACCAATTTTTCTATTTCTGTTTTCTGGAAATAGGGATACCTATAGGGAGCTACACACACAGGTTTAGTGTCTTTTTGAAGTGCAATGTGGTGGTCATGGTCTCTTGGTGGGGGTAGCCCTCTATGTTCATCAAACACGACTTGGTATTGGTCAATTAAGTTGCTTAAGGCTGGATCAATTTCAGTAGACAAAATAGAAGGTCCTTTAGGTTCAATAAGTTGGATAACTAGTCCCCTTTGGTCACTCTTAGTAGCTCTACCAAATTTCTCACCTTCTATCAAAGAAATGCCAGTGGGTGAGATGCCTTGAAGTGTTCTACTAGTTCCCCCATAAGAGAACTCCATACGAAGTCTTGAAAAATCCCATAGTATAGGTCCCAAGGACCTCAACCATTGGATTCCCAAAACAATGTCACACACTCCCAAGGTTAACAAATAGAATTCAGTGGGATACGAATTACCTTGCATTTGGAGTGACACCCCTGAGCATCTTCCTTCACTGCTTAATGCATCTCCACTTGCTACCTTCACTGTTAGCCCCTCAGTGGGCTGTACCAGCAGTTGTGTTTTCTTAGCAACGGAGGGATCCAAGAAGTTATGTGTGCTACCTGTGTCGATTAGGATAACTACCACACACCCCTGAACCTTACCAAGCAGCCTCATTGTTCTCGAGTTAGGTGAGCCCGAGAGTGCATGGATTGAGATTCCTGGCTCGATTTCTACAATTTTTGGTTCCCTCTTAGAGCTGGGTTCTCCTTTTTCTGTGATTCCCTTCATTGATATTGGCTCATCATCTTCACTAGAATCATCACACTCCATGATGACTAATTTTGCCGCCTTACATTTATGATCTGGTCCCCACTTCTCATCATAATTGTAACAAAGACCCTTCTCGCGCCTTTCCTTCATTTGAGTAGGGGACAACCTTTGAAATAGAACAATAGCCATCCTTTCCTGTGAAGGGGGAGGACCAATGGCCAACCTTTGTGGAGGTGGCCCTAGTCTAGTCCCCTTTCTCAGGGCTGCTACATTTTCTTCCTGCATCTTAGCCAATCCAAATGCAACAGTCAAGGTTTGGGGATTAAGCATATGTACCATAAATCTGATGTCTTCCCTTAGGCCACTAAGAAAACAACTAAGCTTGTATTGCTCAGCTAATCCCCTTAGTTGATTTGATAAGACTTCAAATTCTCCTTTACAAGCTTCCACCATCGTAGATTGTTTGAGTTTAGTGAGAGCTTCCATAGGGTCTTCATAAGCCGTAGGTCCAAACCGTGTTTGTAGAGCCCTAACAAATGAATCCCAACTTGTAATGCCTCCTGAAGCCTCCAAATCCTGAAACCACACTAATGCCTTGCCTTCCATGTGAAAAGAAGCCAATAAAATTATGTGGTGTGGATTGGTCTGATGATATGAGAAAAAATGATTAGCCTGATAGATCCATCCTTGGGGGTCATCTCCAGAAAACTTAGGGAAGTCCAAACTTATTGAACGAGTTTGAATTCCCCCCCCCCCCCCCATGTTCTTCATACAAAGGATTAGTCACTTTATGCCCTGACTTTCCTTCATTATCCTCAGGTCTTTTGCCACTGCTGCGCACCAACCACTCCACATGAGCTGCCACCATTTGGAGTTGTTGAGCTAAGCCTTCCACAACTTGCTGCAAGGATGCTTGGTTTTGTTGCTGAATTTCCTGGGCTTGCTTAACTCCTGCCAAAGCATCAGCCAACTGAGAATAGCATGTACCTTCTACCATTGAACGACCTGGCTCTAAGATACCACTGTTATGTATATTGATAAAATGAAAGAACTTTAAGATACGGGATGCTTCGAGGGAACCCAACCTCCGTAAAATATTCTGCCAAATTCAACTCCCATTTTCATTCATCAACTACAATTAAATACAACTCAATAAATAATTGACACCTAAACACAGGGACTCCACTAACTTCCACTACTAGCTGGAAATTAGCCACTACAACCATACAATCTAGATTCCATCGTGAACCCAGTTTGAAGGCATAAGACTCGGTCAACCTATTAACTACAACAACTGAATAATAATGGACTCTATAATATTAAATAATTGAAACGAGACTGAAATTAAACAAAGCCAACAAATATCAACCGACACAAAGCAACACCATAACCCACAACAAGCCCAGCACGTGACATCAATGGAGAGAATGGTGGTTTTCGCGGCGATCAAGACGCATCCGAACTCTAAGCATTGCAGTAAATCTATTGCCGGTCCGATTCATATTCTTCGCCGAAGGTATTTTCATTGATTCGGCTAAGAGATTCACAATTGGACCTGAGTTCTTTATGAATTTAATCGCTCTTGCCTATCGTTCTTATAACACCTTTTGGTTGTTTGCTCTTCCTTTTTTTTTTTTACTGACATAGGTAGAATTGTCTAGTAATGCCTTCATTTTCTCTGTCTATTCAATGTTCTGGTTTCCATAAAATGATTTGTGATATGTTCTTCGTGTGTTGTTCCATGGAGTATTGAAGAGCTATGTTTAGAAAGGAACATTACTGTAACCGAATGTATCCATGGGTTGAAATAGGTTTTAACTTCCACATTCCAAATTCCATACACATACCTACAGGTTTCCCTGTTCCAAAGAAATTCTTGTTCTTTATATATGTATGCATGTAAATTCAGTTATGGATTTGGTTTTCTGTCATGCAAGCTGATAATAGGTATCTTGGTTGTACAACTCATTATAAATTGCATAAAATCTGATGGACAGGGTCTCCACACCTCACCTAGGCCCTACACTAAAAGATCAATGGTAAAAAAGAAAAGAAAAAAACGCCTAGACAACTTGAAAAAAAAATAAAAAAATAAAATAGTCAGGGCAGGTGTGGCTTTGTGTTGCGAATTACTGAAACCTTAGTGGAGATGAAAAAAATTATGGAAAATATAAACGAATACTGGTTTCCCATGGTTGTACTTTCAAAGCTATTGTTTAGAAGTTTTGTATAAGTTGGACTTGGAGCAAGTAGTCGGTTTTCGCTATGTTTTCGGCTTATCAAGATGCGTATTCGAATTTATGGCTATAGGATGTGAGAGCTTGAGATTCATAAACATTTCTGGTACCAAGTGGGAATCCTGGAAGTAGACTATTAGCTTGAGATTCATAAGCATTTCTGGTATCAAGTGGGAATCCTAGAAGTAGACTATTAATTTACAGAATCTATAGGGAACCCTGGAGGCAGAGTATTAGTTTACAGAAGTTATGGTTATCATTAATATGTATTCACTTTTTCTACTTCTGCAACTTTCTTGCATCCTGCCAACCAATTTTTTTTTCCTTGCATCCTTAATAAACTATATGAATTTGCATTTTTGATGGTATCATGGTAGGGAAGCCTTCTTTTACAAAGAAACAAGTAGATCTTTTCATAACCTTCCAGTTGCAATGCAGGTATCAAAGTTGCTACTTTTTGGTACTTGTTTCAGTAAACCGCTGCAAAATTGATAGTCATGAATTTTTTTAATTCACAGATATCCCACAAATACAGTTGGATCTACGTGATCACCAAGCTTGGGCTATTATTTGTTTATCACTTGGAGACCGCTACTGTAGTTTATAGAAATAGAATCAGTCCATATCCAATATTTTTGACAGCAGAAGCTTCATCAGTGGAGGTTTTTATGCTATCAATAGGCATGGACAGGTGTTGTTGTGTCTACTGTAAATGATCAAACAATTGTACCATTTGTCAGTGGCTAGGTATACTCACAAGCATGCATTTTTGTTGGTTTTATTATGGAAAAGTAATTATTTTGTTTACAAATGGGGTCTATTTACATTTACAAGTGAATAATTTAGAGCTTGCTGTCAATCTTGCCAAAAGAGGGAATCTTTCTGGAGCCAAGCAGCTTGTCAGCTGATTCTTTTTCCACTCTATGGTACCCATTCTACTAGTTTGAAAATTTTTAACAGATAAAAATTAAAATCAATCAATAGTTATTAAAATCAGTTATGCAGCCATGTTGCAGTTTGTGATTTGATAATGCTTTGAAAGATTGGGTTTTTTTATTTATTATTATTATTTTTTTTTTTATCAAGGCACTCTGTTTATACATGTTTCTCCTAAAAGAGACTCCTTCACTGCAAAGTATTGAACAGTTTAAAGTATTTTTGTAGATTTTCTAAGCATACCAGTGCTGCCTAGCCTTTTATAAGAGTATATTAATGATGTTTACAGTTGACGCCCTTTTTGTTACATTTAACAAGTGTAGTATGATTAGATCCCAAGAATGAAAAAGATGATGTTTTGGGCTGTGGGTGCTGAGGTTAGTGAACCCCTATTCTTTTTACATTTACAGGTGAACAATTTGGAGCTTGCTGTCAATCTTGCAAAAAGAGGGAATCAACCTGGAGCCGAGCAGCTTGTCAGCTAATTCTTTTTCCACCCTATGGTACCCATTCTACTAGTTTGAAAATTTTTAACAGATAAAAATTAAAATCAATCAGTGGTTATTAAACGCAGTTATGCAGCCATGTTGCAGTTTGTGATTTGATAATGCTTTGAAAGATTGGTTTTTTTTATTTTTTATTATTATTATTTTTTATCAAGGCACTCTGTTTATACATGTTTCTCCTAAAAGAGACTCCTTCACTGCAAAGTAATGAACAGTTTAAAGTATTTTTGTAGATTTTCTAAGCATACCAGTGCTGCCTAGCCTTTTATAAGAGTGTATTAATGATGTTTACAGTTGACCCCCTTTTTGTTACATTTAACAAGTATAGTATGATTAGATCCCAAGAATGAAAAAGATGATGTTTCAGGTTGTGGGTGCTGAGGTTAGTGAACCCCTATTCTTGGGAATATGGACGTGTATTATTGCCATTGCGTTTTAGAACCTTGGGTCTCACAATGATATAATAACTAATGTTAGTGTTGCATAGTTTGAATGGTAATATGTTTTTTAATTACATGTTTTTATTCTTTAACTGCTTGTATGTGAATAAATGGTTAGAGTTCAAATTATTTATTGTTGTGTGCCTCCTTATAATACTGAAAATCCGAGGATGCTCAATTTTGGGTCTCAGATTGTCCAACGTTTACAAGAACTATTTGCCCAAACGAAGTACAAAGAAGCTGCAGAACTTGCCGCCAAGTCCACATAAGGAATCTTCTGAACATGCACCGGACACAGTTGCCAATTTCAGGTTTTACATGTTGATTCTCCAATCAAACAAATCTTACCTTTCAAAAAAAATTTCATGAACTTTATGTCTCTTATTGCCATGTTTTCATGAACATTCCATTTTATTTTACATTATATTGTCTAGATAATGTGAAAGTTCAAATGTTGTCCTTCATTAACTCTAGGTTTATTATATTTCCTTATATATTAATCATGCCCTTCCATTAGTTGTAAAATTTTTTGTTCTATAAGATTGTATAATAGTGTAGGTTTTCCATGCGAGATGCTCTGGTTTTAATTGATGGAAGGTACTTGCTATGTATATGTATTTTATAGACTCATTATTGCAAAAACTAAACTCATAGTAGAAGATTCCCCGTATTTTTTATTACTAGTTTTTTCCGTCATCATTGCTTCCTCCTCCTCTTTGTCCTCTCCACATCTCCTCAATTCTTCCTCCTCTTTTTCAATCCTCATCTTCATCCTCACCTCTCATCCTCCCTCCACTCTTCCTCATCTCCTCCTCACTTCCTCTTACTCCGCCTCCTCCTCCTCCCCCTTGCTTCCTATCCACTCTTCCACCTCTCCTCCTCACTTCCTCCTCCTTCTCTTTCCTCTTCTCATTCACTCTTCCTTTACTCTTCTCCTCATCTCTACCACTCTTTGTCCTCTCTTCCTGTCCTCCTCTCCATTCTCTCCTCGTTTTTTCGACCTCTCTTCCTCCTCCTCTTTGTCTTGTCCTCATCTCCTTTATTCTTCATCCACTCTTCCTATCCTTCTCTTCATCTTCATCTCTCATCCTCCCTACACTCTTCCTCCATCCAATCTTTCTTCTTCTCCTCCACTCTTTCTCCTTTCTTCCTATCTTCTTCATTCTCTCATTGTTTCTTCCACCTCTCTTCCTCCTTTCCTGCACTCTTCCTCATCTCTTCCAGTCCTCATCTTCACCCTCTTCTCCTTTCTTCCTCCCTCCACTCTTCGTCCTCTCTCCTTGTCTTGCTTTTAATCCTATACTTCTTTCTTCCACCTTTCACTCTTCCTCTCCCCCCCTCATCCTCTTTTCCTACTCCTCTAATCTTCAATTAATATTTAACATTTTTACATCTTAGATATGCTATTTGTATGAAATATACTTTTAATTTTGGTTTGATGTGATTAGACTAAGGTAAATAGTTTGTTTGTAGATTACAAGATAAATTATGTTCTATCATTTTTTATCTGATGAAATATATTCTGCGAAGATGAAGGGTAGTTACACAGGTTACACTGATAGCTTTCAACAACTATATTATGACAAGCTAACTGTAGTATTCTATCCAAGGAAACACCAGGTATATTGTGTTAGACGCTTTGTGTCTCTTATTGGCATGTTTTCATGAACTTTCCATTTTATTTTACATTATATTATCTTAATAATGTGGAAGTTCAATTATTGTCCTTCATTAACTCTAGGTTTGTTATATTTTCTTGTAGATTAATCATACTCTTCCATAGGTTGCAAAATTTGTAGTTCTCTTGGATTGTCTAATAGTGCAGGTTTTCCATTCTAGTTGTTTCGACTTTAGCAATGCAGCAACAAACTTTGTACAAATTGATGGAGGAAGGTACTTACTATGTGTATGTATTTTATAGAGCCCGGTAAATGTAGACAGGTTGTTTTTTAGTGGTCTGTTTTCTGCTCTTTGAGACATTATTCTTGCAACGCATATTTTTAAAAACTTTTTTTTAACACTCATTATTGCTCAAACTAAACTCATAGTTGAAGATTTCCTATATTTTTTAATATAAGTTTTTTCCATCATTATCTTTTCCTCCTCTTTGCCCTATCCTCGTCTCTTCCATTCTTCCTCCTCTCTTCCTATCCTCCCTTCACTCTTCCTCCTCTCATCCTCACTTCCTCCTCCTTGCTTGCTCCTCCTCCTCGCTACATCCTCGTTTTCACTTGCTCTTCTTCATCGCTTCCTCCTCCTCCTTACTTCCTACACCTCCTACTCCTTGCTTCCTCTTCACTCTTCCTCATCTCCTACTCGCTTCATCCTCCCCCTCTTTCCTCTTCTCCTTCACTCTTCTTTTACTCCTCTCTTCATCTCCTCCACTCTTTCTCCTCTCTTTCTATCCTCCTCTTCATTCTTTCCTCATTTCTTCCACGTCTCATCCTCTCCTCTCTTCCTCCACCTCTGTCCTATTCTCATCTCGTCCATTCTTCCTCCCTCTTCTTCTTCACTCTTCCTTTACTTTTCTCCTCATCTCCTCCACTCTTTGTCCTCTCTTCCTATCCTCCTCTTCATTATCTCCTCGTTTCTTCTACCTCTCATTTTCCCATCTCTTCCTCCTCCTCTTTGTCCTATCCTCATCTCCTCTTCATTCTCATCTCTCATCCTCCCTGCACTCTTCCTCTAACAACTATTCCTTTCCACTCTTCCTCCTCTCGTCCTCGCTTTCTTTACTCCTCTCTTCATCTCCTCCACTTTTTCTTTTTTCTTCATTTTCTCCTCATTTCTTCCACCTCTCATCCTCTCCTCTCATCCTCCTCTCCTGCACTCTTCTTCCTCTGTTCCAGTCCTAATCTTCACCCTCTTCTCATCTCTTCCTCCCTCCACTCTTTCTCATCACTTCCACTATTCGTCCTCTCTCTTTGTCTTCCTCTTAATCCTGTATTTCTTTCTTCCACCCTTCGCTCTTCCTCTCCCCTCATCCACTTTTTCTACTCCTCTAATCCTCAATTAATATTCAACATTTTTACATCTTAGACTAAGGTAAATAGTTTGCTGGTAGATTACAAGATAAATTTTGCTCTATCATTTTTTATCTAATAAAATATATTCTGTGATGATGAAGGGTAGTTTCACAGGTTACACTGATAGCTTTCAACAACTATATTATGACAAGCTAACTGTGGTATTCAACCCAAGGAAACACCAGGTATATTATCTTTGACACTTTATGTCTCTTATTGGCATGTTTCAGAAACTTTCCATTTTATTTTACATTATATTGTCTTAATAATGTAGAAGTTCAATTATTGTCCTTCATTAACTCTTGGTTTGTTATATTTCATTGATGGATCATACTCTTCCATTAGTTGCAAAATTTTTAGTTCTCTTGGTTTATCTAATAGTGCAGGTTTTCCATTCCAGTTGATCCAGTTTTAGCAATGCATCAACGAACTTTGTACAGATTGATAAAGAAAGGTACTTACTTTGGGTATGTATTTTATGGAGCCAGGTAAACGTGGTCAAGTTTTTGCTATTGATCTATTTTTTGCTCTTTGGGACATTATTTTGCAATGCATATCTTTAGAAACTTTTTTTAACTCTCATTATTGCTAAAACCAAACTCATAGTAGAAGATTTCCTATATTTTTTTACTATAAGTTTTTTTCGTCATCATCTATTCCTCCTCCTCTTTGCACTCTCCTCATTACCCGATTCTTCCTCCACCCTTCCTCCTCTCTTCCTATACTCCCTCCACTCTTCCGCCTTTCCCTCTCGCTTCCTCCTTCTCCTCGCTTGCTCCTTTTCCTCACTTCCTCTTTCTCCTAGCTTGTTCTTCTTCCTCGCTTCCTCCTCCTCTTTCCTCTTCTCATTCACTCTTCCTTTAGTCCTCATCTCAACTCCTCCACTCTTGGTATCCTCCTATTCATTTTCTCCTTTTTTCTTCTACCTCTCATTTTCACCCCTCTTCGTCCTCCTCTTTGTCTTGTCTTCATCTCCTCTTCATTCTCATCTCTCATCCTCCCTGCACTCTTCATCCTCTATTCCAGTCCTCCTCTCTTCCTCTCCTCTCATCCTCTATTCCTCCTCTAATTCCATCTTAATATTAAACATGTTTTCCTCTTATATATACTATTTGTATGTTATATACATTTAAAAATTATATTATTTTTGGTTTCGTGTGATTAGACTTAGGTAAATAGTTTGTTGGCAGATTACAGGATAAATTTTGTTCTATCATTTTTTATCTGATAAAATATATTCTGCAATGATGAAAGGAAGTTACACTAATAGCTTTCAACAGCTATATTATGGCAAATTGTGGTATTCTGCCCAAGGAAATACTAGATATATTATGTTAGATGCTTTATGTTTCTAATTAGCATGTTTTTATGAACTTTCCATTTTATTTTTAATTATATTATCTTAATAATGTGGAAGTTCAATTATTGTCCTTCATTAACTCTAGGATTGTTATATTTCCTTGTAGATTAATCATACACTTTCATTAGTTGCAAAATTTGTAGTTCTCTTGAATTGTCTAATAGTGCAGGTTTTCCATTCCAGTTGATCCGACTTTAGCAATCCACCAACGAACTTTGTACAGATTGATGAAGAATGGTACTTACTTTGTGTATGTATTTTACGAAGCCAGTAAACGTAGTCAGGTTTTTTTTATTGATCTATTTTCAGTTGTTTGAGACATTATTCTTGCAATGCATATTTTTAGAAACTTTTTTTTAACACTCATTAGTGCTAAAACTAAACTCATAGTAGAAGATTTTCTATATTTTTTTAATGTAAGTTTTTTCTGTCATCACCTAGTCCTCCTCCTCTTTGTCCTCTTCTCATCTCCTCCACTCTTCCTTTACACTATTCGTCATCTTCTTCTCGCTTCCTCCTCCTTCTAACTTGTTCCTTCTCCTCTCTTCCTCCCCCTCATCCTCCTCGCTTTCTCCTCCTCCTTGCTTGCTCCTCTTCCTCGCTTCATCTCCACTCTTCCTCATCTCCTCCTTGCTTCCTTCTCCTCATCTGTCTTGTCCTAATCTCCACCATTCTTCCTCCACTCTTCCTTATCTCTTCCTATCCTCCTCTTCATCTTTATCTCTCATCCTCCCTACTCTCTTCCTCCATCCACAGTTACTCTTCACACTTCCTCTACTCCTTCTCATTTCCTTCTCCCCACTTGCACCTCCTTCTCTCTTCTTTCTCCTCCTTGCTTCTTGCCCATTATATCTCCTCTCATCCTCGCTTCCTCCCCCTCCTCTTTCCTCTACTCCTCCACCCATACACTTTCCCCCTTCCCTCCTCCTCCACCTCCTCACTTCCTCTCCACTTTTCCTCCTCTCCACCTTGCTTCCTCCTCCTCCTCTTTCATCTTCTCCTTCATTCTTCCTTTACTCCTCTCCTCATCTCCTCCACTCGTGTCCTCTCTTCATATCCTCATTTTCATTCTCTCCTCATTTCTTCTACCTCTCGTTTTTTCATTTCTTCCTCATCCTCTTTGTCCAGTCCTCATCTCCTCTTGATCTTCATCTCTGATCCTCCCTGCACTCTTCCTCCATCCACTATTCTTCTCCACTCTTTCACTTTTCCTCCTTGCTACCTTTACCCATCTCCCTATCTCCTCCTCCACACTTTCTCATTTCTTTCTATCCTCCTCTTCCTTCTCTCCTCGTTTCTTTCACATCTCTCCTCCTCTCCTCTCTTCCTTCTCTCCTACACTCTTCCTCCTCTATTCAAGTCTTCATCTTTACCCTCTTCTCCACTCTCATCGCCTCCACTCTTCCTCCTCTCTCCTTGTGTTCCTCTTATTCCTGTCCTGCTCTCTTCCACCCTTCACTCTTCCTCTCTTCTCATCTTTTTTTCTCCTCTAATCCTCTCTTAAGATTCAACATTTTTTCCTCTTAGATATACTATTTGTATATTATATACTTTCAAAAATTATATTATTTTTGGTTTGATGTGATTAGACTTAGGTAAATAGTTTGTGTGTAGATTACAGGATAAATTATGGTCTTGCATATTTTATCTGATTAAATATATTTTATGATGATGAAGGGTAGTTACACAGGTCACACTGATAGCTTTCAAAAACTATATTATGACAAGCTAACTATGATATTCTGGCCTAAGGAGATACCAGGTATATTATGTTAGAAGATTTATGTCTCCTATTAGCATATTTTCAAGAACTTTAGATTTAATTTTACAATATATTGTCTTAATAATGTGGAAGTTCGATTATTGTCCTTCATTATCTCTAGGGTTTGTTTTATTTCCTTGTAGCTTAATCATAATCTTTCATTAGTTGCAAAATTTGTAGTTCTCTTGTCTAATAGTGCAGGATTTCCATTCCAGTTGATACGGTATTAGCAATATAGCAACGAACTTTGTATAGATTGATGAAGGAAGGTACTTACTATGTGTATGTATTTTATGGAGCCAGGTAAATGTAGTCAGTTTTTTTTTAGTCTATTTTCTGTTCTTTGAGACATTATTCTTGTAACGCGTATTTTTAAAAACTTTTTTTAACAAATTATTGCTAAAACTAAACTTATAGTAGAATATTTCCTATATTTTTTTTATTACTAGTTTTTTTCTGTCATCATCTCTTCCTCCTCTCTTCCGATCCTTCCTCCACTCTTCCTCACTTGCTCCCTTTCCTTGCTTCCTTCTCCTAATCCTTCTCACTTCCTCCTTCTCCTCCTCGCTTCCTCTCCACTCTTCCTCCTCCTCGCTTCCTCCTCCTCCTCCTCCTCCTCCTCCTCTTCCTCTTTCCTATTCTCTTTCACTATTACTTTACTCATCTCCTCATCTTCTCCACTCTTTCTCCTCTCTTCCTATCCTCCTCTTAATTCTCTCCTCGTTTCTTCTTCCTTATCCTTCTTATTTCCTCCCTACTCTTCCTCCTCTCCTCCTCTCTTCCCCCTCCTCCTCTCTCCTATTCTCCTCTACTCTTCTTTTACTCCTCTCCTCATCTCCTCCACACTATCTACTTTCTTCCTATCCTCCTCTTCATTCTATCCTTATTTCTTCCACCTCTTATCCTCTCCTCTCTTCTTCCTCTCATGCACACTTCCTTCTCCTCTCCTCCTCCTCCTTACTTCCTCTCCATTTTTCCTCCTCTCATTCTGGCTTCCTCCTTCTCCTCCTCCTGCCCCTTCTCTTTCACTCTTCATTTACTCCTCTTTTCATCTCCTCCACTCTTTCTCCTCTCACCATGTCCTCCTCTTCATTCTCTCCTCGTTTCTTCTACATCCCATCCTCTCCTCTCTTTCACCTCCTCTTTGTCCTGTCCTCATCTCCTCTTCATCCTCCCTGCAGTTTTCTTCCATCCACACTTGCTCTCCACCTCGCTTCCTTCTTTTCTTCAATTCCCCTCTACTCTTCCTCCTCTCCTCCCCGCTTCCTTTGCTCATCTCCTCCACTCTTTCTACTTTCTTCCTATCCTCCTCTTCCTTATCTCTTCATTTCTTCCACCTCTCATCCTCCTCTCCTGCACTCCTCCTCGCTTGCACATCCTCATCGCTTCCTCTCCTCTCTCCTCCTCAGTTCATCGTCCAACTCTTTCCTCCTCACCTCCATTATTCGTTTACTCATTTCCTCATCTCCTCCACTCTCTCTCCTTTCTTCATATCCTCCTCTTCATTCTGTCTTTGTTTCTTCCACCTCTCATCCTCCTCTCATGTACTCTTCCTCCTCTCCTCCAGTCCTCATCCTCACCCTCTTCTCCCCTCTTCCTCATCCCCTTCACTCTTCCTCATCCCCTTCACTCTTCCTCTTAATCTTGTCCTTTTCTCTTTCACCCTCCACTCTTCCTCTAATATCATCCTCTATTCCTCCTCTAATCCTCTCTTAATATTCAACATTTTTTCCTCTTATATATGCTATTTGTATGTTATATACTTTCAAAAATTATATTATTTTTGGTTTGATGTGATTTAGACTTAGGTAAATAGTTTCTTGGTAGATTACAAGACAAATTCTATTCTATCATTCTTTTTATCTGATAAAATACATTCTGCGATGATGAAGGGTAGTTAGACATGTTACACTGATAGCTTTCAAAACTATTATGGCAAGCTAATTGTGGTATTCTGCCCAAGGTAACACTAGGTATATTATGTTAGAAGCTTTATGTCTCTTATTGGCATGTTTTAAAAAACTTTACATTTTATTTTAAATTATAATGTCTTAATAATGTGGAAGTTCAATTATTGTCCTTCATTAACTCTAGGTTTGTTATATTTCCTTATATATTAATCATACTCTTTCATTAGTTGCAAAATTTTTAGTTCTCTTAGATTGTCGAATAGTGCAGGTTTTCTATTCCAGCTGATCCTGTTTTAGCAATGTTGTTGAGCTTTAGCTTTGTATAGATTGATGAAGGAATGTACTTACCATGTGTCTGTATTTTATAAAGCCAAGTAAACGTAGTCAGGTTTTTTTTTTATTGATATATTTTCTACTCTTTGAGACATTATTCTTGAGATGCATATTTTTAGAAACTTTTTTTAACACTCTTTATTGCTAAAACTAAACTCGCAGTAGAAGATTTCCTATATTTTTTATTACTAGTTTTTTCCGTCATCATCTCTTCCTCCGCTTCTTTGTCCTTAGCTCATCTCCTCCATTCTTCCTCTACTCTTCCTCCTCTCTTTCTATCCCCCCTCCACTCTTCCTCTCCACTCTTCCCCCTTTCCTCTGTGCTTCATCTTCCTTGCTTGCTCCTTCTCCTCGCTCATCCTCCTCCTCTTTCCTCTTCTCATTCACTCTTCCTTTACTCTTCTCCTCATCTCCTCCACTCTTTCTCCTCTCTTCCTATTCCCCTCTTCATTCTCTCCTTGTTTCTTTCACCTCTCATCATTTTCTCTCTTCCTCCTCCTCTATCCTATCCTCATCTTCTCCATTCTTTCTCCACTCTTGCTCCTCTCTTCCTATCCTCCTCTTCATCCTTATCTCTCATCCTCCCTGCCCACTTCCTCCATCCACTCTTCCTCACTTCCTCCCCACTCTTCCTCCTCTCCTCCTTGCTTCCTCCTCCTTCTCTTTGTTCTTCTCCTCCATTCTTCCTTTACTCCCCTCCTCATCTCCTTATCTCTCTCTCCTTTCTTCCTATCCTCCTCTTCGTTCTGTCCTTGTTTCTTCCACCTCTCATCATCCCTCTCTTTCTCCTCTTCTCCAATCCTCATCTTCACCCTCTTCTCCTCTCTTCCGCCCTCCACTCTGCCTCCTCTCTCCCTAACTTCCTCCTAATTTTGTCTCTCTCTTCAACCCTCCACTTTTCCTCTCCTCTCATCATCTTTTCCTTCTCCTCTAATACTCTCTTAATATTTAATATTTTTTCATCTTAGATATACTATTTGTATGTTATATACTTTTAAAAATTATATTATTTTTCGTTTGATGTGATTAGACTTAGGTAAATAGTTTGTTGGCAGATTACAAGATAAATTCTATTCTATCATTTTTTATTTGATGAAATGTATTCTGTGATGATGAAGGATAGTTACACAGGTTACACTGATAACTTTCAACAACAATATTATGACAAGCTAACTGTGGTATTCTTCCCAAGGAAACACCAGGTATGTTTTGTTGGAAGTGTCTCTTATTGGCATGTATTTTATCGAGCCTAGTAAATGTAGTCTGAATTTTTTTTATTGATCTATTTTCTGCTCTTTGTGACATTATTCTTACATTTTGAAACTTTTCTTAACACTCATTATTGGTAAAACTAAAATCATGGTAGAAGCTTTCCTATATTTTTTTAATACTAGCTTTTTCCAACATCATCTCTTCCTCCTCCTCTTTGTCTTGTCCTCATCTTCTCTATTCTTCCTCCACTCTTACTCATCTCTTCCTATCATCATCTTCATCTTCATCTCTCATCCTCCCTGCACTCTTCCTCCATCCCCTCTTCCATTTCTCTCTTCCTCCTCTACTCCTCATTTCCTCCAACCCCTCACTTCCTCTCCACTCTTCCTCATCTCCTTCTCGCTCCCTCCTCCTTCTCTTTCCTCTTCTCCTCCACTTTTCATTTACTCCTCTCCTCATCTCCTCCACTCTTACTCCTCTCTTCCTATCCTCTTGATTCTCTCCTCGTTTCTTCCACCTCTCATCCTCTCCTCTCTTCCTCCTCTCTTGAACTTTTCCTCCTTTCTTCGTCCATGTACTCTCCCTTATCTCAGACATCTCCTCCACTCTTCCTCATCTCTCCCTATCTTCCTCTTAATCATGTCCTTTTCTCTTGCACCCTTCATTGTTCCTGTTGTTGCATCCTCTTTTCCTCCTACTCTAATCATCTCTTAATATTCTAAATTTTTTTTCTCTTAGATATACTATTTGTATGTTGTATACTTTTAAAAATTATTATTTTTGGTTTGATGTGACTTGATTAAAGTAAATAGTTTGTTGTCAGATTATAGGATAAATTTTGTTATATCATTTTTTATCTAATGAAATATATTATGTGATGATGAAGGATAGTTACACAGGTTACACTGATAGCTTTCAACAACTATATTATGCCAACTGATGCCAGACAGAATAGCAATTATCCTGGAGGCTAGTTCCAGCAGATGATTCACAGGGAAGAACAGGAGAAAATCATCCAAAAACACAGAGAGAAAAATCTCTAGGGTTTAACTGAATATTATCAAATCAAGCAATGTCGAAAACCAGTCCATAAGCCGGATTGTTATAGCCAAAAATCGTGTTTATCCGAATTTTTCCAAAAATATAAAAATACCAACAATCACTCCAAATTGAAATTCAAAATAAAATAAGCAATCTGCAAAAAATTTGGCCCAAATCGGGTTTAAAATGACTTCCAAACTAACAATCGAAATATTACCATAAATAGTAAAAAATAATTAAAACAATGATTCATATGAGAAAACAGCAGAATTTGAGGTCAAAAAAAGGGCACATGGAGCCAAGTTCAATGTGGACAGAGTGCGCGCCGAAAAGAGCTTTCCGAATTGGGATCTTATGCGCGATTCCGACGCCCGTAGCCAAAGTTATGGCCAGAAGACTGAAATGAACTCAAAACGGCCCCAATTAGGAATATATCACAATCAATTCCCGTCTTTGTGCTGATCTGCCAACTCATGGTATCTCAACGCTATCAAGGTGCAATCTGACAGCTCAGCATCATCTGTCTTGGATCGCCTTGCATCACAAGCTAATTGTGGTATTTTACCTAAGGAAATACTAGGTATGTGTATGTATTTTATGGAGCGAGGTAAACGTAGTGAGGTTCTTTTTATTGATCTATCTTCTGCTCTTTGAGAAGAAAACTAGAACAAGCTGTTGAACCACTCATCTCCATGCATGTATTATATGCTATATAAACGTTGCTAATGTCGTGTTTCGTATACCTTTGGGCTAGACTCCAGTGACTCAGGTTTTTGGGTTTGGTCACACACTTAGAGAAAACACAGAGTTGAGGGCCTAGGTAGAGGCCTTGGAGTCTTCAATGCTTAAGGTAATATTGCGTTAGTAGTTTGTGCAAGAGAGTAGAGGGATCATATAGAGTTCTCCGTACCTGAGAGTTAGCTTTTATACTAAGTTTTTTGGGCTACGACTGCCCAGACCTTGTGTTAGGGGGATATGTACCCTCAACAATTCATTTCATCAGATTCTTTTTATGTGGCGTGGCTTCTGGGATGGCATAATTAATACAGCGTGGCTTCCTGTCCCATCTGTCCTGCTAGTGCACTTCGTCAGACTCCTCTTTACTTGCATTTAGAAGATCAAAGGCTCTCCTTGTAACAGCCCGCTAGAAATTCAATTGTGAAATTTCTATTAACTTTAGGAACCTCGTGAAAACCCCATAAGTTTTCACGAATCCATTAATCATATAGGTTTTTGTCTAACTACATAGTTAGTGTTATTATTTACTATGGTATCAGAAGTGTGTTTTTGATTATTGGAGATAGTTAGAAGTGTCAAAATGTATTATGATTTGTGCCATTAGACTCGGAGGGTTATTTAAAGTCTTATGGCGCAATAACATTTTTTCATATTTTCGGACAAAACGTCTGTTCAAAACTGTAGATATTATTGGATAAAAAGAAATATCTTGAGGTAATTTTCGTGAATATTATTGGGTAAAAATATTTTGAGTTGATTTTTATAGATATTATTAGATAAAAATATCTTAAGTTGATTTTTTGTAGATATTATTGGATAGAATATTATGAGATAATCTTTTATAGATATTTTGGGTAGGAGAAAACCACACTCAACTCTCAACTCCAGCCTTATCACCTCCCTTATTTCGTCCATAAATATGTCCAGCCAGCACCCATGAACTTATCTTCAATTACACCTTCCAATAAAAGATTATCAAACACTCTCTCTCGGACAGCTTTTAGGAGTTCTTTTGCACGCCCATTTCGAAGTTGTTGTAAGTGTTTTATCATAAAGTCCCCTTCATATAAGTTGTTCCTTTTTGAGTCTAGTTTACATGGATATCTTATTTGCCCCATTTGAAGATCATATATTTATAAGTCATAGATCAAGAGATTTATCAAAACTAGTTGAGGAAAAAGTTTCTGTTTTTAGACTAAGTGTAAAACCAAAAACTCCAAATGTTATTTTGTGATTTTGGTGACTTTGGTTTGATAATTTAAAGCATGGCTGATGTTGGGATGATATTATGAATATGTTAGAAGTAAGATTTGATTTTTGAAACTCTTGGAGATGTTTTGATTTAAGGTCAAAACTTGTAATTCAAGTGCTTGGATCTTTTTACAAAAAAGTTTGGTGTTGATTATTAGCTTTTTCTAAATGGATGTTTTAAGTATGGTTTTGAACTTAGGATTGGAAGATGTTTGTTGCAAAATTTTGGTTTAAGCATGAGTTTTGAAGTTGAAAAGAATTGCAACAAAAAAATCAAAGGAAATGGCCTATGGATGTTTCGACCGTAGTGTGTTTTCCATAGTTGTGTTTTGTTTTAAATTTTTCTGAGTTGATATTTAAGTTTAGGATAAAATTTACATGAGGAATGTAAATTTTGGAAACTTTTGGAGTTAGTATGCAAAATCCTTAAGTTATGGGTAAAACGGTCATTTTCCCACATGTAGAGAGTAAAATGAAAATTTTACTCTTTAAGTTATTATTTTCCATATTTCAAATTATTAGTGATTTAGTTCTAACTTTTAGAATCACTAATTACAGTTCCTCGTGATCGCACTTGAAGTTTTATAAGAAACGCGGAGATCGAGGTAAGTTAGCTTTTAACTTACTAGCAGTCTACTGTGTATGTGTGCTAAGTAAAGGAACTACAGTGTATGTATGTATGTTATCATATATGTCATGCCATGCCAAGTTATCACGTAATTGTCTATTATACAGAATTTATTCTGTCATCAATTTTTATCTGTTACATAATATATTCTGTCATGTATTACTGTACATTACAAGTATGTCATGTTAAATATGTTGTCTATTATATGTTATGCCATGTTACGAAATGTTTCTATCTCAAGTTGGTCATGTATTTCAAGTTATGTTCAAATCACGTTATGTTACGTCAGGGCTCCAATCCTTTCGTTTTTTCAGTCACGTTTCATCTTGAGTACATTCAGTTTGTGTAGAATACATGGGGCCACAACAACTGTGGAGTATGTATTTACACGTAGAATACATGGGGCCACAACAACTGTGGAGTATGTATTTTTCATGTTAAGTCAAGTTTGCGTAGAATACATGGGGCCACAACAACTGTGGAGTATGTATTTACACGTAGAATACATGGGGCCACAACAACTGTGGAGTATGTATTTTTCATGTTAATTCAAGTTTCAGAGTAAGTTCATACTAAGTCAAGTTTCAGATCAAGTTCATGTCAAGTCAAGTTCAGTTCATGTTTCAATTTAAGTTATGTCAATTATGCTATGTTGTATGCTAAGTTATGCTTTAATTATTTATGAATTTGATTGTGCATTTATGCTTTTACTGTCATCCATGCATCTTTAGCATGTGTGGAAGTTTTTTTGTTAACTTGCTGAGATTTGAAATCAAATCTCACTGTGGTAGTCCCAACTACCATTTCCCCCGAATGGTAGATCTTGTTACAGGACCTAAAGGAGGATCAGGAGCTGACCAACTAGACTCAGTCGATTGAACGACGGTGCGTCGTTAATGTTAATATAGTAGTTAAATTACTACTTGTACGATGGAGTTGCATCTCCAGTACTTTTGGATCATAACTATTTTGGACTAGTGTTGCGATTTTAGTTGTTCAATAGGTTTTTATGTATGGAGTATCTTTTAAGTATTTGGGATATTTTCAATTTGGTGCATAGTATTGCTAAAGAAAAAAAAAATTATCCGCTGCGAATATTGCATATTGTTAGATGCATGTTAGGAACATTGCATCTTATATGTCATGAACGGGGGCAGGTAACCTTGTGTTGCATGTCTCGACGCTTCAAATTTCCGTTCGATCCCAAACGGAATTTAGGGGCGTCACACTCCTCGCTTCCTACCTGCCTGCCTGTCTGCATAGGTTCTCTGAGGCTAGGCATTGTAGGGGGAAGATGGGGTGATGTGTCCCCTCTTTCCTCACATTTCAGGATTTCCTGCATGATTATGGCCATAGGCCGACTTCAGCTTTGTGGCTAGGGGCCCATAATGGGCTGAGAAGTCATCCGGCAGTCTTGGGCTCCCTATACTTAGGCCTGTCTTCTAAGGGAAAAAATCCTCTTACAATTACCCTGCCAATTCCTATTTTTTCTTGCCTTTGTCTTCGTGCCTTGCCATTTGATATCCTCTCTTCTTGAAGGGGACGACCATTTTACTTCCTAGATCTTCCACGAGTCAAGTCCTTGGGTGTCCCCGTTTGGCCTTTTTCATTTATTGCGTCATGCGAAAATTCCCCTTCCAACTTTCTTGGCACGTTTTCGGACAGTTGAACTCCAGTTCTTGATTGTACTCATTTTGTCCCCTCAGAATTGATGGTGTTAGGTGGCTCCTTTCACATAGCATCATGCAGTACATGCTTCAGGATTTGCGTTGGGCTCGTTGGCTTTGTGGGGTAAGCGTGTTCCCATGACTCTAGGATACCAACCGTCGCCTAAGTCTAGTTAAGCCCCATATCTTCATAGCTGGTGCCTTCTTTATCTCTTATTCCCTTCTCAGAGCACTTTGAGTCTCTTCCCTTCCCCCTTCACACTCTTCTGTGTGTGCTCTTTCTTTCGTCCCTACATTCTCATGGCTCCTGAGATTTCTTTGCGTCTTGCCCCAAAAAGTCCACCCTAAGTCTTCCAATTCCAGTTCCCCTCAAGTACTCAGGGACCTGGACCCACACCTGAATCCATATTGAAGCTCAGAGGTTCAATGGCTTCTCATGGCAGTTGGTGGTGACTCCTAACGAGTTGGACTCGCTGAAGATGCAATATAAGGTGTCGGGTATCATTGAATTGGAGGTGATGTCACTCGATGAAGGTGTCGTGGACTTTGAAGGGTTCACATCAAAGGTGGCCATATATCCGGGATGTTCTCTAGTGGCCTCAAGCTGCCTTGTTACCTTCTAGTCCGTGATGTGCTAGACTTTCTGGGCTTGGCTCCTAACCAACTCCACCCAAATGTGTGGAGGATCATAGTGTGATGTTGTGTTATATGGCAGCATGCTCTAGAGGAGGTTGGGTCTGATCACCTTGACCTCACCGCCCATGAGTTCCTCCTCATCCATAACCTTTTGAGGCAAAGCAGGACCACCTGCAGTTTTCGCTCTATCCAGGTGTTGGCTCATCTAGAGCTGCAATACAATAGGGTAAAGGGATAGAGCCGACGCTTCTTCTTTGTGTCCGACAAGGTGTGGGAATTTCCGTGAGGTAGCCAACTAGCGATAATACCTCATTTGAGCCATCTAGGGAGTCGTGAAGGATGAGAAAAGTGTCAGCCCAAAGAAGTGAATCGTATCAAGATTTTTCAAGCTTGGGTGAGGGCCTATCCGAATGATATCCTCTTAGAGGCCTTGCTGTACGATGACAGCATATGACAGTACCTGTCTCCCCCTGCCAACTCACGTTTTGCAAACCGGGCCATCCTGATATGGGAGGCTGCTCCTCTGGTTTGAAAGCATTCTCCGAGCCCACCTATGGAAAGGAAGGGGAAAGAACCTAGGAGGGGGCCTCCCGCCAAGGTTGATGGGAGGTTTGGGGGTAGAGATGAGAATTTTGATTTTGAGATGAAAGTTTAAAATATTATTTTTAGTATTATTATTGTTTTGAGATTTGAAAAGGTTGTATTGGAATTTAAAAAAGTTGAATTGTTTATTATATTTTGTGTAGGGATTTGGGAAAGTTGTAATGATGAGATGAGAATTTTGAGTTGAGATGAGAATTTTGGGATGAAACATGTTTACCAACCTGCTCTGAATATAATGAAGTGCCCACCTTCCCCATCCTAGGGCAAACTTCTACTAGGGTACTCATCCAGCGACCTAAGCTACCTTCGCCAAAGAAGGTGGTGGTGTCTGTACCGCCTCCCTGGGCTGCGCCTTCCCCCATTCCTTTCCATGACCAAGGCAAGGTTGCCTCCCTTCAGCAAGTCCGTGTTGACCATCCAATGGCTAGTCTGAATAAGCTCAGGAAGACGCTCCCTACGACTTTAAAGGCTTCCTCCCTAAGCCCACCAGGCAAAGAGGGGGTCGTGAAGCTTTCATCGGATAATTAATTTCTCTTCATTTGATTCCATTGAGTTCTTCTGGATCGCCCTCTTCTGGAGTTGCAGGTTGTGCCCCCGTCACCTAATGTTGACCTCAAGAGGAAAGGCTTCCTCCCTAACCCCACCAGGCAACGAGGGGATCGGGGAGATTTCATGGGATGAGGAATTTCTCTTCATTTGATTCCATTGAGTTCTTCTGGATCGCCCTCTCCTAGAGTTGCAGGTTGTGCCCCTGTCACCTAACGTTGACCTCAAAAGGGTCCTTTCGCCCTTGCTCGAGGAGCATCCTATCAGGGTGATGGAAGCCTCACTCTCACTTACTTGTAATTGGCGTGTTGGGTGATTAGATCTAAGGTTACCTCAAGTTAACACAAATATCCAAGTTTGTTTATTGATGAAAATCAAGACTAGCTCGTGCTAGCACTTAACTCTCAAAAAAATTGAAGAGAAAATTCTCATTCATTGAATAGCATAACATAATTGATGAAATAAAAATGCAAAGCAAACTATAAATAGGAATTCCCCCCTAGGGTTGGCGCCACATGTCTTCCCATCTCTTTCCTAGATCTAGATTTAGATTTAGATCTCACTCTTGATCCACTCCTTAGTTTTAGGAATCCTAACTTTAGAGAAACAACATCAAATGCCTAAAATAAAGGAAATTAACTAGGAAATCAACTAAGAATTAAAATATGAAATAATAAAACATATTAAAATTAAATAAATCCCTAAATATAAGGATCATGGCCTGCCACCACCATGATTGGCATCTCCACCCCTATTTTTTAGGATCTTGTTATCTTGTCATCCAACCCCTAAAATCAATGAATTGGCCACACATAAAACTCCTCTAGTTGCACTTACCTTGGACACCTAACGCATCACCACTCGAGCCATGCATGCTACCCAATGTAACCCTCCCAATCTCAGCACGCCTAGCCCTCCTAGTGGCATTACAAATGGCTCATCTTGAATCTCCATCAATGTTGAGGATCTTCTTGACCATGTGTCTATCCCGAACTCTCACATTCCTTACTCGCCGAGAGTCGAGATCATGTCGACCCAGCCCAATTTTGGGGGCAACAATGCGGGGATCGAAAGGGAGGTAGCATAGGCCTTGTCATGGGCCAAGAATATCCTAGCGGACGTTCCTGAGACTGATGTCGTGGTGACATTGGTATGGGTTAATGAAGGCCCAGAAGTTAGGCCACAATGGCATAAGCCGAAACTAGAATATGTCGTGGCTTCACTGCCCTTCACTTACGCCATCCTGACTTCGACTTTGGCAGAGGCTGGAGCTAGAGTCGAAGTTGGTGAGGGTGGTGAGGCCCCGGCCACTTTGGTGAGTGCTGGTGCTTCCTTGACCCTCACTTTCACCATCCCGGCTTTGGCGTCGGTAGAGGCTGGAGCTAGAGTCGGAGTTGGTGGCGGTGGTGAGGCCCTAGCCACTTTGGTGAGCACTGGCGCTTCCTTGCCTTTCACTAACGCCATCCCGGCCTTGGTGTTGACTGAGGCCAGTGTTGAAGCGAGGGAGAGAACAAATGCTACATGGGAACTCGAGGGAGTCTCTCTCAGCTTGTGTATATAGCTTTGGCAGCCATTAGGATGCTAGCAGTTTCTAAGGACGCAAGGGTCGAGAAGATTCTCAAACTTGCAGTTGAAGGCAAAAGTGCGGGAGGCCCATCCTTGGTGTTGCGGCAAGTCTTGAGGCCTCGGTGGGCGATGGAGCTGTGATTGGGATCCCTCTTGAGGAGGAGAGCAGCACTGTTCCTCAACTGGCCACCGATGAGACCCACACAGACCTTGTCCAGGCGATGGCTCAGAGGCTAGGGGAACTCTTGTCGGGGTGAGGTCGACCGGGTGATAGTAACTCATGAAGCAACCATTTGGGACCTGCGCTCTCACCTTGACAGCGCTGAAGCTGTCTTACCCCAACTGCACTAGAAGTTGTGTCACATTTGTTTGGTCTGTGATGGCGCTTGGAATTACTATTATCTGGAGATCTTGGAGAGAATGAGGGATCACGTGCTCATGGACCCCCTGAAGTAATCTGAGGTTGTTGAAACTATGAGACCTTCCTCTTGATCCAGTGGCCCCAAAGCTAGGTGCTTTGATAAGGAAGGAGTTGATCTTAAGCGCACTCTAGGACGACCCCGCCAACTCCAAACCCATCAACTAAATGTTCTCCTTTTCGGATGTATACATTTGCTTTCTTTTGTTGTAAAGTTCATTGTAAAGATGTAATAATTTTCCTTTCTTTTTTGTTAAGACTTCAATCGTAAATAAACATGCATTTTTCTTCATTATTCTGTCGTGCACATTAACTTACTACTTTTCTTTCACTTTTTCACTAGTCAGCTTGATGGGTCTGATGGGCCCCTGATCTCCTCATCAGCCTAGTCCGTAGAGACAAGGGTTGAGGCAAGTCTGTGGAGACATGGTACTTGGCTCCCCTAGTCGGCCCTTTTTGAGTTTGCTTTCTTCGATTTTGCTTCGTCTGCACTTTATATGCACATTTTGTGTGCATTGGGGGAATGTAATAGGTGAGGGACAACATTATCTACATAACAGATAATTCGTAAGCGAAATTGGCTCCCTTTATGTAGTTAAGTGTAACCCGAATCTGGTGGAACTCTTAAGGAGTTAAGCCATGCCATGGAAAGACTAGGCCCACATTCTGTGGGGAGAGGGGTTGAGATGCCTTGGGCTAATCCCTCTTTGGTCTCCCCGGAGGTTAAGTTGTCACACAACTGAGAAGTTTAACACATAGCTGAAGTTAGGTGGGAGGTGGTCTCAACTGTGTAGAGCATGTACGAACGTGGTCGGGCAAGCCAGCTACTCGGGCACTTGGAAAGTCGACAGTCCCTAACCTTTTCCGCTTGTTAATTTGTTATATGGCTGGTGACAAGCCAAGTAGTTGAAGGACTGGACCCACTTCTTTGGCATGACAGAGTCGAGCAGTTCATAAGACTGGGCTTGCCTTAGGTCTTTAGAGGAGGTCAAATGACGCATTCAGGCAGGACTCACCTCATTCACCCTTATACTTGGCAAGGGGGGCTGAGCAACACAATAAGGCTGGACTCACCCCAACAACATAAGGTAATCTAGAAACTGAACTCGCAATTCACCGTGACGTAGGTTGTGCCACCTTAAATCTGATAGGGCACTCTGGAGTACTCTTGTCATTTCTTGCACTTCCGTACGTACTACTTAGCATCCTGAAGGGCATGCGACCAGTAGTACCCTGCCCTCATCACTTTGCCTGCCAACAGCTTCCCTTCTGAGTGGTCGCCACATATTCGTTCATGTAACTCTGCCAACACGTATTGGGCTTCCTCTACTGAGATGCACATCAAGAGGGGTGTGAAGTACCCCCTTCGATACAAGATGTTGTTTTCCTAGCTTCCCACCTATCATTGGGTACCTCATTGGCATCTATGTATCTAATAATATCCATCGCCCACTCCAAGGCTCTCAGTTTGGCTTCCACTATCTCAATCCTCACTATAGGTATCTCGACGGTCCTAAACACCCTTTGCTCTGGGAGGGGAGAACTTTCTTGATCGGATGCTGCCTTTCTAACTTGTCTGCTTTTTTATTCTCAGCCCTTGAAAATTGTTGAATCTAGAAGTATCTAAAGTGGGTATCTTAGCCTCTATCAGTGTTAAATATTTTTTCAATTTTTTGCTCTTTGCTGCAAACTCCCCTCGTACTTGTTTGACCACTATTTGGTAATCAACTCGTACCTCTACTTCATAAGTGCCCAAAGACTTGGCGATCGTTAGGCCAAAGAACGACGACTCGTACTCCGCCTTCTTATTCGTAGTTTTGAATGCTAGCATAATGGCGTAATCATGTTTTTCACCTTGGTTTGTAACAATATACACCCCTACTCCTCCCTAGCCCAACAAGACAAGTCGTCAACAAAAACTTGCCAGGGTTTCATGGGAGGTGCATGTTCAACCTCTTTTCAGGAAGCCAGTGAATTCTGCTATGAAGTTCGCCAACACTTTCCCATTGACTAAAGTCTGTGGCATGTACTTGATGTCGAATTTGCTCAATGCCACGATCCAGTTTGTGAGGCGGCCTGAGGCATCTGGTCTTTGCAGGATCTTCAGGGGGTTTGATGAGGGTGAGCTTGAAAATAAGAGCAAAGCTTCTAAGTGGTTACCACCAAGAGAAAGGCGAGCTACTCTATGCACTGGTATCTGGCCTCTGCTCTTTGATAGGCTCGACTAGTGTAGTACATGGGTCTCTCTAGAGCCTTCCTTCATCTCTTACCAAGGTTGAGAAGGCCGCTTGCAGGGAGACTGATAAGTACAAGAAAGAACTTCTCCACATCTGGGCTAACTAAGCAGTGGAGGGCTGGTAAGGTACTTTTTGAGGGCATTGAAGGGCTGCTACTCGACCTCTAAGTTTTTGTACTTCATTTATACTTCGAGGGGAATGCATTTCAAGTATAGGTTCCACTTTCTTTAGGTTGGCCTCAATCCCTCTTTCCAATACCACGAAATCCAAGAATTTCTTGGAGCCTACACCGAAAGCACTAGGGGTGTAACCAATCCGATTTAGTTTAATTTTGGATAAAATTTGGGACTGAACCGGTATGAACCAATTTTGTATTTTCAAGAACCAATTTCGCATCGATTACCCCCTCAAACTGGTTCTTCCAATTTTACTAGTTCAGTCCAATTTTTCGATTCTAATATATTATAATATATATTATAATTGTATTATAGACTTAGTATATTAAAATATATAGTGATATAGTATTAGTATAATTATTATAATCAACTATAGTGATATAAGATTTTAAAATTTAATATTATCTTATTTAATAATTTATCAGATAATACAAAACTATTTTATAATATAATTATAATTATATATAACAATTATATACAATATAAAAAATTAAATATATATATATATATATGAATCGGTCTGGTCCGGTCCAGTCCGGTTATAGAAGAAGAAAAATCAGAACCAGACTGATTTTGACCGGATTTAAGAAAAATAAAACCAGTACCAAACCAAACCAAACTCGGTACCAGACCAAACCCACCAATTTGGTCTGTTTACCAGTTCATTGTTTTTTTTTACACCCCTAGAAAGCACATTTGGCCATGTTCAACTTCATCTGGTATTGCCTCAACACTGCAAAGGCTTCACAAAGGTCATCTAGGTGCTACTTGGGAGTTCCACTCTTGACCAACAGATCATCTATGTAGACTTCCATGTTTCTCCCGATCTGATTTTGATCATGTGATTGACCAACCGTTAGTAGGTGGCTCCTACATTCTTCAACCCAAACGACATGACTGAATAGTAGTATAGCCCTCGGTTGGTGATAAACGATGTCTTTCTCCTCGTCTTCCGAGTTCATACAGATTTAGTTGTACCCATAGTAGGCGTCCATGAAGCTCGGCATACAATGATCCATCGTGAAGTCAACTATCAAGTCGATATGGGGAAACGGGAAGTTGTCCTTCGGGCAAGCCTTATTAAGGTTAGTGAAGTCTACACACATCCTTTATTTTCCATTTTTCTTTTTCCACCAACACTACGTTAGACAGCCAGTTTGGCCAATGGGCCTCTTGTATGAATTCTGTTGCGAGTAACTGGTCAGCTTCTACGGCAATGGTGGTGTTCTTCTCGATGTGAAAGCTTCAGCATTTGTGTTTTACCCCTTGGCCTTTGGGTCCACACTCAGGTGGTGTTGCATGACCTCCAGGTCAATTATGAGCATGTCCTCATGACTTAAGATAAAGACATCCCGGTGTTCCATAAGGACCTGGTGCGGGCACCCTTCATTCGAGAGTCTCCTTGGTGGCTTCTAGGCGACTCGGGTCTAAATGGATCAACTCTAGTGGCTCGTCTAGCTCCACCTTCCTGAGCACTTGTTCCTCCCAGATCTCACTATCTACCGAGGCATGTTCTTTATGTTCTTCCTTTCTTCCCCTGCGTTGCTAGCCCCTCTAGCATTTATGAAGCCTTCACTCTAGTCACTGGTGATCCCCACTGTAGATCTCCTTCCTAATACACCCACAACCTTCTCTCTCTCCAGTTCCCTTAGCTTCTCTCCATGAGCCACCTAGTGCCGCCGCACCTCCAACCACTAGCATAGCCACCTTTCCCCCCAGTGGTCGTTTAGCCCCATTCACCTCCAAGCCAAAGCTCCTCTTTCTCTCAGATTTGGGTAGATCCATGTACTCAGCACTGTGTGCCACCCCAAGCCACTGCCACCACCATCACAAGCCGCACCTCGAGCCACCAGTCCACCCCATGCTTCACCACTACGAAACCAAGCCCAACCCCTATCCCTTACCAAGGCCAGCCTCGAACTGAAATTGCCCCTGTTTTCCCACCATGCATGGCCTTGCCACCACCACTATCTCCTCAACGCATGGCCCATGCATCAAGCTCCATCTTCCCTAGCCACTGCCTCTATCACCTGCACTGCCGAAAGCCACCATTGCCCAACTCAGCTCTTCCACCTAGGGTATATTTTATACCCCTTTTTATTGAGAAAATATTATTTCTATGCTATGTTGAGTACTTGGCATATTTGTGGTGTGTATGGTTGTATTGATTGTGGTGGATGTATACGGTGTAGTGCGAGGTAGATTGTGTGTTGTGAAGTTGTGCTTGGGTTGTGATTGGAGAGCAATTGTGTATATACGGGATGTAGTTGTGATGTGGTTGTATTGTGTGAAGTGATAAGTTGACTGTTTAATTTGTAAATTGTTGGGATTTCTATTGGTGCATATAAAAGCCTATAAGGCTTTGCAATTTGGTTATGTTGGGATTTGTGTGTAAAGGGTATAGGGAGACTATATGATTGCATGGTGTAGTGTCGATGTGATGCCCTGACTCCCACGTACAGAAATGCAAGAATCTTAACATCAGGATGATGACAACACAGGTTACATACCCCAAACGACAAGTGCTAAGTGTGTGTGTAAATGCAAAAAATGTACAACAAAAGTCACAGCAGATAATTAAAAGTTAGTTAACTAAGTACCAGAATTTTAAATACATATTTCCTAAAATAAAAATGCCCTTAAAAGTTATACAGTAATCCGATACAAATATAATACAACCCAAATTACATAACAAAAGTGGGAAACAAATCCCAAAACACTAAAAGCGACCCTCATGCTCAACGTCCTCATCTGCATCAAAATCTACAATTCCATAAAATGGAACCGTATGGAAGAATATCCCGTGAGATTGTGAATCTCAAAAAGCAACCAATCAAACAACCTACGAGATAAAAATACATTAATGCAACCAACATATTTGCATGCACATGATGAAACATGCATGTGACCAAAATTATCATTTTTTTTAAATGAACATTTTTCCAACGCACACCAAAAATCTCATTTAGCCCAAAATACGACATTAAATACCATCTGATATTTTCCCAGAAAATGACCCAAACATAAGTCCATCATTTTTCTAGAAAATGGTACTCGTATCCATCTAATCATAAACCGTAATTTTTCTAGAAAATTCGCAATATATACATTTATCAATCACTACAGGCGGGAATCGCAAGCAGAACTCTACCACTGTCCCTATTCATCATCATCCCTACTACTAGCACTGTAGGCGGGAACTCACAAGCTGGACTCTACCACTATCCCTACTTACCACCATCTCTACCAATAGCACTATAGGCAGAATTTACCACCATCACTACTTACCACCATTTCTATAGCTAGCACTGTAAGCGAAAATCATAGGCGGGACTTACTACCATCCCTACAGTTCATTTTTCCTCTCTTTCATTCCTTTCAAATCATTCATTATAAACATTCCCAAAATCCTTTCTTACATGAAAACACATTTTTCATTTACAACACTAGCATGCATGCACGTATGATGAATGTCATGACACCAACACAACATATAAAATATCCAAACACAATCCAATTTCACAAACAATCTCATCCTCCAATTCGATCCAACCCCCATACTCCTCGAACTCAAGGTCCGGCACAACCAACCAGACTGCAGAAAATATCTTAGCGTAAAAATATATTTAAATCTCAATAAACCTCTTTGAAAAATTACTTACATTGATGAAATATAATTGTTAAAGGATCAAGGTGGTGCTAAAGGTGGCGATGCAATGATAGAATGGTATTTTTTTAAACAAATCCATGGATCTCAAAATGCCAAATTTTGAATGGGAACAAACGAGGGCTTGAGCTGACTACGGAAGAGCTTAGGGATGTTAGAAAAGCTAATAGTGGTTGTTGGTGGCCGTGGGTGACGGCATGAGCGGCAATTGGAGACCAAAATGAACAAATCGAAAATGAAGATAGAGGGGATTCAAAGGGGATGGATCAGGGCTGAGGATGTATGGGTTAGGTAGCTGGAGGATCGCCAATGATGTGGTGAAGAGATGGTGGTAAGTGATGGTGGAACTCAAAGAAGCTGTGGCATTGAAGCGGGGTGTGGGGAGGAACGGCGGCATGGTTGAAGCTGAAAATGGAGGGGAGTGGTCGCCGGCCAGTGGGGAAAAGGATGAACTGGGCAGTGAGGAAGGATGGCCACTCATGGTGGGGCTGGGATGAGAAAACTGAAACAAGGGGGAAAGAAGGGGAGGGGGTTCGCGCAGGAAGAAAGCAGGGGAGGAAAAGAGAAGAAGGAAAAAGAAAAGAAGAAAAAGAGAAAAGGGAAAAAAGAAGAAAGGAAAAAGGAAAAAGGAAAGGAAAGAAATAAAATCCAGTATTTTCAACTTGGGGTCTCAAAACTAATCCAACGAAAAATGATTTCAAAATGACAATTTAAATAAAATAATTTAAACGCAATGACGAAGTAAAATAAAACAATAAAATCCAACAATAAACTAATTTAAAATAAAGAGTATTTTAAAAAATGAACAATAATTAATAACAATAAAACACATTGAATTAAATTTCACAGCTAGAAATCGTAAAATAATACCACGTAAATCATATAAAATTTAAAATAAGGAAACTCATAATCTTAATAAATAAAATAATTATTTAATTAAAATACAAGTAAATACGAAGTATCACAGTCGGGAATGTTTAGGCTAAAAAATTGTGGAGAGCATGATTATCAAGTTAAATACACGTAAATACGGGGTATCACAATCAAGAATGTTTAGGCTAAAAAATTGTGGACAACATGATTATCGCATCGGCTTGAGATTTGTGAAGCTATGTGATTATTTGGCTGATGTACATTGAGTTTAATGGGATGACGAATTAAATATGTGTTATGTTTAGTGTTAATAGGATTATTGATTGAACATAGGGATTTTTAGGGTTGGAATTGAAATGAAGTTGTAAACGAAGCATGGAGATTATGAAGTACGGGTTTATGTTGGTTTGTCCTAAGTGGAGTTTAAATTGGACTCTTGATTATGTGGGTTGTAATTGGGAAGTACGTACATATTGCCGAGAGGCTTGTAATTGAGTTAAGTGTTTATAAAGGTTGAGTGGATTAATTTTATGCATGTTGGATGTAACATGAAGTTTGTATAGCTATTTGATGGTGTAATGGATTATATGTTGATCTTAGGTGATAAAGGGGTATGACATGTGTATGTTTGGCGGATCATATATGTATGTTTGGGTTGACTTGTGTTATACATTTGGATGTGAGGAAATGAATTGGGACGTAGGGTTAGTGTTGGCTTGGATTATGTATGGGGGAATGATGTTATTTGAAAAACGAGTGTTGTAATTGCAATTGGGTTGTAAGGTGAGTTGGAACTAAGTTGTAGACCCATGAATAAATGGGTAGAGATTTAAAGTGAAGCATGAAAGCTCACTTTGTTAGTCAAAAGATGAAGTTGGAATTTTTAGATTCATAGTCTAGGACTAAGATTTTTGACAAGGATTATACTTTAAGGATTGGAAGATGACATGTGTATGTAAAATGAATGGGTATTTGGAATACCTAGAGGTGTAAGTTTGTATAACTAGGGATGTCATGAAGGAGTATGCAAGTGATTGAAGGAGATTAAATTGGGCGATGACTAGTCTAAGTGAAAGAAGTATGAGTCAAGGACTAATGAGAGGTTAAGGTCATGTGGAGTACTAATGAGAAGACCATGCGCCCTAACCCCATTGTTTTCCAAATCCTTGACTCATTGGACACAAATATGATGCTAGATGATTTTCCTCCTCCTTCTCCTCCAACAAGCGAACCCGAGCCTTAAATTTGTATATTGCTATATTTATCTCTATTCTCTGTTTTTCTTCTGAATGTTGTAATGTTTTTATTCCCAAGACAACTCTATTATGCTTTTAGTTCAGTCTTTACCTAAGCATTTGATTGAACCCCGTCTTGCATATTCCCATACTCACTGTTCAATTGCACGTAAACTTATTCCTACGCAAAGGTTATACTCGAAATTTTTTGGTGTGGGTTTTAGCTTTTTCTTTTTTCAAGTGCGAGTGTTTAGCCCTAATCACATGTGCATTGCTAACACCCAGCTTACAAGGTGGTGGGAGGGATGCTTGATCACAATTGGGACGATGACTAACACATTTATACAAGAGCAGTTAGCCATTGGTTGCCTAGTGCAAGTGTTAGCCCCAATCGCATGCGCATTGCTAACACGCTTATACAAGTGTAGTTAGCCATTTTTCACCTAAAGCAAGTGTTAACCCCAATCACATGCCCGTTGCTAACACTCGGCTTACAAGTGTGATGACTAACACACTTCTACAAGTCTAGTTAGCCATTTGTTACCTAATGTGAGTGTTAACCCCAATCGCATGCTCTGTGCTAACACTTGGCTTACAAGGTGGTGGTAGAGATGCTCGACCACGATTAGGGCAATGACTAATACACTTATACAAGTGCAGTTAGCTATTTTTTGTCTAATGCAAGTGGCCCCAATCCCATGTGCATTGCTAACACTAGGCTTACAAGGTGGCAGGAGAAATGATCAATCACAATTAGGGTGATGACTAACACACTTACACAAGTCTAGTTACTCATTTGTTGTCTAATGAGAGTGTTAGCCACAATCACATGCACATTGCTAACATGGCTTACGAGGTGGTGGGAGAGATGTTGGACCGCGATAAGGGCGATGACTAACACACTTATACAAGTGCAATTAGTCATTTGTTGCCTGATGTGAGTGTTAGCCCCAATCACGTGCGTATTGCTAACACTCTACTTACGAGATGAAATGAGAGATTCTGGACCACGATTGGGGTGATGGCTAATGCACTTGAGTGCAATTAGCCTTTTGTAGCCTAGTGCGAGTGTTAGCCCAAATCGCATGTGCATTACTAACACTAGGCCTACGAGGTGGCATGAGAGATGTTCGATCACGATTTGGGTGATGATGACTAGCACACTTATACAAGTGCAGTTAGTCATTTGTTGGCTAATGCAAGTGTTGGCCTCGATCACATGCGCGTTACTAAACCTTGCTTAATAGGTGGGTGGAGAGATGTTAGACCGCCATTGGGGCGATAACTAGCACATTTATACAAGTGCAATTAGCCATTTGTCAGCTAATGTGAGTGTTGGCTCAATCAC